>NW_023270232.1:5011094-5178424 GCF_011800145.1 Mirounga leonina | reverse complement strand
AGGAAGGAAGGAAGGAAGGAAGGAAGGAAGGAAGGAAGGAAGGAAGGGACAGGAAGACATGGGATTCCCGAAATAGGGCACTTAGTTAGGGGTTTATACAGACTAGAGCTCAAATCTCTTGTTTTAATCCAAGGAGCGGCGTCTCAAGTAAACAGTGACTTCAACCACAATTTAAAATTTAAAACAAAAGGAAGTCTTTAGAAGGACACTCTGGTATTGGAAGACAATATTTGTCTCACATTGATTTTCTTGAGCAGTTTCATTTTGGGGGCAGTTTGAAGTTCACAGCAAAGTTGAGCAGAAAGTAGAGAGATTTCAGAGTATAAACCTCCTCGAATTCTCCATCAGAGAATTCAGAATCAGCTCCATCAGAGCTATCTTGCAAATATTTTCTCCTCGTCTCTGAATTGTCTTCTAATTTTCTTGTCAGTCTTTTGCAGAGTGGGAGTTTTTAATTTTAATGAAGTCCAGCTTATTAATTATTTCTGTCACTGATCATGCTTTTGGCGATGTGTCTAAAAAGTCATTGCCAAAACCCAAGGTCATCTAGATTTTCTCCCTTTGTTCCCTTCTAGCAATTTTATACTTTTGCATTTTACATTTATATCTATGATCCATTTTTAATTAATCATGTTGGGTTTTTTTCAACAATTTACCATCAAACTCTCTTTAAAAGACAAAACTGATATGAAAAACCACAGAGTCCTGTGTTTTGGTTCTATGTTACCAAACTCTGGTAATCTTCTGAATAACAATCACAAATTGGTACATTATTGTATTTATGTTCCAGTTTCCAAGCTGAAGCTTTATTTTCTTTAAATTCATTTTCTGCCTTGATCACAAGGGTTAGCCTGTGAGAGCAAATAAAATGTTTTCCCTTGGGTTGAAGAATGGGCTATAAAACTCACACACAAGTTTCCATCAAGAACGATCACGGTCACAAACTTCAGAGGTGAATTGTGTTTGGCTTGCTGTGTAAGTGCAAGAAAATTCAACAATTTGCCAAGTAATAATACCCCTGGCTTACTTTTATGTTTTTCAAATAAGGTTTATATCCATTATTTAATTTGGTCTTCAAAATACCCCCAGGGGATAGCATCACTGTCATCATTGTACAGGCGAGAAGCTGAGATGAGAATGCTCAGGGTCACAATGTGACTAAGGGACAGAGACAGGCCAGGTGCATCCTCTGTGCTAAAACATAGGCCTCTTTGCAGTTAACAAGGACCGGGTGGCTTGTCTTTCTTAGTTGTCCTAAACCCATATAACAACTGTGATCCACTGCCATTCTTTCTGCTAAACCAGGCTCAGCCCAGCTCCTCTAGATCCTGTGAAAATAAGCTACAAGGAGCTCATGAGTGGACAGCAGGAAAGTAACAGGAGCCCGGTTGATGCTGCTTCTTAAACAGGTCTCAACTGTGCTTTGCCAGAAGAGATATCTGCTGGTTCCTCTCAAAGGAGCACTGGAGTGGGATCCAGGGCTCTCTGCCACCTTCCAGCCATGGGACAAAGGACAACATTGACGTTCAGGGCTCTGCTTCAACCCTATATTGAAGGGATTGGAAGAGAGCATGGGTTTTCAAATCATGCTCTGAGGAAGCATGGGGTCACCCCAGAGGCACCTTGGGGGATACAAAGGGTGGGGCGGGGAGAGCTCGGGAAGAGTGGGAGAAATGCTCATGGTACGTAGACGGGAGGGATCCCTGGAGTCGCAGCTGCCCACCTGAGTGCCCTCAGCAGGGAGGGTGACTACGAGCATCACAGCCGGGGCCAGGCTCCACCGCCTGCCTGCCTCGGGTCTACCGCTCTGGCCATGCACGACGTATCCACGCTGGACACGGCAGCCGGACCTGCCCCGCACGCACCAGGCACCATGCTAATCCCTTTGCATGCCTGTATGGCAGCACCAATCTCACACAGTCCATAATCCAAGTGTGAAGAAACAGGACTTTCTTTACTTTCTATGACTCAGCCTTATTTTCATTTTGGATCCCCGTGCCAGCGGTGGCCATGTCTTAAATGGCGGCAAGTCTCATGCCATCTTCCCCGGGAAGATGTCCCAGCGCCCATGGGTGGGAGTGGGGTTGTCCAGAGAGACAAGGCATCAAGTGAGACCCCTGATGTCATGAGTCCACTCGGTCACCACAAAGGTGCCCTGTGATCCTATCTGCGGGATCCCTCCGATCTGGAAGGGGGATGGAGGTCTGTCCACTTTTGGGCCACTCTTGCACCTAAGACCCAAGTGCTGCTTCCACAGCCTGAGGGGGTTAGAAGAACTCCTAATGGTGCTGTTGAAGAACATGACCTTTTCATGCCAACAGCACTTTCCTTTCTGTGGGCTCTCCCCCAGAGGGAAGGCCTAGTCTTCTCTGCTCCCAGATTCCGGACCTCAGGTGGAGCCGTGGCCCTTCCCCAGCACCCAGCCACGACACTGTGCTCACTGCCTCTTCCCCCTTGACCCTCTGCCACCTTCCTCTTCCTCCCTCCCAGGGAGTGCTTTCTAGTGGGTGGGGGTGGGGCATCCTTACTCACTCAGGATGTTTTTCTCCTACATCTGTTCCCTTTGCCATTTCCCCTACAGCCAAGGCTTTTTTGCACACAAAAGTCCAAAAGAGACTCCTTCTATCCCCTTTGCTTCCTTCTGTCACATCCTCTCCCTGAGGCAATGAGCCTGGAGGAGGCTGGCTGCAGGAATGGGAGCCAGGTGGGGAAGGAAGGAAATACAGTGGGGAAAAAAATACCAGTCGATTTTCTAGAATGGTACGCTGTGGATGGTAGGAACCTCACTGATGCTGGAACCTAAGTACTACCGTTATGCACGCTTTGTACAGATGAGACCAAGGCTCGGAAAGAGTTAGCAACATGCCCAAGGTCTGAGAAGGGGCCTTGCTGGCCTTTGAACCCTGACACTTGCCCGGCTGATAGCCCTAACCCCATGGCATGTGTCCTGCCGGCCTCCTGCTCTCCTGCCCCCTCTGAGCCTGCATGAGCAGCGTCCACGGGATGTCTGGGTCCCCCCAACTCCTACTGACTCCTGTAGGCCCTGACGTAGCCCCAGCGTCGCACCCGGTTCAGAGCCCAGCCCACAGGCATTACAACACCATTTTTCTTCAGGAGCAGATGTTTGATCTGACTGGAATGGCCAGTAATCAATAAAACAAATATTAGCTCTCATTATGTGTAACCTCCTTTGAGCCTCACGACAACCTAGTGAGCAAGCTACTCCAACATTTGGTTTAACAGAGGCGAAACCACTTACCCAAGGTCCCAGACAGGGTGGCTGCACTGAAACCCTCTGGCTCCTTGGTGGGAGCTGCACCCACCACATGGCAGCATCCAGACATGCAGGCTCTTGGGGTTCTCCCTCCTTATGATTAAGGCCACAGAGCTGCCCCCTCGATGGCCCTGGATAAGGGAGGGTCATCTCCCCACATCCCATATCCCCCACCAAGTTATTCCCTCTCTGGAAGCCTTTGTTTTCCATGGCCTTCCAGCAAGGACAGGCCCTTGGAAACAGGACTGTTGGTGCCCCCCCCCCCTCGGGTCAGAGAGATTCTCCTTCAGCCTTAAGGGAGCGTCCTCCTACCCCAACTTGCCCAGGGCTCTGGGCCCTTTGCAGACTGACCTACAGAAAAACCAAGTTTGCGGACTCTGAGGAGGGAGAGTTGGCAATAATGGGGCATGGAGGAAGGGGAGATGGGGAGGGGCGCTGCCACCTGACCCCTCTTAGACATCCCAGCGGCCCCCCACGTGCTCGTGACAGGGCTTCCTCATGCACGCGGGCTGGACGGACAGACATAGCAATCAGAAGGGTCAAGCCCATCCGAGGCCCCAGGCCACAGCCCCACGCTGGAAGACTGGGGTCCTGGTACAAAGGACGCTGGTCTGTTTTCAGGCAGCCTGGCAGCTCAGGCAGGACATGTGAACACACCGGAGGGCCCTGCAGTTCCTTCTGTAAACCCAAACCCTGTGGACCAGGAGCTGGAGCTCTTTCAGGGAGAGCAGGACAGAAGCGTGCTTCTGAGGAGCAAACATTTTCTGCTGAGATTCCAGGTCCTTACAAACAAGATCCTCCAAGGGAGGATACTTGGAGATACTTTTAAGCACTCTGATCCCAGAAAAAAGGCTCAGTGTACCTTCTGATGGGATCTTTAAGATGCTAATGACAGCCAGTCTATCCTTCTGTAGGTCCCTCTGAGGCTTCTAGGGTCTTCTCTGAATATATCATTCAGTGCATTTTCTTTCTGCAGGACATTTTCTAATTCAGACTGGCCTTCCTTTCTGTTAGTCAGTCAACAAATATTTATGGAGTCCCTCCAAATGGCCAGCGGGCTAGTCTACTTGGCAGAGGCTTGTCGACCTACCCACCCTGGCACCCTGGGCCCACTTTTCAGAGACTTCCCACCAGTCACCTGCAGAGAAGATACATATGGTTTTGGAGCCTGCCAGGCCTCCACCTTCTGCAGGCCCTGGAAAGCTCTAGAATCCCAACCCTCCAGCCAAGAGAGGCAACTGGGAGAGCTGGCTAAGCTGTTCACGAGAAGCTGACAGCTATGTGGGGCTGACATCTGGGTGTGCCCATCCAGGTGGCCGGGTACCACTCGGTCCTGGACACAGCCCCTCAGGAGGCCCAGGGCTGCCACCCCCGTGGGGTCTTTGGACAACACTCCACCCATTCCTTCTCCCTTGACCAGCCCTCGGCTACTCTGGCCACCAGCCTACGCCCTGTCTTGGCCCATCTCTTTAAGTGCCTGGAGCTTTTTGCCCATTTGGGCCTGAACCCCATTGAAGAGAGCCCAGTGCTAAGCTCTGATGCTGATTTGGCAAGGCAAAAGGTGATCCAGAGTCTGCCCACCTTGGGGGACCCACTTCCACTCCCCAAGGCTTTATTATGGGCCTCATGACCAGATTTTGGGCATCTGGAAGAGCGGCCTCCCGGAGCGGTTAGCAGGGCCGCACCCCCTTGAGGAATCACGAAGATCCCCGGGGGAGGACTTGGTGGGAGGCGGGTGGGGGAGGGCACGTGCTACCCACCCCACGCCCCTGGGGCCAAGTGTGGCCGGCCCAGGGCCAGATGGAATAGCTCCTGCCACGATGCTCATGTGCTGACAGCATCTCGGGGCCTCTCAAGCCTCAGCTTCCTCATCTATAGATGGGAGAAGGTCTGGAACGGCGGGGCAGACCTCGGCGGTGGAGCCAGACAGGCCCGGACTGGAACCCCAGCTCTGAGCCGAGGTCTTGGGTGAGTTCCCTAACCTATCCAAATCGCAGATGCATCATTTGAGGCGGGAAAGGGGAGCAGCGCCTGCCCTCCGTGGCTGTTGACAGAGCTACAGGGAAAGTACACCCAGGACCTGGCAGAGAGCAGGGCTTAGGAAGCAGGAGTTCTCATACTTCGTGGGCCTGTTTCAAGGATTAAGTCCAAGGAGATAATGTGTGTGCAACGGCCTGGCGAAATAGAGTGTACAAATGGTAGCAATCACCACTTATGGGTGCGACCTCTGCTCCCTGGGCCTCATCCCCGCCTTCCCCCCTTCTCGGTCTCGTTTACTTTTCCTTCTCTGCCTTCACCTCCTCTGGGCCCCTCTTCCGCCAGCCCCCCGTCTCGTCTCCTCCCGTCCCCATAGCCCTTAGCCAACATCCCACCTAGTTTCAACTTCCCCCCAGTTTCAACCTCACCCCAGAAACTACATGGGTTCCCCATGGTCCCTCATGTCCAAAGTCACCAGCACCAACAGTGACTGGCTTGGGGCAGAGGTGGCATGCAAGGTGGCTGGACAGGTTCATAGGACGAGTGGGAAGCAGTTCATGAGGACACAGGCCCCTGGGCTGGCCCAGAACCCAAGGGGCAGCTCGGTAGACTGGGACATGCCCTCAGCTCTATCCGCAAGACCTGCTCTATCCATCCCTGGGGCTTGTCTCTTCTCTAGGCCCCAACTCATACCCTCTCCCCCGGCTCTCCCTACCCCAGCCAGCCTGGCCGCCCTCTGTCTGGTCAACAGGGACAGCTCTGGCCTGGCTCAGTCTTTGCACAAGCTCTTCCTTCTGCCCAGGAAATGCTGTCCAGCCCACATACCCCCAAAGGTGGGAGAGCCCCCGCTAGAGCCCGCCTCCTGCCAACCTGGCGGGAGGCTGGGCTTTCTTTTAAGATATTAGGAAGAGAGGTCAGGCTGGGTGTGAATCCAGCTTTCTCACCTCCCAGCTGACCTTGAGCAAAGTGGCAGCCCCTCCCCTGCCCCAAGGAGCCCTGTGACTGCATGCATGAGCACATCCAGCACATGCGGGGGGCCTAAAGCAGTGGCTAATGGCAGACAAAAACACACCCTCATTCAGAGGCTGGAAGGATAGGTGGGAGTCAAGTGGCTGAAATGCAGGCAAAGCGCTGGTCCTTTAGCCCAAGCCAGAGGGGAGCAGGTTGCACTGAGGAAGGTCAGTCCGGATATGTGCAGGATGGACTACTAGAAAGAGCAGGCCTCTAACCAAACCCTGTCCTCCCTACGATTCATGGGCCCTGACCTTCTGTACCAGGTGAAGGGCAACTTGGGAGCAGAGCCCCAGCCCCACGCCTCTGAACTTGAAGCTCTAAGGCAGGCTGGGTACACAGGAGGCACTCAGCGACATCCCTAACTCTCCCGCCTAGCATCCCTCCCGGTTAAAAACACAGTCCTGCCTCCCTGCAACCCCACCCCTCTGCTCCCCTCAATTAGATTATGTCTGTAAAGCCCCCTGGAGCTAAGTACACTATAAATACAAGACATTTCTATTAGATCCAGGTTGAGGGAGCTGCGAGGAGCCAGGCGAGGGACAGGGGCTCCGACAGGGGCCAGGAGGGGGGGGGTGGTCTGCACCAGCTGACCTGAGCGAGGTGTCTCATGGCCCAGATGCTATTAGTCAAAACTGATGGCTGCTGCCGGCTCCTCGGAGTTACGAGGAACCAGGGAGGGCAGAGTTGGCAGAGACTTGAGCTTGTTGAGCGCTTGGGACTATTCATCTAATATTTGTAGGTTGGAGTAAGCCCAGAGCACATTCAGCTGAGCCACTTTTTAAAATTTATTTTTCAGGGGCGCCTGGGTGGCTCAGTCGGTTAAGTGTCCAACTCTTGATTACAGCTCAGGTCATGATCTCAGGGTTGCTCTGCGCTGGGCATGGAGCCTGCTTAAGATTCTATCTCTCTGTACCCCCTCCCCCCGCACTTGCACACTCTCTAAAAAAAAAAGAAAAAGAAAGAAAGAAAGAAATCATTCTTCTGGCCATGTGAAGTTAAAGATTGAGGTTCTCCTGGTTCTCACTTGTTTGTGCTTGTTTGGGGTCTGTTCTCCGAGACGCTTTCTCAGAAGGGACTGGGATGTTTTGCACTCAGAGCTCAAAGGCTCCATGGGCTGGAATGGGACCCCCGCAGCCGGGCAGTTCGGGGTCTCTGAATGCTGTCGGACACGCTCCTCTTTGACAACACCCTCCAGGACATGACGGGAGCCACAAGCCTCATCTCTCTTTTCTTCCCGTACCAGCCTGTCAACATCAGTGTGGCTTTTTATTCCTGCGGGTCCGGGTCCCCACTCAGGGGCCCACAGCCCATGGCAGCAGGAGGCAAGCGGGTGGTTAATCCACCTTGTCCTCGAGTAAACATGCACACTAGGGGATCCCGCCGGTAGGTCACCTGCACTGCGGGGTCTCTCAGATAATCAGCCGCTCTCTATCTGATCATGCCAGTGCCACCATACCCCCGTCACCCCGTCACTGCTGGCATGCCCACACCCCACCACAATTCCCCAATCCCCCGTCACTTGCCTCCAAACTCCCACCCTCAGAAACCGCCCAAGATGCTGCCCAGGAGCCCTGGTCAGGAAGACTCCAAGGAAGAACATCTGGACCAAGAGACTGCATGCAACCCGCGGGCCGAGTGTCCCTGGGAAGTGACTTGGGGTCTGCGGAGGGTGCTGGGTGGAGCCGGCCTCGTCTGCAAGTGGAATGAACTCAGCCCAACCGTGGGCAAAGGCTGGCCCGACTGACCCATGAACACCCATTCCCAACCCGTCTGCATTTCGAGCAGCCCCGTGTCATGTAAGAGGGAGAGTGGCGGGATATTCACGGCAAGCCCAGAAGGAAGCCCTGTCCGTACGGAGCCCATAGTATCTCGGAAGAGACAGTAAAAAAGGAATCACAACAGGAAAAAGTACAATGTTGAATGAAGGAGAGGTCGGGGGTGCTGTGGGAGACGGGAAGGAGGGGGTTCAACCTCGAGGTGTGGGAAGGCTCGGTTGAGAGGGTGTGGGGGCTGCCTGCTCCAGGTCCCAGTGCCCTGGCCCTTATCTGAGCGTGTGGCTCCATGTCCCTCCTTCGGGCTCTGTCTGCTAGTAGGATGCCCACCGTGGCAGAGGCCCCCCTCCCAGCTTCCGGACCCCACACCCCTCAGACCTCAGCCCTGGAAGAGACCTCAGCAGCCTCCTGCTCATGATGCACCCCTGGAAAGGAGCCCCAGGGCGGCTGACTTGTCCAGCATGAATAGAAAATGAACAGACTCCCTTTGCATCACGGGAAGGCTGTGATTAACTCCCTTAACCCCTCTAAGCCTCAGTGTTTTCATCTGTGAAATGGGCCTGCCTCTGCCAATTTGTTATGAGGTTTAAGCAAGACAAGGGCAGTGAAGGTCCCTTTGTGAGCTGGGGGCATCCCGGACACAGTGTTTCTGAGGTCCGAAGGGGCAGATCGAGGCTGGGATGACTTCCTCTCAGACAGCTCCACCCCCAGAGACGCCGGTCCCACTCAGGGATATCTCTGACTCAGCAGTGACCCAAGTCAATGGAGATGCTGGAAGGGTCTGGGGAGGGTGGGGAGGAAGGGGTTTGTTGCCATCCTGGGAGGGGCTGGTCCCAGGCTCCATCAGTAACAGCTTCAGGGCGCAGACAACTGGAGACGGCGAGGTGGGGGCGGCGGGGAGGCTAAGGGAACACAAAAGGACAGGAAGGTTCATGCTAAGATGGGAGGGAGAGGGGCCTACGAGGCGGTGTGCACGGGCCCCTGAGCCCGGCCCCGCGTTAAATATATCCGCAGCCCATTGTTTCCTCGGTAATTGTATTTTGCAGTTTTCCCTCTTGAGAGGCAGCCTAAATGAGGAGCTGGCCAAGTCAGGGGCCGCCTGGAAGTTTTAAGAACACAATTGTTGTCGTGATGAAAATTAAAATTGTATATTTTTTGTTAAAAAAAGCAAACACTCCAAGGTCATACGTTGGCCCCGTGCCTCCTGGAATCCAGGCCTGTTTGCTATTCTTCCTCAAGGTGCCTGAGTAGGGGGGCCCAGAAGCACGGGTCAGCCGGGGGCCATGGCTGAGAATCACACACAGTGGGACACTGGAGTCCTTAAGAAACAGCCCACCCTCGGCCACCCAAGCCCCTGACAGCCCCCAGGTCCCAAGGGAGGCTCAGAGGACCAACCCAAGGGCTGTGTCCACCTCACGGTCCAGAGGCAGGGAGAGCCACGCGCAGCCTCATGGCAAGGGGCGACGACTGGCCTAGACACAAGGCTTGCTGGCCTGGGGCGACCAGGCCCTGGGGATGGCAGGGGGAGACATGTCCACTTCAGGGTGTGAAGCCCAGAGCTCCCCTCTCCTGAAGCCAGCGTGCTGTGAGGGGCAGAAGTATACACACAGCTATGCTCCTTTTGCCTTTCTATGTCCTCCCTCTCTCCGATCCCCCAGCTCTCTCTGCTTCTCTCTGTCTCTCCCTCTGTGGCTGTTTCTATCTCTGCTTCTCTCTGTCTCTCTCTCTGTCTCTGTCTCTCTCTCTCTCTCTCACACACACACACACACACACACACATTCTTGCTCTCCTTCTCTCTCATATTTTTGCTTCACAGAGAACCTCTGCTGAATTAAGTAGGCTTAGTCCCATGCAGGCGGGTAGGAGCCCTGGGGGATCACTGAGAGACCAGCTTGGGGTCAGCGAGTGGCAAAGCTGGGATATGATTCTGCGGTTTGGCTGTCCCAAGCGGGTTGAGCACTCCACCTCCCCACCCACGGGTGATGGCCTGGAGGGGGCTGTGGAGACCGCCTAGTGGGTCTGAATCTGCCAGCCAGAGCTCTCCATGGCACTGCCCTCCCGGCCGCCCTGGTGCCCTCCTCCCCCTCCACTCCCTGCACCCGCTCCATCCTCAGCTGGGGGCAGGGGGGCCGGCCTATACCCTTGCCTCTGACCCTCTCCCTCACAACCTTGGCAGCCTTCCCCACCTCAGCACTCCAGGGAGAAGGGCTTAGTGGTCAGACCAGCAAGTTTATGAGGCCGAGTTCCCAGCAACCACAACTATGTGGTCCTGACAGGAGTGGGTTCGGCTCACTGGCCTGCCTGTTCTCAGGGGAGACGAGGGGTAGAGGACACCCAGCCCAGCCTCTCAACATGGCAGATCTCTTGGTGTAACTGAACAGCCAGAGCGTGGAAGGTGCAGCTGGGAAGGCCCTGATGCAAGCTGGGAAGCTGGAGACAAACTTTCACCCTAGAAGAGTGTGCAGGTAAACAACAATAGCAAATCCTTCTATAACAGGTTCCCAGCAATTTACACATGAACTGACTTAATTTCTACAATGGCCCTATTATCATTCCCATTTTATAGATGAGGGAACCAAAGTCCTGGGAGATTAAAGGACTTGGGTCACAGAGACCCCAGCATCTAGCGCAGGCTGGCTGCCGAGACTGCTCCCGGGCATGCCCCAGTGCAGCTCACATGCTTCCTAACGGCCCGAGCACTTTGCCGCCCGGAGATGGTACAAACAGGGTCGGTGACGCTGCATCCACACTGGGTTTATGCTCTGCAGTCGCCATCTTGCCATTCTAAGTGACTCGCGAGCTCTGCTCTTCTGCTCCATCTCCTAGACTGGTTTCATTCCTGCTGAAGCTGAGAAGCTGCACGGGACAAGGGGAGGTCCTGGGCACATGGACAGACGGCAGGGACAGGCGAGACCCCGTCACTCCATCCCAGCTCTGTGCTGCATACAGGGGGACGTGAACAAGTGAGCAACTTTCTGGGCCTTGTGTTCTCATCAGGAACATTAGTGGGTTGGACCTGAAGGGCCTTCTTTGAGGTCCCTTCTTGCTCTGAGATTCAGTGGTTTGAGAACTCATGAAGATGAACATATTCCAACCCAAGCGGTAGATCTTGGTGTTTCTTTTAAAGCCAGCACGCTAAGATCAGAGTTCTTCTGGTTGGGAGGAAAGCCTGAGATGATCCCCAGCCTCTACGAACATCCTTTCATCTCAGCAACTCCAAGACTCCAGCACAAGCCCAGGTGACTCTTTCATTCATTTGTCTACCTTGGGGTCAGAAGCCAGTCCTTGAGTGATTGGTGTGGGCAGAGGGAAGGAATGTTCTGGCTGACCCTGCCTGGTCCCCCCGAATGGCCAGAAGTGAGAGTTGGCCATGGGGCAGGTAGGCAGCGATCAAAGAAAAGCTGGGTCAGGTCATCACGACAACCAACACCTGCCCCATGGAGCCTCACTGACCCCCACAAAGGGGCCGCCCCCTCCCCTCCGGGGGCACTGAGCCCTTCATGTAGCCGTCCGTTGCAGCATGGCAGATGGGCTCATCTGGATCCCCTACAAGGGCTGAGTTTCTCCGGGGGGACCCCGTCTCATTCGGGTCTCCCAGCATGCTGCTGAGGACCTGGCACACATAGTCACCACTCCGCACATGTGCCCTGAAGGACAGCTTAAATCAGAGGCTCCAGAAAAAAGTGCTTTGGAACGTTCTACACTACGTGCTTCAGGATCCATCTCAAGTGTCAATTTCTTCCAGGATCAAGAGCCTGCCTCCTTTAGGACTTTGTGTTGGAAGAAACAACCACAAAAGCCATTTCAAATGGATTAAACCAAAAAGGAACGTGCTGCTCACAGAAGGTGGTTAAGTTCAGAAATGAAGCAAATCTCAGCATTGGTCTGAGCCGGTGGCTCAAAAATGTCACCAAGGACCTGCTTGCTTTCTTTCACTTCTTTGCTTTCCATGATATTATTTTTCCTCCAGAGGCGACTTCCTTTGTGAGCTCAAGGTGGCTTCCAGAATCTCCCCTGACTACATACACTCTGGCCCGGGAATGGAACATGATGGCTTGCTCACACCCAACAGGGTGGCTGAAGCGAGAGCCCTTGTGTCCACGGCGTAAAGGTTCTCTTGTGGGAGCTGTGGAGGCCCAGTCAAAGATGGGGGGCCTGTCAGAAAAGCAAAAAAGGCAGGCAGAGGCAACAGCACAAGCCTCCCACCCCTTCCCTAACTCTGGTCACCCCAATTCTGAGCTCCCAAGAACCATGTTTCCGACTATCCATATCCTTGTCACCCGAGAACTTCTTGAAAGCCCGGACCATGTCTTGTCTGGTCCTGTGTCCCCTGTGTCTCAGGACCCCACTTAGGGCTGGGTCCTCCCCAGCACTCAGCTCATATTTGCTCAATGACAAAGTTCCCAGAGCAGGACTCGCATGAAATAGACATCTCTCGGCCCAAAGAGCCATAATATAACTTCCTGTTTGTTTTAAAATAAGTATGTGTAGTCTTTTCCTAGCATGATATCTTACTTTTATCTCTTCCATCTGGAAGGGTAGCGCCCGTCCCTCCAGGAAGCTGGTCTGTGTGCGCCATGCTGCCTGGGCTTCCTGCTGGGGCAGGGATGGCAGGGAGGGGGGTGCAGGTCCTCCAGGTGCCTGTCTCCCCTTCAGGGTGAGATGGATGTGGACGCGGCCACGCCCCGGTCCAGTCACGACAGCCGCTCAACGGAGGCACTGGAACAGTCACAGGAAACCCAACCGCTCACAGTTCTCTGCATCACAAGCCTAAAGCAGGGGCTAAAAATGTCCTCAGAAAAACCGGCCACCATGGATCAAAGACTTCTTCCCCCTTTGGAGGAAACCCCCCGGAGCATGAGGTCATCACACGATGTTCCCAGAAGGATTCTAAACCTCCAGATGGGAGGCAGCCTGGTTGGCCAAACTGCCTTGTCTCCTTATTTACGTTCTTTGTCTAACCCCAGGGGTTCTCATCGTGACAGGAGGACTGCAGCCTCCCCCTGCCCGCCAGCCCCGCCAGGCCTGCCCCAGAGCCCAGAACAGTGGAAAGGCCCTGTGTCCAGCTCCCAGCCTCGGCCAGCCCATCAATTAAGGGCCCCACATGCCAGCAAGGACACTCAGCCATGTGTCCAAGGGGACCTGGAGCTTGGGACGGGCCACTTCCTAGAACTCACTAGAGTCAAGCAGTTGTGTGAACCTGCCCCTCTGGAGCTAGCTGATGGAAACGGGGTCAGAGCACGAGAAAGCACTAGGAACTAAGCAGTATGGGGCCCCAAGACACACTCCTGCTCTTCCTCAAGGAGGCTTAAGGCTCCACCCCATGTTCCCCAAACTTCATTTGGAAAGTTCAGACAGGGAAGAACACAACCGTGCAAGTCCTGAGGGAGACAAGCAAGCAAGTACTGAGTCTGCAGGAGCCCCGCGGCTGGAGAGTCCGGGGAGAGGACATCAGCAGGCCTGGCAGGTGGCCTCGCTCTTCCACACCTTCTAGGCGTTTCCAAGGGCAGGAAGGGATGGAGCTGGCTAGAAGGAGAGGGAAGCTTTCTGCATTCCAGGGTTTAAGACAGAGCCCCGGTAAGCAGGAGGAAAGTCCACGTTCTAGTCCTGACTCTGAGCTGAAGTAGAGGCAGAGGGACGAGGCTGGGGGCACCCTCCCCCCAGCCAAGACCTAGCGAAGCCACTGCAGGACCCCTGAACGAGGAGGGGAAACAGGCATCTGCTGGGAATCAGTGTTTGCAAATCCCCATGAGAGCATCCCGAGGGGCCCCTCTGGCCTGGAGGCCCCCGGACTCTCAGTGTGGCTGGAGGGGGTTGTTGCAGGGTGAAGGTTGGGCCAGGTGCAGCCTCCAGGATGGCGGAGGCACGGAGCCTCTCCCCACAGGCCCCATCCTGGGAGAGCTTGGCATGGGGCAACAGCAGACGGTGGTGAAGGACTCAGGCCAGATGCCATGCGTCCGAGAGAAGGAGGCTATGTACAAACCCCACCTGCTTGTTTGGCTGTAACTGACATATAACACACTATGAGTTCAGGTGTACAACACAGTGATTCGATACTTGTATGTATGACAACATGAACATACAGTATTATTAACTAGAGTCAAACCCCGCTTGTCAAAGCCAGTTTCAGTTTTGGACTTTGACCTATGGGGTCTGGGTCTGTTGGGGCTTTGGCCTGAGGGGAGCTGGCTGGAGATTCCCGGTAGGGTCAGGCTTCCAGCTCACCCCCTCCCCCAATCCAAGCAGGCGCCTTCCCCTGCAGGGCCCCCCTTCAGAACTCCCCACAGCCAGGGTTTCTTTGGAAAATTCTGCAGGTCACATTGCATTGACCCCCACAGGCTGCCTGCCCCCCACACACTCAAACACACACACATGCCCTCATAAAACACAATCATCAAACATACCTAGGCCCTTTGTATACCTCTGTGGCTTCCTTTCCATCCTTCCTAGCGTACACACATTCCCTTTCGGACCATTTTATGTACTATGTATAAAAATTACATAGGTATTTTTATTCTGCCCTGTCCACCGACTATATCACATGCAAGTTTTTATGGGTAAACCTCGTTTTGTAGCACTGGCTCTTTTAAAAGAGAACAAGTGCAGTAGGCCATGCCTTAGCTCCACATGATTCTTAAATGGGACCACTCCAGGCATTGTGACCTGACGGTAGGGAGGGGCAGGGGGAGAGGGAGGCTGTTTCCTGCAAATCCTTAGGCACCGGACCCACCGCGCCAGACGCGCCCAGCTAGCCTGGGTCCCAGGCCACGGGCCTGCTCCGCCGCCTTCCTGCCCTACCTGCCTCAGACAGAGGAAAGGCTCAGGGAGAAGTCTGGGAAGTCTCTGCGACCTCTCTGTTCTGACCCCGAGGACGCCCCCTTGGTCTCCCGTTCAGCTCTGGCCATGGAGGATGAGACCGACAGCCCCCTCAGCCAGGGGCAGATCCCAGATCTACGGTGCAGGGCATGGGTTCCTTAAGCCAAAATAAGACAACGCAGAGATCCAAAGCCAAAATTAGGTACAAAAGTGAACACGTATATAGAAAGAGAAAAATCAAAACAAATCACACATTTTAAAAGCTGACAATTTCCACAAACGTCACAAAATCCAACACACTATTCCAGACCAGCTTCGGCCTTTGCTAATTCAAACCTCATTTCCCCTCCACGCCCCACCTGTCGAGCAGCCTTTCATGCCCCCCCACCACCACCAGCTACTGCACCTTTTTGCTTGGCAAAGGGGAAGACACCTAGGAGCCATTTCCACCCCAGGCCAGCCAGCTGAACTTTGGCCACACTTGGCGCGCTGCAACCGCAAAGTGCATCTCCTTAAATCCGAGCGGGCTCTCTCCAGCTAGGCATCCCGCTCACCTGGCCGCTCCCAGGGACAGTGGAGGGAGAAGTCAGTGGTCTTTTTTTTTTTTTTAAAGATTTTATTTATTTATTTTAGAGACAGAGCACAAGAGGGGGGAGCGGGAGAAGCAGACTCCCTGCTGAGCAGGGAGCCTGATGCGGGACTCGATCCAGGGACTCCAGGATCATGACCTGAGCCGAAGGCAGTCGCTTAACCAACTGAGCCACCCAGGCGCCCCGAAGTCAGTGGTCTTAACAGAGTACAGTGAAAGTATTTTATACGCAGTTTTTACATATCATGTGACCACAGGGACTCTCTGTCAGGTCCCCTCCCGGGGGCCTTGGAAGGCTCCAGAACACTGAGGGGCCCTGGGGTTGAAGCCCCCTCAGATTGCAGTGGTCCTACCTCTTCTGGGTGCTTGCACCCTTCACTTTGTCTGGGTGACTTTGTCCACATGAAAGTCATTTCCTCCTGACCTCAAACCAAAAATAGGGCCTTGCCATTTTCTTCCATAGAACCTTGCTTTTCCCTCTGCTTCATATTTTTCACAATTTGTAGCTGTATTTGCGTGCGTGTATACTGATTGGTCCGTCTCTCCAGCAGACTGTCCCTCCCCAGAAGCCAGGGAGCACATCTGTCTTGTCTGCCATGTGTCCCCAAAGTCTAGGACCCATAAGGCCCCTACCCGTAATAACAGGGTGAGTCAACCATGTGCTGCGTCATGTGACACTGAGCAGGTGTCAGAATATAAAGCATATAGAGCATCTAGGAGCTTCTCCCATATCTCTCATGCCTGCCGAGTTCTCTTCCTGCAACAGGAAGGGTTAACTGCCTTTTAGGGCACAAAAAGACAGAAAACCTAAAATATAACAACAGAAAGGAGAAAAAGATACCAAGGGGAGATGATGTAGAGTCATATATATGGAAAGTCACATCTTTTATAATGTTCATTAAAAATAAACATTATAATTTCATATCAAAAATATGAAAAATATCATTCGAAATATGAAAACACAAAAGCAGGGCTTTTGAAAAAAATCAGAACATCTGGAAGGCTCAAAAGCAAGCAAGACAAATACAGAATGGAGGGGCACCTGGCTGGCTCAGTCGGTGGAGGGTGTGACTCTTGATCTCAGGGTTGTGGGCTTGAACCCCACGCTGGTTGCAGAGATCACTTAAAAATAAAACCTAAAAAAAACCAAAAAACAAAAAACCCCAAACAACAAAAAGAAACAGAATGGAATGAGTTGAATCCATTATGTCACATATGAAACACATTGCATTATATGAATATTTCCTAGAAGTACAAAATTAGGCTGGAAAATAGGTTGGCCAAAGGAAGAAGAGAGAAAGAAGGAGGGAGGGAAGGAAGGAATCATTAAGACCTCAGAACTTGGCAAAATGAAAAATGCACCAGTTCTCAGCTGAGCTAAGCCGGGCCTGTCACACCAGCAGCGTGGTACAGCTGACGAACAGAACTTTCAGGCTGGGTCCCGTGGTGAGTTGCTTTTAGGTTGGGGGACCGGAGCTGGCCGTCAGCAGAAAGGCCTCCTGACCATGCCCACCTGGGCCACACACTCACAGAGGACAATCCAGGAGGGGGGGCCTCCCATACTCCTTCTGGCCCCCAGGCCTGTTCCCATGGCGACAGAGCCCCTGGTGCTGCGTCAACCAGGAGGGGAAACCCATCCCAGGTTCCTGGAAGGCCAGCAGCTCTGCTCCCTGCTGGGGCCTCCCCATGGGCCTCTCCCAGCCCCCGGCCCCTCTGCCCCCTCCAGTAATGCCCTTTGTGTCCAGCTGTGTCTGTGAATGCCCCTCGGCCCCCCAGCCCCCTTCTTCTGTCTGCAGTGCAGCACGTGTCCCCCACCCCGCCCTGATCTATTTGGGGAGCATGGGGGAAAACGACTCTTTAATTAATCTCCTGCCTTAATTAATTATCGTAATGGCTTTCAACTTGGGGGAGAGAGGGGCACAATGTGCCTAATATGTTTTTATGTCAACAAACACATTCTCTACTTGGCAGAGAAAGAGGCCTGTGTGGGGTTGGGGCTGCAACGTGATTTATAAGGAGATGCTCCTGCTACAGATGCAAGGTGGCTCTCCCTCTCTTCCTCTCCCTGTAAGACCCCGGTCTCCTTGCCTCACTTTCCCCCTTTTCCCAAAATGCCTCCCTCTCCCAACCCACCTCTTGTCCCTGCTCACATCCCTCATTTGCCCCCACTCTCGCTGCCTCTCTTTTCCTCTCCACAGACTCGAGGACTCTCAGGGAAAATGGTGCCGAGCAGACCCTTCAGGGTTGCCATCCACCGGCTGCGTGCGGCAAGGCAAGGGGCCTGACGGGCATGGTGGGCAGAAAAGGTGGGGACCCAGGTCAGCTTTTGGCCTGTTCCTCTGTGAGGCCTCTCATCCAGCCTTTAGGGACACCTCCTTTGTCCTGGGAGAAGGGGGGAAACTTGTGTGAACAAAATGTGTTCGAGGTCTTAGTGGCCCTGGGTGGGGAAGCCCTCTGGAGAAGGCTTCCACGTCTGCTGTGAGAGGAGAAAGGCAGAATTTCTGGAAAGAGGAAGGAGATGAAGTTAAGGAAAAAAAACAAAACAAAACAAAAACCAGTCTCACAAATCACTCTTCAATGAGGTGAGAGTCTCCACGGCAACCTGCCCAGGGCTGAGACCCTTGGTGGGGGAGGGGGTGGAATATGCACTATTGCCATGGAAACCACATCCTAGAAACCCACTGGTATTGGTCCCTGATTGCCTTTGCAGATGAGTGCTGGGAGCTGGGGCTAGACCTGCAGGGTCCCTCAGGGGAACTGGGATGAGGGAGAGGAAGGAAGGAGGGAAGAGAGGAGGCGCAGGAGAGGAGACAGGGGGAGGGAAGGAGGAGGAGAGGACAGCTCCAGGAATCAGACCCCCTCTCTCAGAGGAATCGTGAGTTCTCTGGACTTTGCCTGGCGGAGAAGGAAGTGTGCTGTGTGCACAGTGTGGGCATGTGCCAGTGAGTTGAGGAAAGAGGCCTGAGCAGGAGCCCCAGGCTGAGTCTCATGCCAACCGGAGCCAAGGCACCCACCTGTCCTCGCCGCTTTTATCCCCTCATTATTCAAGATGAACAAATGGAGCACAGCCCGGGGTGCCCGTTCACTGACTCCAGAACAAGCCCCCAAAGGGTCTAGAACCAGAGGAACCCAGTTTGGGGCTACCAGTACTCCCCTTACCCCAAGATGCCCAAGCACAAGGGTTCCAGAGGGAAAGTGATTGGAAGCTGGGCCCCAAAGCCTGCCTCTTGCCCTGATTACTCCCAGACCAGGGTTTGTGGTTCCCTTCTTCCAGGAGTTGGTGGCCACTGGGTGCCTAGCGCCACCTGCTGGTGACCACTGGAAGCACGGCAACAGTGACCAGAATGGGCAGGTCTTAGTGTGTCCTCCAGCGCTGAGTCTCAGGGACCTCATCAAGCCAAGTGTCAAACGGGGATCCTCCTCTAAAACCCCTCAGGTGGCCTGTGGGCCAGATGAACTCTTCAATCAAGTGAGTCACAGAACTCATGAAGCATGAGCCTTTGGCAAGTCAGTTCCCTTTACGGCATGGAAATTCTGAGTCCTTGACTCAAGTTGGTGCCCACGACCTCTGGACACAGAGGAGTCCTCCATTTCCTGCAGGGAGCCGCCACTCTGGGACACGGTCCAAATGGATGACGTTTCCCACGAACCTGTGATTGCATCTGTGACTGCTGAGCTGTCAGCTCACGATCAGGAGAGCTGGCCAGGGCTGCAGGAGCAGGGGTCTGGAGGGAACCGTGGGCACCCTGCTGGCCCAGCAAGGCAGGAAGTAAATGAATAGAAGCTTTGAGACAGGACAGCCAAGTTCAAATCACAGCTTTGCCGCTTAGCAGACCCATGACCTTGTGCTGCTTTCCCAATTTGCTAATTAGAGGTAACACACTATCCACCTCTCAGGGTTCCAGGGAGGATTAAATGAGATGATACATATGACGCCCTCATCATCATAGACTCAATTCAGAAGACTCTGGATTTGGGTCAGGCTAACTCTGATTCATTATAATATCAAGAACATGTACAAAGTGTTTCTTCCATCAGTAACTATTCATTGAGCCCCTCCTACGGGCCAGGCACTGTGCTAGACAGCAGAGCTAGAGTGATAAAAGAGATAGATACAATGCCAGACTTCATGGAGCTTCTAGTCTGGTGAAAGGCAAAGGAAAGTGCTGGATGGACATCAAACAAATAATGACACAAAGAGTGAATTACTCTCCATTTTGAATAGGAAGCCAAGGTGCCCGGGGAGTATGTGACTAGGGAGCTCACCAGATCTGCGTGGCTAGGGAGGATTAATCTTTGCTTCTTCCTCCTTCCTGCTGACTGGAATGAGGGCACGATGGCTGGAGCTTAGCAGCCATCTTAGACCAAGAGGCAGAGCTGCTGGATAAGAGGGGTCTGCATCCCTGATGACTCTGTCAAAGTGCTGAACCCCTTCTGTGTTGTCTACTCCTGACTTCTTCATCATCTCCTTGAGAGAACATGACTTTTCTCTTCTTTAAGAAAAGTAGCGTTTTAGTTTTTTCTGTCCTTGTCCTCAAAAAGCTCTGAACCACCAGACCAGAGTTAGTAATGAACACGCTGCCTCCGTATTAGACCATAAGAACCTTGGGGGCAGAGGGAGTGCAGTGCCCAGCACTGGGCTTTCCTCATAGGAGGGAGTCTCAGCAGCCATTTGGAGCATTGGTGTGAGCGGAAAGGTGTGACAGAAGAATCACGGGACAGAAAAGTCAAGGTGGATACAAATCTAGGGCAACAAGCATGAACCATTTCCAGAGATGCCTGGGGGCAGAGTTAAAGAAGATGGAACAGAGGGGCGCCTGGGTGGCTCAGATGGTTAAGCGTCTGCTTTCGGCTCAGGTCATGATCCCAGGGTCCTGGGATCGAGTCCCACATCGGGCTCCCCCTGCTCGGCGGGAAGTCTGCTTCTTCCTCTGACCCTTGCCCCTCTCATGCTGTTTCTCTCTTGCTCGCTCTCTAAAAAATAAATAAAATCTTTAAAAAAAAAAAAAAAAAAAAAGAAGATGGAACAGAAACTCAGCAGCCACGGGGGCAGAACCTACCGGAACAAGAGCTGAAGGACTTGAGGTCAGGGAGAGAACTGACCTCCAAAACAAAGTGCCTTAAGGTCTTAGAGGTCCTTGGGGATGGCTTCAAGTTGGCCCTGACTTTGAGCACGATGGCGAGGGAAGACCCGAGACCGGGCCAGCAGAGAGAAATGGACTTAGAGCCTGCTCTGTCGCTTGCTAGCTGGCTGAGTTCAGGTAGGTCTCCTGGCCTGAGTTTCAGTTTACCAATAAAACAATGAAAATTTAAAAAAATAATAAATAAATAAAACAATGAAAATAGATGGAATTATATGTATGAAATGCTCCACACACTGGTACGTGGTAACCGCCCAGTAATAATGGCCAACAAACTTTTGGGTGCTTTGGTGGATGGACTTTTTCAGGGGGGCCCAGGATCTCAGTCTCCTGGTGTTCATGCTTTTCTGGGATCCCCTCCCCTTGGGTGTGGACGGGAACTGTGGCTTGCTTCTAACCAACACAATGTGGTCAAGGTGATGGGATGTCACTCCCGTGATTATATTACATTATATAAGACTCAGTCTTGCTAGTGGACTGGCTCTACCATCTCTTTCCATTGCTGGCTTTGACGAAAACTCTGCCCTGAGTCCTAAAGCTGCAAGAAAATGAATTCTTCCAACAACTAGCCCAGGGGGCCGTTCCTACTGGAGCCCCTGGATGAGAACCCAGCTCTGGTTGACATCTTGTCTGCAGCCTTGTGGAGGACCTGGCTAAGCGACGCCCAGAAACTGTGCAGTAACACACATGTGTTGTTTTAAGCTGCCAAGTTTGGGGTAATTTGTCCCACAGCACAGAAAGCAAATAGAGATGCTATATCAAGAATATTTTACAGAATACTTAAGAAATATGTCACCTCATTTTGTCTGCACATCAACCCTCAGAGGTGGTATTTTTACCTGCATTTATAGAGAGAAAACTGTTGTGGGGCTACATTGCCTGAGGCCACACAATGACTGGAAAAGGGGGACAAAGGCTCCAGAGCCTGCGTGATGAACAGCCTCATCACTGGCTCCAGGTGACAACATTAGCCTTAGCCTGCCCCATGCTATGTAGCAGCATGAAGGCCTTTGGGCGGGTGTGCTCTGCCCAGTTCTCCACAGGCCCCACCCCTCCCTATTGCCTAGTACCCAGCTGCTCTGCAGGGCTCTCTCCCGAGTCTCCAACCCCACAGAACTGAGGCACTGGGAGGTAGAGGCCTGTTTCCCCAAGGACTTGAGAGCAAAGGGCAAGAGCCAAATTCTCCTGGGAATGAAGCTCAGGAAGGAGGCAGCCCGCACTCCAAGGGCCCTGCTGCACATACTTCCTGAGCCAGGAGGCCACAGTGCATCACTTCCATGACATCTGTGTACTCCAGGGTCACTGCACCCTCCGTACCCCAGGGCTGGGCCTGGTCTGATGGCACAATCCCACGTAGAGCAGAGGAGGGGCAGGGACACACCAGGACCAAAGCCTTAGAGGTGACCTCTCCCAGCTCCTGGAGCAGTGGCAGGTAAGGGGCCCGGGGAATAGGGGAGTTCTCATGTGATGATCTCCAGAGGAGGGTTGCTGTTTCACATAAGAGAAATGCAGGGATGTGGGCAGATGTCCTGGCCAACTCTGGGACCCTAACTTGGACTGCATTTACACTTTCAACCAGCTTCTTTCATTTCTCCTTCCTCCCTCCCTCCCACCCCATTTCCTTAGCCCCGCCCCCTTCTTCCACCATCAGCCAAAGGCAGTTTCTTGGGATTAGTTGAGCTCAAAGTGGCAAAGAAATGGCCTCCCTGGGCCACTGAGGGCTCTAGCACAGGCCAGTGCCTCAGAGGGAAATGTCTTAACTATATTATACTGGTTAGCAGCCATATTGGAAGATTTTTCAATTTTGTTCTCCCAGAATTTCAAAAGCAAATTACATTTTAAATATTCTTGGTTCAGGGCAGCTGATTTTCACTAACGAGCGCTGCAGGAGGTGATCTGGTACAAACTCTCATCCCTGGCACACTGTTCCACATCCAGGGACTGTATGCACATCTGCCACTGGACCTCACAACCACGCTGGGTGGCACCTGATCCTCATTTCACAGGTGAAGAAACTGAGGCATGGTCAGTAACTTGCCCAAAGACACACAACTAGCATGTGGGAGATCTGACTCCTCTGCTCCTTGCTTCCTCTGAAAAGGACAAGCACTAGGCGAGGGACACTGTCCTGAAGGCTGGCCAGGTCACAATATCACATTAATCAGCAGAAACCGGGCTGAGCGCAGACAGATGAATGTGCAGATGGGCAGGGCACTGGCGGGGCTGGCTTGACACAGTGCCCCCAGTCTAGAGAGAGTCCAGCCTTAGAAAATGGGTGGGTCCCTCCCGCTGGGGCCACCCTATGTGATGACAGCAAGTCTGGATTGAGAAACAACAGAGAGTAAAAGATTTCTCATTCCGCCTCTGACCCTGCAAGCTCAACTATGGGAAGGGGGGCGGTCAGCTTAAGGACCCCGGGGCCTCCATCTCCCTCCATCTGCTCCTGTCCCAATCTGACCAGCTGAGTTGCTTTCATGTCCTTGAGCCTCAGGTTCACCATCTGTGCTAAGGGGATGACATCTATTTTTCTCTGTTTGGGGGAGGATGAATGAGACAAAGCTCTTGGCATAGGGCTTAGCCCAGAAAGAGACATTAATAAATGAATTCTAGTGGAATTCATGCTCTTTAAAAATGGAAGCCATCAGAAACTTGAGTTCTCTTATCACTGAAATAGACGGCAATGGTAAGCCAGGGCTGGGTGAAGATGGAGCAGGGCCGTTTATGGACAGAGGTCGTGCTCCTGCACAAAGATTCCACCAGATGGCGCCATGGGACAAAATTCACAGCCCTTCCGACCAAAACATGGGGATGCAGGGGTTTCCAGGGTCTTCCTGCACAAGGGGAATGGAACTTTATTACCCAGTTCAGAGCTAAAGAAAGCCTGAGGCTATGTCCCTCTGCATGATTTTCCTCAATCTCCTTAATTGAGATCTTCTTAAAAAATGGGGCAGGGCTGGGAGAGCGGGGGCCAGGAGAGGATGCG
This sequence comes from Mirounga leonina, assembly GCF_011800145.1. Classification (NCBI taxonomy): domain Eukaryota; kingdom Metazoa; phylum Chordata; class Mammalia; order Carnivora; family Phocidae; genus Mirounga; species Mirounga leonina. The sequence continues at coordinate 5,154,858 of NW_023270232.1, read as the reverse complement.
GGTAGAGATGGTGATGCTGACTATACCAAGCCACGTCAGCAGCAACCACCTCGCCTGCTCCCGGAGCCAGACAAGGCCAGGCAAAGGCAGGAAAGGCACTGCAAAGCCAACTGCAAAGGGAACCAAGAAAATCAAGTGTGATTCCAGAGGCAGGCTATTCCTACCTCGACATCTCCTGGTGCACAGCAGACTCTCCCTGAATGTTTGCTGAACTAACTTAGGACTAGTTAGACCACCCACAGAGCTTCGCCCCTCAGGCCTGGAGAAGGGAGCGAGTTCTCTCAGGGTTCCCACATTTCAGGGAAACAGCCCCATGGAATAGTTTGGGGTCAGAGCTACAAGGCCCTTGGGGGTCAATTCTGTCAACACGGTATGGTACAGATCACTCCATGGAGGCCAAAGGGGTCACCAACTCACCCAAATACCAAAACGCTACGGAATGAAGACACTCTCTATGCACTAATATGAAATGTGTTCAGCGCAGGATGTACTGTTAAGTAAAAAAGTGAGAGCAGGAATGGGGCTATTTTTCCATTTGCATTTAAAAAGACAAAATTAGCAAATTTGTGTTGCTTACACTTGTGTCAATAAATTCTGGAAGGATTGAAAGGACACTAAGAACAATATGGAGTGGAGGGGCATAGAAGAATGAATGGATGGATGGATGGATGGATGGATGAGGACAGGAGAGGGAGTTGAGACTCTCCTCTGGATACATTTGAACATTGCTTGATCTTTAAACCATGCAAATGTATTACCTTTCAAAGACTAATCTTTAAAAATAGCTTGCTCAAGATCATACAGTGTTTCCAGCAGTCATAGGATGCTTTTATCTGGCTGTGTATGAAGTGATTTGGGTCAGTGTGCAAGATGCACAAACACAGCACCCAATCATACAGTGAGAAAACCTGTCATTTCTGTTCAGTCTCTGTCTCCATCAAAGAGAAGGTCTCATTGAGATGCTAGTGGGTCTTCAACACCTCTCTAAATCCTGGTAAACTGCCTTCTAACAAAGAAAGCAGGCATCAGGCTTTGGGGCTTGGCGCAAAGCAGTGGCTAGCTAAAATGGAATGTTATTTTCTCAACACTGAATTTACTTGCTTAAAGTAGATATTTCTACTATGAATGGCAAGTAACGCTGGCTCTCCGTTTGCACGGGTAATAGGAGGCTTCCTTTCAAAATAGATGTAAGTAAAATGGGAGTTGCTCTACACAAAAATATTAAGTAAACCCTAATGCCATTGTTTTGTGCTAACCTTGTGCCAGAAAGGGCTAAATGCTTCCCAAGAATTAATCTTTAATCCCCCTGCCGCTGTGAGGTGCAGAGGACAGTGGGGCGGAGAGTGCATGGACTGTGTCCAAGGCCACTGGATAACTGGAGAAGGAGCTGGGAATTTGAACTCAAGCATTCAGCCTCCCGCAGGGCCCCCCACACCAGAGGGACCAAAGCTGGTGGCCCAGGGCCGCCTGGGTGGCTCAGTCAGTCAAGCTTCTGCCTTCAGCTCAGGTCATGATCCCAGGGTCCTGGGATCGAGCCCCGAGTCGGGATCCCTGCTCCACGGGGAGCCTGCTTCTCCCTCTCCCTCTGCTGTTCCCCCTGCTTGTGCTTGCTCTTAATTTAATTTAATTTAATTTTAAAAAGCTGGTGGCCCAGGGAATGCAGACCAGCCCTCCTGCCTCCAGCCCCAGCCCAGCTCGGTCCCAGCACTTGAGGAAGTCACCCTAAAGGCTCAGGCTTCATTTGGGACAGCTTCATCTTCCTCTTCCCAAACTCTGGGTCCCTAAAGCCAAATGGTTTGCGCTCTCCCCCCACCCCCAAGCCAGAGGGTCTCTCTCTCTCTCTCTCTCTCTCTCTCTCTCTCTCACCCACACCCACACACTGCCTTCCCACTTGAGGCACTCACTCAATCTGCTCTAGAACTTTCTCTCACTGTTCTGTCGGGCCCTGAGCAGCGGCACAAGGAAGCTGGTAAGCTTTGCTTCTGCCGCGGTCGTGCCCTGCTGGACAGGCCAGAGGCTTCTCGCTCCAGCGAGTTTGGGCCCCAAAGCCCTCTGCAGCCCCTTTCCCACCCTCACCAGCCCTGCACAGCCCCTCAGGGACCCTGTGCGAGGTAACTGGATTTCTCCCCTTGTCAGTTTGCAGTGAAAATGTCATGTATTCGGGAACGCAGGGAAGAGGGCTACACCCCCATTCGGCGACTGCAGCCCAGAGCTCGAGCCCTGCGGAGGCCACCCAGCCCGGCAGCTACGGCCAGCGTCCTCACACCCACCCTGTGCCCTCTGCCCTCGCAGAGCTGATCTGACGGTCACAGTGGGTCCCAGCAGGTAGTGAGGCCTGCACCTGCCCTGCCTCCCTCCTCTGTGAGCGAGCTGAGGTGGCTCCCCTCCTCTCTCTGGGCCTCAGGCTCCCTCTGCACAGTCCGGGGCTCAATCACCCCTCTGCTCCCCCAAATCTCGCCATCAAAACCGCCTGCTTTGTGAGAGGCAGGCTCTGGGTCACTTCCCTTAGCACGCCTGATAGAGCCTGGGGGGGGGGGGCGGGGGATCTGCATCTGCAACAGGGCCGTAGGTGATTCTGACGGACAAAGGGGCAATAGAGGAAGGGTCCAGAATGTGGGCTCTGGCCTCCATTTGATCCTCGCTCCACCCCCCGGCTCACTCAGGGTCCCAGGGCAACTTAGGAAGGGCCCACAGTGTGCTCCGCAGGGGAACAGAAATGACAGTGCCAGTACCTAAGTCACAGAGTTCTGGTGGCTTCTGAATGACATCGAGTGCCTGGCACAGTGTCAGGCACACAGCACGCTCTGCAGGTCCCTCCTGTCCTCACGGGAGACGCGCAGGAGCAGGTGCCTTCCCTACCAGCCGGGGAGGGGCAACACTAGTCTTCAGAGCCCAGCACTAGGCCCGCTGGGGGGCCCGGGGACCCGGGGCATTGTGGCCGCTCTAGGCCAAAGCCCCCAGCACAGGCACTTGGTCCAAGGCGCAGCGTCTGTGGCGGAGGTGTGGGGGCTGCTGCGGCCCCTCCCTTCCATGCCCACATCTCTCAGCCGCCAGGCAAGGGTGAGCCCGAGGCCCCGAGAGGCGGGATGGACCGGATCATCACCCCTTCTTAGAGCTGAGGAACAAGGCTCTCGAGAGGTTAAGTGAACCATCCAAGGTCACAGACCCACCAAGCAGAGCAGGGCCTGCACCCGGACAGGCTTCCTCTGGGGCCCAGCTGGGGCCAGGGTAGGGTAGCCTTCCCTGCCCGCAGGGTCAGGCATCCGAGGGCAGGGGCTCTTCCTCAACTCACAGAGCCAGAGTCCCCAGTCGGGGACCTCTGCCAAAGGGCCGGGTTCTGGTCCCAGTTCCAGAGAGATGGGAGGCAACGGAGGGCTCCTTGAAGAAGCTGGCAAAACTGGAGTCGCTATTTTGCCCGGTCTCAGGCTTGGTGTGTCTGGTGGGAAGATGGAAACATGGCCTCCACCTGCAGGCTAGCTAGAGGGTAGGGTGAGGTAGGGTTTGGAGAGCCAAGGCCTTAGAACTTATGGAAGGAGGGCCCAGGCGACTGGGTAGTCAGGGAGATGGAGCTGGAACAGGCATTCAGACCGGGCAGCTCTACTCACCAGGTAGCCCCAACCAGAGAGGCAACATGACTCCACGGGAGAGGGGGAGCTCCCCTTTCCAGCCCCACAGAGGCGGCAAAGGCCCAGTGAGATCCAAGCTGTGGCTCACATGCCGGGGGCAGAGGGGAGGGCAGCTCTCCCCAAGGCAGCCAGGCCGAAAATCCAACCTGACACGGAGATACAGGGCTTCGAGGATTATCCCTGGAGATTAAGAGAAACCTTCCCTGAAATCTGCCCTCAAAGCAGCCCAGTCTGGGGGGTCCTGTCACACAGCAGGCGGTGGGGGGCGGGAGGCAGAGGAAGAAGGGCCCACCCGCCTCAGACAGGAGGACTAGGGCCAGGATGCCCACCAGCCCCGGCTCATCGGGCTCTGCATTGGGCCACTGGGAGCAACAAGCCTCTAACTGCTCAGAACTTTCTCGCGCCGTCGTGAGTTCTCGTGATCTCTCGGTGTGCGCAGGTGAAAGCCTCACTGAAGGCCATTCAGACAAAAGGCAGGGAAAAGGCCCCCGGACGCTTCCTGCTACACGGGCTGCACAACCCAAGGGGGCACTTCCGTCTGCACACCGCCCCTGCCTGGGGGCCGGACTGGCACAGCGTACTTCAGACCGGGGCTTGACGGGAAGCACAGCAACAGCTAGCGAACTCTGCCCAGAGCCCAAGGGGCACAGGGAAGACAGAAGGGTCGAGAGACGGGCTCCCCGTTCAACCAGAGCAGCTCTGCTGGGTCTGTGCTGTGTGTGTTGGACAAGAAATAGCACTTCTTTCTCAAACAACCCACTTCAAGGCCCCAAGCCCTCCCCTCAGGCTGGCTAACAAGTCTCTGGAGGGGCCTCTGCCCCGGGGTAGGTGTGGCCCTGGTGCCCCGGCTCCCCCCACCTCCCAGGGCCTGCTCCACGCAGTCTCCTTCTAGTCCGGGGCAGGGAGGAAAAGCCTGGTCTCCCCTGCCTTCTCTAAAGGACCCTCAATTCTCCTCAGAAGGCCCAGGCTTTGGGAACAGAAACTAAATTCTAGAAAAAAGACAGTTCTCAGCCCTGAATCTGTGGACCCGGACTCATACCCCTTAAAGGAACTTTACATATTGGGGGTTCACTCAAGATTTATTTCTTCAGAATCCCATAGCTTTGCAAAGGAAAAAGAAAGGGAAAGCCTCGCCCCAGAGGGCCATGCAGGGGTGGGTGGAGGGAGTTTGAGGGAAGGGGGAGTGTGGGGCAGGGTCCTTCCTTCCCCACAGTTGTCAGGCTGGAGCCACAGGAAAGTGGAGGCTGGGCAAGCGTGTGGCAGACCTGGGTACCACCTCCCCTCACCCAGGCCCCGCGGGAGCTGCTCCTTTCCCTCCTTTCCCTTTCTGCAACGCCCCCAAGGGCCCAGCACCCTCCCCACCATATGCACATCATTAAGGGAAGCCATGTTCCAACAGCTGCTGAAAAATCAAGACACAGAGAACACGGAGAAAGCAGTCCTGTTCCAGCACCACAAAGCTTCTTCACGACTGTCTGTGATCAAAGCCACCAGCCCCCTCAAGGGCAGTGGCGAACACACGAGCACAGGAGCACCGGGGTGTATGTGTGGGGAGAGGGGAGGCGGGGTCCTGTTCCTAGGCAATATGCCCAGGCTCTCAGGAGGAGGGACAGAATCAATCTCGATCTCAAACTCACCCCAACCTCCCCACATACACCCCATGATGGTTTGCTCCAGAGCCCTGGCCTTCAAGGAGCATCTCCCAAACCTGCATTCCTCCCCCAACCCCAGAAGAATCCTAAGAGGAGGGTGAAAAATCTGGTCCCCAGACAAAGAGAAGGCCTCAGGCTCACCCAGCCTCCCCCTGACCACTGTGAGCCCAGAGCCCTCAGTCATCCTCCAACAGGGCCTCCACGCAGACCCAGGGCTTACCAGCCACAACTCAAGGCCTCCACTCATCCACACGCCCTGAGTAGTCAGTGCCAAGACCTCCTGCCTTTTAGAGAGTGTGGCATAGCAGGGAGGCTGAGCAGCCTCTAGTCAGAGCCCCTGGGCAAGGGGCCCTGCACCCCAGCTGTCCCAACCCCATAGCCTCACTGGCCATTCTGGCCAGAGGACCCCCCCACCCCCCACGCAGGCTGACATCTCAGTCAGCCAGAAGTCACCCAAGCATCAGACAAGGGGCCCACATCCAGGCTTTACCTGGACCCCCTCCAGGCTCCCAGCCCCCCACCCCGTCCCGGGTCAAATGCCCACCTCCTCCTTGTTCCCAGTTCCAATCACCCCCAACCACCTTCCTCGTGTCTTCCAGATGTGCACGCAGCCATGCAATTACTTATGAATGTCTTTACATGGATTCATTTTTAGTTAAATTTATTTATTGAAAAGGCCACCACAATTAGATGCCTGTACGACTTGTCATAAATAACAGGTAGCCAATTAAAATATACCATTAAAACAAAACAGAGCTATAAAAGTCTGGAACTTTTCCCAATGGCTTTAAGCCCAAGGCCTTCTCCCTAGTAACAGGGGAAGTCAGGCATGAGTTCCGGAGGCATGAGAACATACTGGCACCAAGCTGAGACTTTCTTCTTGGCATAAAAGGATTGGAAAAGAATTGGAAAGGGAATCCCTTTCTTACTCTGACTCTGTGCTTAATGCAGGCCCAATACTACCTAAAAACATCTCAAGGGAATGTGGGTATCCACCCAATACTTTGGGAATGCAGGACAAGAGGCTTCCTCTGCCTCGTGCTTCACGCACCGTGGAATGCCTTCTATGAGCACACCTTCAAGGCACCACCAGACCCCTTCCCAAGACCCCAAAACTCCCTCTCCCGCATGCCTGCCCCGCGCACTCCCAGAGGTCACCGCTGACTCAGGTGGGACACCAGGTAAACGAGGCCCACCAGCAGGAGTCCGCGCACGCCGAGCATCATGAGCAGGAAGAGGAGCAAGATGGAGGTCACTGGCTCCACAGCATGGTTGCCCAGATGCCACTGGGGGAAGCCCATGTTCACCAGCTGCCGGTTGAGGTCATTGAAGGGGGACGGAGCAGCACCCAGCCTAGCCCCCGCCTGCTGCTGGCGAGGGCCCGAGCCCCCCAGGGGGGCGCCATGGCCCCTATTGAGAAAGCTCTGGAAGGTGAAGACAGAGAGAGAGGAATGAATCCAGAGAAAGCGTCCCCGGAGATGAAGTATCAGGCAACAGGGGAATCTTCTAGGCTAGGCCCCGCCCTCCTCTCCAGCCCCCAGAGGGCCACACCTTCCCCAGATGCCACCCCACAGGGATCCCCGTCACTGAGTCACAAGCTCTCAGAGTACATAAAACGCCAGGCTATACTCCTCACATCCTGCCAGGGAGAAGGTGCCCAGGTCCGAGAAGAGGAAGGGGGCAAGGAGGGCTGGACTATAGGGCAGAGCTTGGGAGCAGCCATTTCTAATACTCCTCACTCCCCCCCTTTAACACCATCACTGGGTGGCCATGGGCTCCTCTTCACCTTCTCCCGTTCTCTCTCAGCCAACAGACTCTTAAAAGAAAGATGTAGGCTCCAGCGGGGATAGTCAGGTCAAGGGAGAGAGGGCTCTTGGATTCCAGGTCCGGGAAGGCTGCCCGGAAAGATGAGAACTGGGGAGGCAGGCGGCTCCTATTGCAGACTGCAAGAAATCTGCCATTTTCCCCAAGTCTGGACCCGCATGCTCTTTAGCCCGGCTCTCTGCAAAGAGGGCTCCTGGCTAGAGAAGGCGAATGACTAGCCAGAGAGCTTCTGGTCGCTAAGGAGTAACGGACACGGAGGGCAGGAGGCGAACTGCTCCCCTGGGCGCCTACCTGTCGGGGGGTGCTACCGCGCGAGGGGAGACTGTTCCTCACACGGGGGTCGTCATCCTGCACAATTTCCCCATTGGCCAAGATCCGCACCATCCTCCCAGGAGCGATGGGTCCCTGCTGGGCTGCGCCTTTCCCCAGACCTCAAAAAGCTGAAAGAAAACAATTTATCAGAGATAAGGAGATGCTTGCCTTCAGTGCGAGCAATGGCAGTTCTGGGTGCCCACGATGGTTACCCGGACTGAGCAGGCGCTGCGTCCGGTTAATTACAAGGAGAGAAATCAGTGCAAGTTATCCGACAGTTGAAAATCTTTCAGACACTGAGTCCGCTGGGAAAACTACCAAAGGGAGCCTTGTTGCTGGAAGTTCTGCGACCCAGCAGCGCCAGCAACCGCAGGGATGAGAGCCTTGCTGTGCGGCCCAGGCCCATCTCACACCTCCCCACACTCTGCGGAGCTGGGTACAGTCAGAGACCCAGAGGGGTCTAACTGGCTTGCCCAGGACCACTCATCTGGAGGCAACAGATACCCTGAAGCCAGGAACCCTGACGCTAGGCCCTTCTCTGGGCTCTAAACAGGGAGTCCAGGGCACCCAGATCCCCAGTGTCCCCCTTTCCCGTCCGTTAAAAAGGGCCCATTGGGAGTAAATGCCAAGGACCTGGGCCTTCTCCGCAGAGAGGATCTGGGCCCACTTCAGAGCTACTTTAGGTGCACTGCCTGGCAGCAGACCACACTCAAGGCCACAGGGCCACCGGCGCTGGGTGGAGGAGCGGACCCTTCCGGCAGGGGGCACGCCCCTCGCCTGCCCCTCACCTCTCAGAGGACACCAGTCCCGCCTTTGCTATCGGGGGCGGGGCCAGCCTGCCCAAAATAGCGGATGGCTCTGGGAGGGCCCCACTCCGCAGACCCCAAGGGTGTCCGTGGGCTGGAGGTGGGGGTGGGGTCCTTCCATGGCTCTCCCCGAGTCTGTGTAAAAGCCATTTTTTCTCAGGAGACAAGCCACAGTTTTCACCTAAATTCTGAAAAGGACTTGTGACACACACGCCAAAAGGGGTTAAGAGCCCCTGTTCTGTTGCCCTTGGCCTAGAGCCTGGGACAGGCGGGGTCCCCTTTCTGAAGCCCGCTGGTCCCTGCAGAAGGCCAAGCGGGTCACGGAGCTCCGCAGTCCCTCGGTGCTTTGTCCCCCAGCGCCCCCTGGGTGGGCTGAGGCCGCAGCCGGCTTGGGGACACCTGACTCGGGGAGGGGGGCGGTCGCGGGGGGCGTGCTGCAGGGCAGGGGCGGGAGGGGCTGCGGGGAGGGGGCACCGCCCCAGCTGCCGAGCCCGGCCCGGGGGAGGGGAGGGATACGCGCCCGCTCGCCCTCGCCCCGGGCCCGGACACCCACCTGCGGGCGCGGCTCCGGGCCTCCGCTGCGTCCACTCCCGGCGGCTCCCTGGCCGCTTCCTCCCACCTGACCTCACAGGAAGCGCGCGCCGCAGCGGCGCGGCCCCCTCTGCAGGCCGCCGGGGGAACTGCAGCTGCCGGGCCCGGGGGCGGTGCAGGGCGGGGAGGAGGGAGAAAGGGGGAGCCTCCGGGAAGGGAAGGGGGAAGGAGAAAAGAGATGGGGAGGAGGGAAAGAAAGGAGGACAGGAAGGAGGAGGGAGAAGAACAGGACGAAGAAAGGGTAGTGGAGCCCATGGAGGAAAAACCCAGAAGGAGGGAGTCCCTCTGCCCTGGGTGGAAAGACGGCACGGGCTCAACCCACCGATGAGAGTTTGCTGAGCCTGCTGGGGGGATGCCTTTTGAGTAGGACCCAACCCTACCCTCAAGGAGCTCCAACTCCAGTAGGGGAATGAACCACAGGCGGGTGTAAATAACTGTAACTTGAAGGAAGGCAGGCTTCCTGGAAGAGGTGGTCTTTGAGCTGGGGCCAGAAGTTTAAGTAGGATAAATAGGGAAGAGTGCCACCTGTCAAGGGAGTGAACAATCAACCTCAGCCCCTTTCCTGATGTTTTTGTATCCCCACCCTCCTGCCAACTTTCATAAGCTGTTCCCTGTGAACCCATTCACCAGTGGGAAAGAAATGAGCTCTGTAGTCCCACAATTTGGGTTTCAGACACTGGCAAGTTACTGGGCTGCTCAGTCTCCTCCTTTGCAAAATGGGGATAATCATACCTCACAGGACTGTTGCAAAGATTAAGAATGAGAGTTGCCGAACCTAGCAAGTGTTGATAAACCTTGGCTATGATTGTCAGCAGATGTTTCTGGGAGTAGGCAGATATGTGTTGAGTATATAGTAGGACCCAGATGCCTACTGGCCCCTAGTGAGGGAGACAGAAAGAAGGGTGAAATTTAGGGCTTGCTTTAAGGACTCATCACCTGCTATCATGGTTTAATTCTTTGATTTTGAAACCTTATCAGTAAAAAATGTTGAGCAGGCGCCCCTGATACCTGTATCTCATTTGTGTATTATTTATTGGCTTGTGGATAAAAGGTGGCTGCTAGAGCCAACCTGGCTTGAATTTTGGCACAGCTGCTTTCTAGTAGTGTGATGGGCCAGTTATTCAACCTTTCTGGTATGAGTTCCTTGTTCTGTAAAATGAGAATAATACCAGTACGTTTGTCATTGGGTTTTCATGGAGCACCGACACTTCGTGTACAGCCTGGCCACCGTTAAGTGCTCTGCCCTGCTGATCCTTATGTCATTACCATCGCTCCGCCACAGTAAGTCAGTTGTAATGCATGGACTCTAAACAAGTTTAGGATTTCAGATAGATACAAAACTCAAATCCTAATGCTTTTTTCCTGTACTCTGACGCAGGGGTTACTGTGCATATGTGGAAGGGGTGATCCCAGGGCAGGATTCCTGATTGCCAGAGGTGGTCTGCACATCTCAAAAGTGGCTGCACATTGGAATTATCTGGGATGTTTAAAAACAATCCCAATGCCGGAGTCCCACCCCAGAGGTGACAATGCTGTGGATCTGGGATGCAACCTAGGTATGGAAATGTTTTAAAAAACAAATTCTAGGTGATTCTAATGAGCAGCCTGAGCTGAGAACCACTGCCTTCCATGAACAGAGCCTCACAAGTGGGGCTTACAACCCACAATCCCCAAGGAGGAAGAGACCTCAGTGGGCTGGGGGACCTGGGGAGGAAATAAGGGATGTGTCCAGGAAGGCTTGAGCTGGTGCAATGGCTGCCAAGAGACACAGTCCAGCCAGAGATAACCATGAGAGCCCAGAGGAGGACGTCTCTCTAGGGAAGGTCAGGAACAGATTTAGGAGGCAGTAACATTTGACTAGACTTGGAAAAGACCTATCGGTACCAATTAAAACAGCCTCAGGAGGCTGTGACTCACTTTTCCTCCCTCTCCACTTCCTTCAGCTATCTCCCTTGCTTTGGAACCTGCAATGGCTCCCTATTGTCTGCTCCAACAAGACCCAACTCGTTGGCAGTCTCGGACAACCCTCCAAACCTGGCCCAGCACACTCTTCGCAACTCCCCGCCTCAGCTCCACCCACCTGGTCCTGCCGTACATCACCCAGAGTCCTGCTTGGCTTGGACCTGTCTATCCGCCTGAAGGCCCTCTCCACCCAATCTCAATCCCCCTACACTTTTATGCCAACAGCACAAACTTCAGTTCTGAGTGTCCCATGTAATAATAATAACCCCTGTGTGTGCAGAGTCCCTATGCTTTCCAAAGTGCTTTTCCAGGGACCACATCATTCTTTGTTGTATTGTGACATAGGAAGCATAGGTGTTATTGTTCCTTTTTGCTGATAAGAAACTGAGACTCAGATAAATGTTACATGGCCAGCTCCAGGTCAACGGTAGAGCCAGGATTCAAATGAATCCAGATTCCCCCTCCCCTTCAGGCTTTTCCCCTCTCTGCTGCCTCTTTATTTTGTGCTTCCCACACCCAATTCCATGAGCATGAGACTGGGCCCCTCGTCATGCCTTATTTCCAGCAGGTGCCCCGTAAAAACATGCTTTGGGCTCTGCTGGTCATCATTGCAGTTACTCTTGCACACGCTGAAGTTTGGGATGCCCTGCTTTAGACCAGTGGCTTTGCAAGCTCTTTTGGTAGCAGTACATTTTACATCACAACCTAGTAGCCACACTCCTGTGAAACAGAAGTTTCAACAACAACAGTATTTACCCTTTCTACATGAGCTATACCGTGATGTTTTCTATTTTTTAAGGGAAAAAAGTGCTAATCAAGATCTCACTCTATTTCACTATCCATGAATATAGTGGTTCTCAACCCTGATTGCACATTAGAATCACCAAAGGGAATTTTCAGAAACTATTGGTGCCCAAACCAATTGGATCAGAACCTCCAGGAGGTGAAGCGTGGACATCTCCGTGCCAGTTTACTTAATAAGCACTCAAGCTTGTAGATACTAATGCATGGTTTTTAAAAAACTGCAGTAGATGCTCCTCCAGGCCAGACGGCTGCCCCTAAACTTAGAGTTCCTTCAGATACAAAGCAGTAAGTTCCACTTGGCTAACAAAGATAAGCTTGTGTAATAAGCCCCAAGCCCCAAACAGGAAACGCTGCCCAGGGCACATCATCACAATGACAGTCCCTTGCCTCCTTTGAATATCCAAAAGTCAGGAACAAAGACCAACACGGAGCCTCCTATATGGCACCAATCCTCAAAGAAACCTTCTGACCACTTGGTGGCAAGTTGACTTCATTGCGCCCCTTCCACTCTGGAAGGGCCAGAAATTCATTCTAGCAGGGAGAACCATCCATTCCAGGTGTATGTTTGCCTTTCCTGCCTGAAGGGCCTCACCCAGAACCACACATCTTACAGTGTGTAACATTGCATTAGACCCATAATCTTGCACAATTGCAGTGTGCCCGTAACCATAGGATCCACTGGTTACATCACATACGACACCAGCTGGCCTAATAGAACTTTAGAATGGCACACTGAAGGCCCAGCCCAGTGCCAACTCGGGGACAGCACTCAGCAGGAATGGTGTGCCATCCTCAAGGGATGCATTCTGTACCTTAAATCAAAGGCCTGTACCAGCTATTGTGTCTCCAGTTGGAAAACACTTGGATTCAGGAACTCAGGGCGGGGAGCAGCAGTGGCCCCACTTACTATCATGCCCAATGACCCTCTTGGGCAATTTGTGCCTTCCATCCCCACAACTCTGGGCTCTGCAAAGCTAGAAGTCCTGCACCCCAAAGGGGGAACACCAGTACCAGAGAACACAGCAAGAGTCCCATTGAACTATAAGTTAAGGGTGCAGCCTAAGTACTTTGGGTTCTTGTTTCTGGAGATTAGCAGGCAAGAAGAGGAGACATTGCCCTTGTCCAGGAGTAACTGGTCCTTGTCACTGGGAGGAGGTAGGACTGCTCTTACATAATGGAGACGGGACAATCATATCTAGTGCCCAGATGGTCCATTTGGATGCCTCTTGGTTGCCCTTTACCCAAGTGTAGTGGTAAAGGGCAATGCGACAACTCCGTCCTCAAAAGGCCATGTGACCAGAACTTAGAGCCCTCAGGGACGAGGGTCTGGGTCACGCTTCCAGGTGAGTCACTGAGACCATTAGAGGTGACAGCTGAGGGGTAGTGGAGGAGACAGACGACGATCATTTGCAGCTGCAACGGAGGGAACTGTAGTTTGTCCCACTAGTATTTCTCAGGGAGAGTGAGCCACTGGAATCCTGAGAAAGTGGATCTGAACGGTGTGAAGCGTGGGCTATAGGAGACATGAGGATGTGCTGGCCAGACTCCCCTCCAGGGAAGGACTTTTGCTCTAACTTCTGGAAGAGCATCCATGGAACCTTCCGCTGTCAGTCCCTTCACACAGGTTGCTCTGCTGCAGAGGGACACTTCGCCCAAGGTCAAGCCCTTCCACAGGCTGCCCACATTCCATGACTGAAGGACACAGGAGATATGCATGGGCTGTATCAGCTCCAGAGATCTTCTTGAGGTTGGCTGAGGTGGTCAGGTTTTTATCATAACTTAGTTTTCCCTTCCGCTCAACACTATTTGCTCTGTCTCCCTCATCAATCCACTGAACTCTAAATTCTGTCTCAGAGTTAGCTTCCTGGAGAACCCCAAATGGAACAAGTCCCCATTCTGCTGGAGTGGGAGAAAATTTAATCTCATTTACTGTGAGATAGCCACTGCCTCTGACGTAGCAGGCACAACCAAATGTCCTTCAGATTCACAGCCCCCTTTTGCCTTTTCATTACTGAGCCCTCCCCTCCACCAAGGTCTGACAGGTAACCAGACATCCATCTAGGTAGCTAGGAAATCCAAAATACATGATCGGAATTAAGAAGACATTTTAGTAAGATTATTGTCTATAAATCAATTGTATTCCTGAGTACAAGCAGCGGAGTTAGAAAATTAAATTACAAAAATAATACCAAATGAGATATGACTTAAAAAATATATGTACAAAGCCCCTAGGATTAATCTAAGATTAAAGATGTGCATGGGAGGTGGCTCCGTGGCGCAATGGATAGCGCATTGGACTTCTAAAGATGTGCACAGGGTCCTCTATTCTGTTCCACTGATCTATGTGTTTATCCTTCAGCTAATGTCACAGAGTCTTGATTATGTAGCTATACCATAATTCTTGAAATCGGGTAAGAATGATTCTTCCTCTTTTATTCTTCTTCCTCAAAATTGTTTTAGTTTTTGTAGCTCGTTTGTCTTTCCACATAAAATTTAGAATAATCTTGTCTATATCTACAAAAAATCTTACTGGGATTTTGATAGGAATTGTGTTAAACCTGTATATCAATTTGGGGGACATTGGCATCTTTTTACTCTGTGGAATCTCCCAATCTGTGTACACAGTTTGTCCCTCTGCTTATTTAGATCTTTTTCTGTTTCTTCCACCAGCACTGTGTAGTTTTCAACATCTAAGTGCTATACATATTTCACTAAATTTACACCTAAGTATTTCATTTTTAAATGATTGCAAACAATATTATATTTTAGATTTCACTCTCCATATGTTAATTGCTAGTATATTAAAACTACAATTAATTATTGTATGTTTGTCTTATATTCCACGACCTAGCTGAACTCACTTACTAGTACTAGGTATTTCTGTAGATGTATTGGAATTTTCTGTGTAAACAGTCATGTCATTTGCAAATAGAGACCATTTGATTTCTTCCTTTCCAATCTTTATGTCTTTTATTTCCTTTTCTTGCCCTAATGCATTGGCTAGAACTTCCAATACTACATTGAATAAGAACAGTGAAAGTAGACATCCTTGCTTGTTCCCAAACTTAAGGGAAAAAAATCACTACTTTTCACCATGAAATATAATATTAGCTGTAGGCTTTTTATATACATATACAGATGCTCTTCATCAAATTGAGAAATATCCTATTTCTATTTTTCTGAGCATTTTTATCATGGATAGGTATTGAATTTTGTCAAATGCATTTTCTGTATTGATTGATATGATCATGTGATTTTCCTTCTTTAGTATGTCAATGTGGTAGATTATACTGAGTGATTTTCAAATATTGAATCAGACTTGCATGTCTAAAATAGTGATGCTGTATAATTCTTTTTATAAATTGCTGAATTGTATTTTCCAATATTTTGTTTAGGATTTTTACATCCATTTCCATGAAGGATATTGGAGGGTTTTTTTTTTCCTTTTTTGTTGGGGGGGGCGGTGTATCTCTGTCTAATTTTATTGTCAGGGCAATACTACCTTCATAAAATGAGTTAGTAAGTGCTTCCTCCTATTTTCTGGAAAGGGTTATACAGAATTAGCATTAATTCTTTAAATGTTTGGTAGAGGGGTGCCTGGGTGGTGCAGTTGGTTGAGCATCTGACTCTTGGTATAGGCTCAAGTCATGATCTCGGGGTTGTAATCTCATGGTCATGAGATAGAGCCCCATGTCACGGAGTCTGCTTGGGACTCTCTCTCTCCGTCTGCCCCTCCCCCTAAAATAAATAAATAAATCTTTCAAAAAAAAAAATAAATGTTTGGCAGAATTCACCAGTGAAACCATCTGGACATGGAGATTTATTTGGGGGAGTTTTAAAATTATGAATTCAATTTCTTTGATGGTTATAGAGCTGTTCAAATTATCTATTTCCTATTGAGTGAGTCATAATAGTGTGTTTTGGGGGAATTGGTCCACTTTGTCTACATTGTCAAATATACATTTGTAGAGTTGTTTGTAATATTCTCTTATTGTCTTTGTAGTATCTGCAGGGTCTGCTATGATAGCCCATGTTTCATTCCTGATATCGCTATTTGCCTTCTCTCTCTTTTCCATTCACTCTTGCTAGAGATTTGTTAATTTTAGTGTTCTTTTCAAAGAATCTGCTTTTATTTCATTGCTCTATTGATTTTTTGTTTTCAATTTCACTGATTTCTGTGCTTTGCTATTCCCTTCCTTCTGTTTGTTTTGGATTTATTTTGTTCTTCTTCTAAGTTCTTAAAGTAAGAGCTTAGATGATTTGTTTGAGACTTTTCCTGTTTTCTAATGTAAACACTTACTGTTATATATTTCCCTCTCAGCTTTAGCTGTGCCCTACAAATTTTGATATGTTGTATTTTCATTTTCATTTAGTTCAATGAATTTTTAAATTCCTTTGTTATTTCCCCTTTGATGCATGGGTTATCTAGAAGAGTGAATCTTCAGGTGTTTGGAACTTTTCCTGTTATCTTTCTGTTACTGGTTTTTAGTTTGATTCTACTATGGTCAGAAAACACTCTCTGTATGAGTTCAATTCTTTAAAATTTGTTGAGGTTTGGTTTATGGTCAAAAACAAATCTTTTTTTTTTCACTAGTGTAGTTAGAGGTTGGCAGCATGAGAAAGGGGAGGACCAGGTGGAGATTTGGGGTGCCTGGGGAGAACTAGGTCTGCCTCAATCCAAGAGGAATCAGAAGCTCAAAAGCGGTTTGGGAATTCCAGCACTGTCAGGGATGGAAGAAGGAGGAAGGTCCAGAGGGTGAGAGGAATGTTTGACAACTAGGGTGAAGGGATTGCCCTCTACCTGCTGGGATCCCCCTCAGCCATTCTGGTCTGGCAGGAAGGGGCAGCCTGCAACCCCCATGGGTTGGTCTGGACTCGCAAAGGCTTGCTCTCCAGGGAGATGATGTCACTGATCCCCAGCTTTTCTGCCAGGGAAGCTATCTTGGTGGATATTTCATAGGTGACTGAAAAGAATGTGTGTTCTGCTGCTTTCAGGTGGAATGTTCTATAAATCTCAATTGTATACTGTTGGTTGATGGTGGTGTTGAGTTCTTCTATATTACTGCTGATTTCCTACCTAGTTGCTCTGTCAATTATTGAGAGAGAGGAATTGAAGTTCTAACTATAATTGTGGATTTGTTTCTCCTTTCAGTCCTACCAGTTTTTGTTTCACATATTTAGAAGCTCTGCTATTTGGTGTATACACTTTTAGGTTTGTTACATCTTTTGGGTAGATTGACTATTTTGTCATATATAATGTCATTCTGATACTATTCCTTGCTCTGAAGTCTACTTTATCCCACTTTCTTTTCATTAATGTTTACATAATATATCTTTTTCCATGATTTTACTTTCAGCTTGCCTATATTATTGTATTTGAAGTGAGTTTCTTATAGATGACATACTTTAAACCTACTCTGCCAATCTTTTATATGATGTATTTAGATCACTTACATTTAATGTAATTATTGATATGTTAGGGCTTATGCCTGTCAATTTTATTTTGTTTTCTGTTTGTTTTTCATTTTCTGTTTTTGTTTTCCTGCCTTCCTTTGGGTTACTTGAACATTTTTTAGAATTCCATTTTTATTTATTTATAGTATTTTGTTATATCTCTTCATATAACTTATTTAGTGGTTACTGTAAGTATTACATTACATGTACATAACTTATCATAGCTGACTAGTGGCATCATTTTACTAGGTTGAGTGAAGTATAAGAATCTACTTCCCTTTATGTCCCTTTAATCTCCCAATTATAGTGTAATTGTCTTAAATATTTCCTCTACATTTATTTAGAACCACATCAGACAATGTTATTATTTTAGTTTCAACTGTCAAACATAATTTAGAAAAGTCAAGGGAAGAAGGAAAGCCTATTTTATTTACCCATATCCTTGGTTATCTTGTTATTTCTTCCTTCTTGGTATCTCAAGGTTCTTTTATTTTTTTCCTTTCTGTTTGGAGAACTTCTTATAGCCATTCTTTTAGAGTAGGTTTCCTGGTGACACTTTTTTTTTAATTTTCTTTCCTTAGAGTGTCTTCATATCTTCTTGCTTCCTGAAGGATTTAGGATTCTGGGTTGACAGGTCTTTCTTTCAACACTTAAAACAATGTTGTGCCATTTCCTCCTGGCCTCATGGTTTTTTGGTGAGAAATCTGCTGTCGTTAGAATTGTTATGCCCTGTGGGTGAGGTATTGTTTTACTTCTGGCTGCTTTCAAGTTTTTTTTTCTTTGTCTTTAGTTTTGAGAAGTTTAATTATGATGTGTCTTGGATGGACTTCTTTGGATTTATCCTGTTAGGAATTCATTCTGCTTCTTGAATCTTTAGATTTACAGCTCTTATCAAATTTGGGAAGTTTTCAGCCATTATTTCTTCAAGTACTTTTGCAGCCCCACTTCCTTTCTTTTCTCCTTCTGGGACTTCAATGATATATATACTAGATCTTTTTTATTATAATCCCCACTGGTCCCTGAGGGTCTGGTCTCTCTCTCTTTTTTTCCCAGTAGTTTCTCTCTACTATTCAGATTGGGTAATTTCTACCCCAATTGTTCTACCTTTCAGTTTACTGATTCCATTCTGCCGTCCGACTACAATGTAGATTTTTTCATTTGATATCTTCCCTTCCTGGTTCTTGGTTTTAAGTGATTTTCAAATGAAATCTGGACATTTTCGTATTATGGTATGAGACTCTGCCTCTTATTTAAACCTTCTGTTTTAGCTGGCTTTTTCTGACACGACTCCAGCAGGGGAAGGAGGGACACTGCCTCATTAATGACAGGTGGGAAGTAGAAGTCCATGTTTCCCACTCACCTTCCATTGGCACCCAAGCAGGGGCCTGAGGGTGGAGAAGCGACATTCTTCATTACTGCTGGGTGAGGATGGGGGTTTCTATTCCCCAAACGGTCTCCACAGATACCATGGTTTGGAGGTGGGGGGACTCATTACCAGCCAGTGAGGATGAAAGTGACTCCCTACTTGGCCTTCTCTTTTTTTTACAGCATCATGAGGGCAGAAGTCTAAGCTCCCGACTTGGCCCTTGCAGGTATGGATGGGACCACAGTTTTTTTCCGTGGTGTTTGGCTAGAATACTGCAGTTTTTGTCTAAAAGTTTTCTGTCTTGCTAGGTATCTTTCCTAGTACTTTGCTAGAGAGAGCAATCTCCCTCGGGGTTTTTATGGTCTGTACCTTTAACTGTTTCCATGTTTCCAGCCTCTGTAGCTCCTATCTGGAATATATAAGACAAAAGGAAAATGCAGGCAATTTACCCTGTGTTTTGTCATTCCTCAGAGCCCAAAGTCCCCAACCAGTCTGCCTTCTTGTCTCCATCTTTCAAAGTCTCCTTATGTTGGTTTTATACATAATATCCATAGGAGAATGGGGAAAAGCATATCTACCTTGTATTCCCAGAAGCAGGCATTCAAGACCGGTTTTAAAGTTATGGAAATGAAAACATTGTGATCTAGGTATAAGAATAATAAGGTGACCAATGGATAGATAGAATCTAGGAGCAAACGCATAAACTGGGATTTGTGGTAACATAGAACTGCAGAACAATAGGGAAAAGATAATCTTTTTAGTAAGTGGTGCTGTGGTAACTGGGTACCCATAGAAGAATAAAATGAAATTGGACCCTTACCTCACATATTTATACATGTACCAAAAACAAATTCTAGGTGTATTATAGACCTAAATATGAAAGGCAAAATGATAAAGAATCTAGAAATATATATACACATACACATGTTCTAGAACTCAGAGTAGGGGAAATTTTCTTAATGTGTTATAAAAAGTGGTAACAATAAAGAAAATGATTGATAAATTTTACTATACTAGATTTACATTAAAAGTAAGAATTCCCATAGATCAAGATACTATTTTTTAAAAAGTGAAATGTCTAGTATGCAAGAAAAGTTTTCTGCAGTACATATAGCCAAAAAGAACTCACTTCCAGAATATATAAAAAACCTTTAAAAATGAATAATAAGATAATCAATAAAAATGTGGGCAAAGGATTTGAATGAGCACATTACAAAAGAAGAAATCCAAATGGCCAATAAACTTTTGAAGAAGTTATCAGTATCACTGAAATTCAGGGAAATGTAAATTAAAACCATCATGAGACACTACCACACCCCCATCAAATAGACTGTAATTAAGTCTGACGACACCGAGCATTGGTGATGACGGGCAGCAACGAGAGTTCCCACACATGGTGGATTTGCAGACTAGTTCAGCCACTTTGGAAAACCATTTGGAATTGCCTAGGAAAGGTGAATATTTGCATTCTTTATGATCCAGGGCACAAAAGTGAATGCTCATATGCACCCGGTCATGTGCACAAGCATTTTTCATAATAGAAATTGGAAAATATTTCAAGTGTCTATCAAACTAAAATGGAAAAACTAATGGTTGTAGTGTCATAGAATGGAATACTATACAGTAAGAAAGAGTATGAACTCTAACTACCTGCAATGTAACTGAATCTTAAAAATGCTATATTGAAAGGTCATAGCATAGAGAATATAGTCGGTGGTATTGTAATAGCATTTCATGATGACAGGTAGCAGCCACACTTGCGGTGAGCACAGCATGACATATAGAGATGTTGAATCACTATGTTGTTCACCTGAGACTAATGTAACATTGTGCGTCAACTCTACTTCAATTAATAAAAAAATACTATATTGAACAAAAGAAGC
Source organism: Mirounga leonina (assembly GCF_011800145.1). Lineage (NCBI taxonomy): Eukaryota > Metazoa > Chordata > Mammalia > Carnivora > Phocidae > Mirounga > Mirounga leonina. The sequence goes on along the minus strand of NW_023270232.1, from coordinate 5,134,578 downwards.
CAGAGCAAAATAAATCTTACTGCATGGTTCCATTTCTATAAAGATCAGAAGAGGGCAAAATTGAATGATATTTTTTTAGGGATGAATACTTGGGTGGCAGAAATATAAAGAGAAGCAAAGAAATTATTGCCCAAATGTAAGGGTTGGCTCTAGGGGAGAGGAAGGAATTCTGTCTAGCTGAGAGCACACACACAGTAGGCGGGGAAGCTATGAGGTCCCAGCAGTGTTCATTGTCTTGATCTGGTTGGTGGTTTCATGGATGTTCACTTTATAATAATTTGTTAAACTGCACAGGGAAGAGGGAGAAGCAGAACTGAGGAAAGAGGTGGTTTATCCAAGTGGTGGTCAAATGGGTCTAATCTTTCATTAGAAATAGCCTAGGTAGGGTATTCTTTCATTAGAAGCATACCTGGAGGGGCACCTGGGTGGCTCAGTCGTTAAGTGTCTGCCTTCGGCTCAGGTCATGATTCTGGGGTCCTGGGATCAAGCCCCGCATCGGGCTCCCTTCTCCTTGGGAGCCTGCTTCTCCCTCTCCCACTCCCCCTCCTTGTGTTCCCTCTTTCACTGTGTCTCTCTCTGTCAAATAAACAAATAAAATCTTTAAAAAAAAAAAAAAAAAGAGGCATACCTGGATAGGGTATGGCCTCTGGGGCCAGTTGACTTGGATTTGAATTCTCTGGCTCTGCTACCTACTTGCTGTGTGACCTGTGCAATTTACTTAACCTCTCTGTGCCCCAATGGTCTCATCTGTGAAATAGGGATGATAATACTACCTAATGTGAAGATTTATAGCTCTTAGGCATACAGTAAACAGCATGTGAGCTTTGTTAAGTACATAAAAATTCATAGATTCATTCAACATAAAAATTCTTTATGTGTGTGTGCTGTGTTGGGCCCTTTGAGAAGCCTTCACAAGCCCATGGACTTGGGCCTGAGTGTGAACTACAGAGCTCTTAGAACTGGGGCTCCCCCGCTTAGAGTCAATGCAGCCACCTCCCACTAAAATGCAGGTTGGACTGCAAGCCTAAGCTAGGTGAGCCCACAGGTTAACCAGGGGGTCCTGGCTATGGCAGCCCTAGGGAGACTAGGAGCCAAGCAGGTCCTTGCTGGCCGCCTGTTTCCCCAGCTGGACCTGGGGGCTTCGGGAGGTCTGGCACCAGGACCCGGATGGCCTCTCCTCCACCAGGGCTCAGAAGAGTAGAGGGAGGTCAGACTATGAGAAAAGAGGAGCAAGAAAGAGCCAGAGCGGAGGGTCTAGGATGCCTTTCATCCCATCCACAGAGGGAGCAGCAGAAAGAAGTAGGGGGGCGGGGTGAGTGGAAAAAGGAACCGAGAGCAGAAAATGAGGCCTGCCCAGCTGAGGGCTTTTTGTGGGGTCTTAATTAAGCCCGGAGGTCCTATTGTTCCTTTCATGGTGGAACATATGTTCAGAGCCTGGCTGAGGTTTGGGAATGAGATTTCAATGGTGCTGGGCCCTATGGCCTGCCGGGGAGGGGGGCTAGGAGAGGCGGCCGGGAAGGGGGTACTGTCCCTAAGCCTTACCAGACTGATACCATCTCCCAGAGTCGCCTGGTGGGACAGGACGCTTCGAGCATTGTTTGGGTCAGAATGTAAAACATAAGCAATGCAGACAAGCCAGGACTCTGGGCATCTCTATAACCTTCGGATTAAAGCTCAGTCTATTAGTGGGCCTCCGCCCCAAGGGCACTGGCCAAGGGAAGAAAAGTAGAATGTGCACAGGCAAAGGGTACGTGAATCCCCCTGGGTCAGATGTGGAGCCTGAAGAAGGAAGCCAGGCTGGGTCACCCTAGGAGTGTGGAGGGACTAGGTGACTTCCCAGAAGCTGAGGGGCAGAGAAGGGACTTACACAGAAACAGCAAACGAAGACAGTATCTGTGCCAAGTCAACTATAGGTGACAAATCCTTAGGGATACGGATGGTCTCCAGAGAACCCAGGAAGCTACTCCTAGAGTAAGACCGGCAGCATTTGGGAAGAGCCACACCCAGAAAGCCTCAGCACCAAGTGACAGCTACAGCAGTCAAGAAAGAACTTCTCTGATTCTTCCCACCCTGGCGTACAAATCAGCAGCTAGGCAGGTGCGCAAGAGAAGGAAAAGAAGACAGAAGTGGATCACACCACTGCAGGGGTCCCAAGACTCTGGGGTCTGAGCTGCGGGAAGGGAGAAGCCCTAAATAAAGCTGGAGTTTTTATATTCCCCTGGAAATGGATGCTATTCGTTACCCACTAGTGATTGGGGAAAGCCCCGAGAATGGCCAGAGATTTCACCCAGGGGAACTGAGGAGTAAGATGGGAGAATCAGTAGGGAGAAATCATATAGCTCTCACTGTTTGCGTCCTAGCATCCAGCTCATTCAAAGTCCAGTTCCAGATAACAGCTATGGCATGATGATTGCCAAGTGAGAAAAGCAAAGTACAGAACAAGGCATCGGATGGTGTCTCCTATCTAAGAAAGGGAGAATATAAATACGAACAACTAAATAAATAAGTTTGCTTATGTTTTAAACAATGAAAGGATAAACCAAAAACTAATAAAAATGGTTTCCAATAAGGGGAAGGAGGAGACAGGATTGGAAATTAGACTTCACTGAAAGTACCTTGTTTGATGGTGTTGGGTCTGGAGCCATCTAAATGTCTGACATCATTATAAAACAAAATTACATCAGTACTTTTAAAAGTAGCAGTTCAAAATAAAACACAAGGGACGCCTGGGTGGCTCAGTCAGTTAAGCGGCTGCCTTCGGCCTGGGTCATAATCCCAGGGTCCTGGGATCGAGTCCCACATCAGGCTCCTTGCTTATCAGCAGGGAGCCTGCTTCTCCCTGTCTCCCTCTGCTTGTGTTCTCTCTGTCAAATAAATAAAATCTTTAAAAAAAATATTTTTTAAATAAAAAATAAAAAAAAATAATAAAACACAAAACGAAGTATATGAACTTAACTATATATCAAGGTTGTGGCTTAACCACAGAGAATTATTTTAAGTGATTTTAAAGCACAGACAATATGTAACAGGGACAAGAATGCAGACCTTTGGTATGGAAAAGCCTCTGGACTCCCAAGGGAATTTTTCTTAGATCTTTATCTTGAGAATTCATGGGATTCCCAAAGGTAAAACCCATGAGAGTATGCTGACTCCCCTCATCCTGGACCCTGCCCCCAGCCACCTGGAGTGTCTCACTCTCAAACTAATCCATACTTAGCCTCCGGCAATTGGTCAAAATGACCACTTAAACGTAACTACCGGTTTGTAGCTCTAGCAGCTTCTATTCCAGGTAAGCTGATTCTTACTGTTCACCTATCTCCCCAGATTCCAGGGTGGTGGTTTGCCCTGGGACCTCAGTGCTCCCATGGATCGAAGAAAAGTGGTTGATTTTCAGTTTGTTCGCCTTTTGTCTCATTTTTAAGTATGGAATGATGACTTCCAAGCCCTTTACATGTTGAAACTGAAATCAGAAGTTCCATCCATAAATTCATTGGTTATTTTTTAAAAAAAAAAACAAGTCACTGATTACTTTGGTGGTTGCTAGGAGTATCTGTCAGAATTCAGTCGGACAGGTAGAACCCACCAGGAAACATTTATAATGAAGGATTTACTATTGTCACCAAGTAAAAAGGTGTGCATGGGAGGAATTTGTAGTGATTTTACAACCTACTGTAACTATCCTGCTAGATCCCCAGTAAATTCAAGCAGATGTTCTGTTTTTTTTTAATTAAACCTTATATATATATATTTTTAAAGATTTTATTTGTTTATTTGACAGAGAGAGACACAGTGAGAGAGGGAACACAAGCAGGGGGAGTGGGAGAGGGAGAAGCAGGCTCCCCGCAGAGCAGGGAGCCCGATGCGGGACTCGATCCCAGGACCCTGGGATCATGACCTGAGCTGAAGGCAGTCGCTCAACCAACTGAGCCACCCAGGCGCCCTTAAACCTTATATTTTAAAATAATTGTAGATCAATATTCTGTAGTAAGAAATAATACAAAGATATCTCTTACATACTTTATCCAGTTCCCTCTAATGGCAACATTTTGCAGAACTCTTGTACAATATCACATCAGGATACTGACATGGACATGGTCAAGATACAAAACACATCACTACAAGGATTCTCATGTTGCCCTTCTAGAGCCATACCTCCTCTTTCATCTCCTAGCAACCACTCATCTGTTTCCCATGGCCACCATTTCATCATGTCAAAAATCTTATATAAATGGAATTGTGTAGAACATAATCTTTTGGAATTGGCTTTTTCTGCTCCAGAGAATTATCTGGAGCTTCATCCAGGTTGTTATGTCTATCAATGATTCATTCCTTTTCATTACTAAGTAATATCCCATGGTATGGATGTACCACAGTTTGTTTAACCATTCACCCACTAAGGACAATTCCATTTTTTCCAATTTGGGCTTTTAGGAATAAATCTATTTGTGATATTGTGATTTATAATAAGAAACATATATTTAGTCTTCATATTCTTTTCTGATACAGAGCTCTTAAAACCCATGGGGTTTCGTAAGTGATAAGAGAGACACAGATGGCTCAGTCGTTAAGCATCTGCCTTCAGCTCAGGTCGTGATCCCAGGGTCCTGCTCGGTGGGAAGCCTGCTTCTCCCTCTCCCTCTGCCCCTGCTTGTGTTCCCTCTCTCACTGTCTCTCTCTGTCAAATAAATAAAGTCTAAAAAAAAAAAACAAAAAAAAGAGAGAGAGACACAGGTGTCTTTTGATATTTATAACAAGCTCCTTTCAACCACACCTGAGTTTAGGTAAAGGAGGTGACTTGTGGAAAGCTCCTAAGGATGAAGGCTAGTTGCCAGTGGAAAAACCATGTGATTAGAGGATTGGAACTTTAGCCCCAACCCCTCCACCACCAGGGAGGGGAGAGGGGCTGGAGGCTGAATCAATCACCAATGGCTAATGATTTGATCAATAGTGCTCATGTAATGAAGCTTCCTTAAAAATCCAAAAGACAAGGTGCCTGGGTGGCTTGGTCGGTTAAGCATCTGCCTTCAGCTCAGGTCATGATCCTGGGGTCCTGGGATCGAGCTCCGCATCGGGCTCCCTGCTCAGCAGGGAGTCTGCTTTTCCCTCTGCCCCTCTGCTTGTGCTCTCTGGCGCGCATGTGCTCTCTCTCAAAATAAATATAAAATATATTTTTTTAAAAAGTCCAAAGAACAGGATTTGGAGAGCTTCTGGGTTGATCAACAGGTGGAGAAGCTGGTAGGGTGTAACACCCAGTGGGGGCGTAGAAGCTCATGCCTCTTCCCACCTACTGTGCCCCATGTATCTCTTTTATCTGACTGTTCCTGGAATGTATCGTTTTATAATAAACCAATAATCTTGCAAGGAAACTCTTTTCCGGAGTTCTGGGGGCCACTATTGGAAATTAACGGAACCAAGAACCAGTCAGTCACATGCACAGGTAACAACCTGGACTTGTGATTGGCATCGGAAGTGTCAGGGGGCAATCTTGTGGGACTGAGTCCTTAACCTGTGGCATCTGATACTAACACTAGGTAGGTAGTGTCAGAACTGAATTGAATTCTAGGACACCGAGCTGGCGTCACTCCATTCCGGGTTCTGAGTGGCCCCCAGAACTCCCGAAAAGAGTTTCTTTGCCAGATTACTGGCTTATTATAAAAGGATACAACCCAGGAACAGCCAGATAAAGGAGACACATGGGGCACAGCAAGTGGGAAGGGGCATGGAGCTTCTGTGTGAGAAAACCCACAACCACGTTTGGTGACCAGAAGTATCAGATGGGGAGGAGAGTGTTCTGTGGGGAGAGAGAAAACAGAGGAGTTTTCCCATACACTACTATAAGGATTCATGTACAAATTTTTGAGTAAACATAAGTCTTCCTTTCTCTGGGAGAAATGCCAGGAGAGCAATTGCTGAATTGCATTGTAGTTGCATGTTAGTTTTATAGGAAACTGCCAAACTGTTTTCCAAAGTGGCTATCCCATTTGACATTCCCACCAGCAATGTATGAGAGACGAGTTTCTCTACATGCTCACAGAAATTTAGCATTGTCGCTCTTTTTATTTAGCCATTCTGACAGGGGTGTATATTTCATTGTGGTTTAAATTTGCATTTCCTGATGGTCAGTGATGTTGAACATCTTTTCATATTTTTGTGCCATCTATATATCTTCTTCAGTGAAATGTCTGTTCATGTCTTTTGTCCATTTTCTTTTTCTTTAAGATTTTATTTATTCATTTGAGAGACAGAGAGAGAGAGCACATGAGCAGGGCCGGGGTGGGGGGAGCGCAGAGGCAGAGGGAGAGGGAGAAGCAGACTCCCCCCTGAGCAGGGAGCCCGATGTTGGGCTCAATCCCAGGACCCTGGGATCATGACCTGAGCCGAAGTCAGACGCTTAACCTACTGAGCCACCCAGACCCCGCACTTTTGTCCATTTTCTAATTGGATTGTTTGGGTTTTTTACTGTTTAGTTTTGAGTACTATATATATTCTAGATTCTAGTCTTTTACTGGCTATGTGTTTTGCAAATACTTCCTCACTCCATAGCTTGTCTTTCATCTTTTTCACAGAATCTTTCATAGAGCAAAAGTTTTAAATTTTGATAAAGTCCAATTTATCCATTTTTTTTCCCTCTTATGAGTCTTGCTTTTAGTGTCAGATCTAAAAGCTTTCTGTCTAGATCCTGAACCTAGATCTTGAGGAATTATTTTTCTGTAAGTTTTATAATTCTGTATTTACATTTAAGTCCAGAATTCATCTTGAATTAATTTCTGTATAAGACATGAGATCTGGGTTGAAAGCTTTTGTTTGTTTGCTTTGTTTTGTTTTGCCTATGGATGTCTACTTATACCAGCACATTTGCTGTAAAGGCTGTCTTTCCTCTACTGAATTGTTTTTACGCCTTTATCAAAAATCAGCAAGGCATATTTGTGTGGGTCTACTTCTGGGTTGTCTATTCTGTTCCCTGTGTCTCTGATCTGTGCGTCTATCCCTCCACCCATACTGCACAGTCTTCGTTACTGCAGCTATATAATAAATCTGGAAATCAGATAGAGTTAATATCAGTCTCCCTTTTCAAAATTGTTTTAGCTATTCTGGTTCCTTTGCCTTGTCATGTAATTTTAGAATAATCTTGTCTATATCTGCAAAAAATCTTGCTGTTTTTTAAAAGATTTTATTTTTTAAGTAATCTCTATACCCAATGTGGGGCTCAAACTTACAGCCCTAAGATCAAAAGTTGCATGCTCTACCTATCAGCCCAGGCAGGTACCCTAGCTGGGGTTTTGATGGGAATTGTGTTAAGCCTGTAAATCAATTTGGGAAGAACTGACAACATTACTATGTTGAATTTTCTGATCCATAAACATGGTATATGTCTCTACATTTATTTAGGACTTCTTGGTTTCTTTCATCAGCATTTTGTTGTTTTCAACATACAAGTCTTGTACATATTCTGTTAGATTTATACCTAAGTATTTTATTTGTGTGGTGTGTGTCATGTAAATGGTATCATATTTTTTATTTCAGTGCCTACGTGTTCATTGCTAATACATAGAAATACAATTGACTTTGTATGTTTATCTCATATCCTGCAACCTTGCTGAATTCACATATTAGTTTTAGGGTTTTTTTTTAATATTTCTTAGGCTTTTTCTATGTAGACAGTCATGTCATCTGCAAATAAGGACAGTTTTTATTTTTCCTCTCCAATCTGCATGACTTTCCCCCCCTTGCCTTATTGCAGTGGCTAGAACTTCCAATACTATAGAGAGTGGTGAAAACAGATATCCTTGCCTAGTTTCCAATATTAAAGGGAAAGCATTCAGTTTATCACCATTATGTCTTTCATCATTTAATTTTTCACCATTAAATATGGGTTTTAAATAGATGCCCTCTTTCAAATTAATGAAGTTCTCTTCCATCTTAGTTTGCTGAGAGTTCTTATCATGATTGGGTGTTGGATTTTGTCAAATGCTTTTTCTGCCTTGATTGATATTATCATATGATTTTTATTCTTCAGTCTGTTGGTATGGAGGATTATATTGATTGATTTTCAAATGCTAAACCATTCTTGGATACCTGGTCATGGTGTATAATTTTCTTATACATTGTTGGAATTAATTTGCCAAATTTTTTGAGGATGTTTGACTTTAAGTCATGAGAGATACTGGTCTGTAGTTTTGTTTCAGTTTTATACTCTTTTCTGCATTTGTTATCAGAGTAATGCTGACCTCTAAATTGAGTTGGGAAATGTTCCCTTTTGTATTCTCAAGAAAAAATTGTGTTAAGTTGGTGTTAATTCTCAAAATGTTTGATAGAATTCTCTAGTGAAACCATTCGACCTGGAGATTTCATTTTCAGAAGGCTTTTATTTATGAATTCAAGTCTTTAAGTTAGTGTAGAACTATTCAGATTATGTATCTCTCTTGGCTGAGTTCTGGTAGCTTTTTGTTTTTAAGAATTGATCTCTTTCTTCTAAATAGTAGAATACATGAGCATAACATTGTGATATTGCTTTATTAACCTTTAATGGTTGTATCATGTAGAGTCACATCTTTTTTTATTCCTGCCATTGGTTATTATACTCTTCTCTCCTCTTACCTTTATCAGTTTGCTAGATGTTTATCAGTTATATTGATTTCTCCCCCAACAAACCACTTTTTTGTTTTATTGATTTTCTCTATTGTTTTCCTTTTTTAATTTTATTGCTTTCTGCTCTGATTTTTATTATTTCCTCTCTTCTTCTTGTTTTGGGTTAATTTTTATTTTATTTTTATAGTTTATCAAGGTAGGAAAGTAGATTGTTGATTTGAGACCTCCTACTCGTTTCCAATATAAGCAATTAATGTTATAAATTTGTCTCTTAGTATTGCTTTAGCTGCACCCCACATATTTTGATATGTAATATTTTCATTTTTATTCAGTTCTATGTACTTTTATTTCCTTTGCTACTTCCTCTTTAACCCATGGATTATTTAGAAGTGTGTTAATTTCCAAGTGTTTGAAGATTTTCTTATGTGTCTATGTTGTTTAGATCCTTGCTGAGTTTCTGTGTAGTAGTTTTATCTGTTGCTCAGGGTGGAGTTTTGAAATCCACAACTCTGAACATGTATTTGTCCATTTCTCCTTTAAGCTTTATCAGTTCTTATTTCATGCTTTTTGAAGCTCTGTTATTTGGTGAGTACACATTTAGGATCATTACGTCTTCTTGATAGATCAATGTTTTTATCATTAAGTAATGCCCATTTTTGTCTTTAGTAATTTTCATTGCTCTCAACTCTTCTTTATCTGATATTAATATTGCCACTTCTCCTTTTAAGAAATTAATGTTTGCATAGCATATTGCTTTCCATCACTTTACTTTTGACCTACCTATGTTGTTGAATAGTGAGGTCTTTGTAAACTACATGTAGTTGGGTCTTGTCTTTCTTGTCCACTCTCTCAACATCTGCCCAGTAGTATATCTAAACCATTTACACTTAAAGCATTAAATGTAAATGCTAATAGTATATTTAGGCCTTTTATATTTAAGGTAATTATTGATACATTAGGTCTCACTCTGCCATTAAAAAATATTTTCCTGCTTATTTCGTTCTTTTTAAAAAAAAATGTTGGGGCACCTGGGTGGCTCAGTTGTTTGGGCATCTGCCTTTGGCTCAAGTCATGATCCCAGGGTCCCGGGATCAAGCCCCACATGGGGCTACTTGCTCTGCAGGGAGCTCACTTCTCCCTCTCCTCCCTGCTTATCTCTCTCACTATCTCTCCTTCTCTCTCTCTCAAATGAATAAATAAAATCTTAAATAAATAAATAAATAAATAGTTTATTTTTGAACCTCAATTTCTGTTCCAGGTAATAAAAATATAAGATGTAGGGGCGCCTGGGTGGCTCAGTCGTTAAGCGTCTGCCTTCGGCTCAGGTCATGATCCCAGGGTCCTGGGATCGAGCCCCGCATCGGGCTCCCTGCTCTGTGAGAAGCCTGCTTCTCCCTCTCCCACTCCCCCTTCTTGTGTTCCCTCTCTCGCTGTGTCTCTCTCTGTCAAATAAATAAATAAATAATCTTTTAAAAATATATATATATAAGATGTAATACCAAACATTTGCCTTTGCTGACTTAGGCAGGAAGCCACAACTTTTCAAAGGAAGCTATATTTCTCTTTCCTTGCCTTCCTGTGGGTTACTTGTACATTTTTTTAGGATCTGACTTTATTTATTTATAGTGTTTTTGAGTATATCATTTTATATGGTTTTCTTAGTGGTTGCCCTGGACTTAAACACATGTGACTCACCTCAGTCTATTGCTATCAACATTTTCCCACTTCAAGTGAAATGTAGAAACCTTACTTCCATTTAGATGTCTTTACCTTCCCCACTTTTAAATATCATTGCATTGAATATCAAATGTGCTTATAATTTTTGTTTCAATCCTTATATATTATTTATAAAACTCAGAAGGTAATCTATTGTATTATATTTCCCAATGCTCCAAAGAACTTCTTTTATCATTTCCTTTCTGTTTGAAAAATTTCTTTTACCCATACTTTAAGAATAAGTCTGCAAGTGATGAATTGTTTTAGTTTTCCTTTGTCTTATTCCTGAAGGGTAGTTCCACTGGACATAGGAATTATATTTGAGTTTTTCCTTCAGCACTTGAAAAATGTATGCCATTTTTTTCTGGCCTCCACGTTTCAAATAAGAAACCTGCCTTCATTAGAATTCTGTTCTCATATATGTTAATGTGTTATTTCTCTCTGGCTGTTTTCAAGACTTTGTCTTTGTCTTTAGTTTTCAGAAGTTTAGTTATGATGTATCTTGACATATTTCTTTAGGTTTATCCTATTTGGAGTTAGCCCAGCTTCTTTAAACTGTGGGTTTATGTCTTTTACCAAATTTGGGGGATTTTCAGCCATTATTTCGTTGAATACTCTTTTAGCCCCACTCTCTTTCTCTTCTTATCTTTGACTTGAATGATATGAATGTTGGATCTCTTGTTTTTGTCCCACAAGTTCCTGAGACTGCTAAGAAAGAACACTTTCTTTCTCCATCTCTTTCTTTTTTTTTAAAGATTTATTTATTTATCTTAGAGAGGGAGCATGAACAGGGGGGAGTAGCAGAAGGAGAGAGAGAGAATCTCAAGCAGACTCTACATTAAGCACAGAGCCTGACGTCGGGCTCAATCTCATGACCCTAAGACCATGATCTGAGCCGAAACTGAGTCAGACGCTTAGCTGATTGAGCCACCCAGATGCCCCCTCTCCCTTTTATTAAATTCTGTTTTGTCTCTGTTGTTTAGTTTGGGTAAATTCTATTGAGCTGTTCCCAAGTTCATTGATTCTATCCTCTTCATTATACTATTAAACTTACCATTGAGTTTTTATTTTCTGTTATTGTCTTTTTTTTTCAGTTCTATAATTTCTAGTTGTTTCTTTTACTTCTTTGCTGAGATTTTTCCAACTTGTTTCAAGATAATTTACAATTGCTTGGTGAATCATTTTTATGATGGTTGCTTTAGAAATCTTCATCAGATAATTCCAACAGCTGATTTATCTTGGTGTTGTTATCAGTTGATTATCTTTTCTCATTGAAGTTACTATTTTCCTTGTTCATGGTGTGGTTTGTAATTTTCTCTTCTTTTCTTTTTTTACTATTTATTATCTTTGGCCATGAAAAAATTTCATTATAACATAATCACAGGTGATAACTTTTACCAAGAGTGGCCAAATATTCCCTCTGTTTGGGGATATTGTGCCACATCAGCAACAGCCAAGGAAAGATAAATAAGTGAAAGTGGATCCATAATAGCCATGGAGAGCAGGTTTGTAAAGGGCTCCAGCTAATTGTGGCATGAGAGAACAGTAGCCCAGCATTGTTATCAATATTAATTCTTCAAAAGAAGCTCAAAATTTAGATTTTTAAGAGAGATCTCTTATTTTTTAAATATTGAAAATTCATTTTTTCCCCCCAAGAATTTTCTGGCCAAACAAGATTGGATTAGGCTTTTAGGAAGTCCATTTATCCCTCAGATTTAGAAAGATTCTACAAGAGAAAAGGTATAGAAAATGCTGGGTATGTAATCAATCAAACTGGAAATGTCACCCACTGAGTACACTGACATGTCCAGTTCATTAAATGTACAATGCAACCTTCAGGGATGCTGCTGTGAACTGAATGTTTGTGCACACCCCCCCCCAAATTCATATGTTAATTCCCTAAACCCCAATGTGAAGGCGTTTCTATATCCACCAAAAACATCCTTCAAGTTGAGTATGAATTAAAGATATTAGATAAATGAAATCTGAGATAATTTTTCTCCAGTGAATCTGGGCTATAAGAAATGCTAATGGAGGGCGCCTGGGTGGCTCAGTTGGTTAAGCGACTGCCTTCGGCTCAGGTCATGATCCCGGAGTCCCGGGATCGAGTCCCGCATCGGGCTCCCTGCTTGGCAGGGAGTCTGCTTCTCCCTCTGACCCTCCTCCCTCTCATGCTCTCTGTCTCAAATAAATAAATAAAATCTTTAAAAAAAAAAAAAGAAATGCTAATGGAGGCTCTTCGAACTAAAGGAAAATGACACCTATCGATAACTCAGATCTACAGGAAGAAATGAAGAGCACCAAAAGTTATAAATAAATAGGTAAATATAAAACACTACATTACTTTTTATTCTTGTGATTTCCTTAAAAGAGAATAGACTGTTAAAGCAGTAAAATAATAATGTAAGAAAAGCAAAAATGATAATAATGCAAGGTAGATTTATAACACATGTAGAAGTAAAATATATCACAAACAGTACACAGGATGGAGGGAACAGGTAAATGGCTTCATATTGCTGGAAGGAAAGAATTAAAATAATAAAAAGATACAGAATTAAGAAGCAAATAGAGGAAGTTTGATGGAATATTAAAAATATTTGACCCAAAAGAAGGCAGAAAAAGAGAGATGGAGTAACAAAAACTTGAAGGAACAAATGAAAAACAAGTAGCAAGATGTTAAACTTACACCCAACCACATCATTAATTACACTAGAGGTAAACATATTACAAACTCCAATTAATAGGCAGAGATGTCAGAAGCCCACCTATATACTGTCCATAAGAGAGATCATTTAAATATAAGATACAAATATGTGAAAATTAAATAGATAGAGAGATATACCATGTAAACTCTGAATATAGAACATCCGGTGTGGCTATATTAATGTCAGACAATGTAGATTTCAAGAAAGCTTATTACAAAAGATACAGAAAGCCATTTCATAAGATTTTTAAAAGGACAATTAATTAAGATATAACAATTCCTAAAATGTATGAACTTAATAATAGCATTTCAACATTTATGAAGCCAAACTGAGAGAACAAAGGAAATAGACAAATCCACAATCATAACTGGAGATTTTAACACCCTTTCTCATTAACTGATTGAAGAAGTAAACAAAAAAAAAAAGAAAAGAAAAAATATAGAAAATCTCAACAACACTATTACCCAATTTGACTAAACTGACATTTATAGACTAACAACCACAAAATATAAATTAATTTCAAGTGCATATGGAACATTCAAGAAAGACCATATTTTAGACCATAAAATAAGTTTAAACAGATTTCAAAAGGTTGAAAATTTATAGACTATTTTTCTGGTCATGAAGGAATTAAATTAGAAATCAATAAACAATGAGATATCAGAAGGGGGAAAATAGAAATTAAATAACATACTTCCATATAACTCATGAATCAAAGGAAAAAATCACAAGAGAAATAAAATATTTTGAACTAATAATGAAAACAACATATCAAAATTTGTATTATGCAGATAAAGCAGTGTTTAGAGGGAAATGTACCACTTTAAATGCCTATATCATAAAATAATCAATTACCTAGGTTTTCACCTTAAGAAGCTAGAGAAAGTAAATGGAAGAAACTCAACCCTATGTAAATAGAGAACAAATAATTAGAGAAAAATTCAATGAAATAAAAATAGACAAAGAAGATGACTAGAGACAAAAGTCTGTTCTTTGAAAAGGTTAATAAAATTGATAAACCCCTAGCTAGACCTATCAAGAAGAAAGAACACAAAATACCAGTATCAAGAATGCAACGAGTGGTATCACTAGAGATCCTACAGACTTTAAAAGAATATTAAGGAAATATTGTGAACAGCTGTTAAAGATGAAATACCAATCTTAAACACTCCTTCAGAAAATAGAAGAGGAGGAAGCATTTCTGTATCATTCAGGGTCCAATCAGGAGACAGAAACTACACAGTAATTCAAATGGTAATTGGAAGTTTCATATAAAGAAGTGTTAACAGGAGATTGGGGGGAAAAAGGGAATTGTCTAGTAAGAGTCAACAAGAGACCTAAAGAATATAGGAATAGCAAACATAAGGAGTAGCCACTATCTCTAGGGGTTGAGCTGGAGTGATCATAAAGATCCCCCTCCTTGGGTTGAGACCCAGACCTCACTGGAAAGGACATGACATGACTCACTGGATGGTAGAGAGGTGGCTGGGGTGCCCGAGGTGCCATGCTATTGTGACATCTGGGATGCAGAGGGAAGTCATTCACAGTGAGCTATGCCTTGGAGCTTGCTACCAAGTTGCTGGGGTGACCATTGGTGGGAACGGGCCACACCAGCAGCACGTACCGCCCCGCCGTCTGAGAAGGGACGGTTCCTGCAGCGTGCGGCAGTCGGCAACTGGAGGAGCCCACGTGCTCATCTAGCTAAGCCCTAGAGAAAGCTCACTCTGCAGGAAAAGTACCCCTCCCATGTCCCACCAGCACCCCCTACTGACAAAGCTTCTTGTGGTGCCTGCTGTTAATTATTTAATTACACGACCCACCACCTCCCTTATCAAAGAGCGGGCAAAGAAGAATGGTTTTGGAGTTGAGAGGCAATAAACTGATAACTGCCACAGCCTCCCCTTTCATTTTATGTGACCAGAAAGACTCTGATAACACAACCTGACAAAGACTACACAAGAAAATTACAGACCAATATCCTTCCTTGAACATAGATACAAAAATCCTTAACAAAACAATTGCAAATCAATCACAGCAATGTCTAAAAAGGATAATAATACATCAGAACTAAGTGGAGTTTACCCCAGCAACGCAAAGTTGGTTTTAAATTTTTAAAAACCAGTCAGT
Organism: Mirounga leonina; assembly: GCF_011800145.1. Lineage (NCBI taxonomy): Eukaryota > Metazoa > Chordata > Mammalia > Carnivora > Phocidae > Mirounga > Mirounga leonina. The sequence goes on along the minus strand of NW_023270232.1, from coordinate 5,119,441 downwards.
ATAATTCACCACATTAAAGAATAAAAGAGGAAAATTATACAATCATCTCAATAGATGCACAACAAGCATTTGACCAACTGTGACATTCACTCACGATTTAGACTCTGAGTGAACCAGACACTGAAGAGCATTTCTACCTGACAAAGGCCATCAATGACATGATGCATGGTGGTGAACTAGAGCCATGGAAGAGAAGTTTAAAAACTTAACTGATAAATGTGGTGCTGGAGATGCCACCTTAGATGGACAGGAAAGATGAGAAATGGCCTGATTCCTCTTCCTCCCACCCTTTCACCTCCCACCAGTGTCTCCTATTGACTGATCCCAGGCAGAAACCGGTTCTCCTGAGAGCCCAGAAACAGGCCATGGGAATCAGCTCCCTGCAACGCAGAACAGAGCCAGCGAAAGGCAAAGAGGAGATCTGAGGGAAAACAGGAACTAGTTCAGAGATGCTGCCGGGAAATCTCCCATATCTCTTGGCAGAAGAGGGAAGGCTTGGCCCATCACAGCCAGGGCAACTCATGGTGGTCCAGCCACATCTTCCTTCTGTCTCAACTCTGGAGGGCCTTCTGGTGCTAGTCTGGATTCTCTTCCTCAACCTATAATCCCCCTTCACACAGCGACCTGTTGAGTCGCCAAGCATACCTAAGTCTGATATACTTGGCAACCTAGCCCCACCCTACCCTATGCCCCTTCCATCTTGCCTGACATTGAGATCACCCAGTCAACCACATCGTCTTGTGAGTCTGTCTGAACTCTGGGTGCCTTTGTTCATAGGGTCTGCAAGCCTAACATGGTAAGGACAGAGAGCTAAATTCCTCAAGTGGGTCACTGAGAGTGATAGAAAGTGGGGATACTCTTGCTTCCTCCCTCTTGATTCCTGGACTCATGTGTTCTACCCTACTGAGTACACAGCACCATAGAGAGTGTTGATCTTAGTATGTATACTATGGTCCAGAGAATGGTCTCCCATCCTTTCTGACTTCGCGGTGCCTTCAGCTGGTCATTCCAAGGCTCTCTTAGACCAGCAGCTAGTGTCCTTGCAGCATCACTGGAGTGTAAAATATGGACCATCGAGGACCAGCTGAAAAATAAGATCAGGTGGGAACTCCATGGTGTCTCCCTGCCCTGCACTCTGAGGTCTCACCACCCAGTCCAGGTGGGTAATAATCTAAGTCTCATTTGCAGAGCCCTCTACCGCTTGTGGAGCACTTTCGCCCACACACTACATTTGTAACAGTATCACTTTCTTACACCTATATGAAACATCCAACTCCTCTCATCAAGCTGCTTCACACATGATGTCCTACTCCCGCAGAATTGAGAGATCCTTCCCTTGGCCTTCAGGATAGCACACCCTTCTGGTGGTCCTCCTCCTCTTCTGGCCCCTCCCCCTCAATCTCCTTAACTCCTCCTCCTCCTTTCTGCCTTTAAAAATTGGAGTTCCTAAGACTCATTCCTCAACCCTACTCTTCTTCATGCCATGCTCTTTCCCTAAACTAGCTCATCTACACCCAAACTCTGGCTATACCCGGATGGCTCACAAATACACATCTTGAAAGACAAATACCATATGATTTCACTCATATGTGGAATTTAAGAAACAAACAAATGAACATGGGGTTAGGGGTGGCAGGAAGAGAGAGGCAAACCAGAAAACAGACTCTTAACTATAGAAAACAAACTGGGGTTTGCTGGAGGGGAGATGGGGGCGGAATGGATTAAACAGGCAATGGGTATGAAGGAGCGCACTTGCTGTGATGAGCACTGGGTGTTGTATGGAAGTGATGAATCACTAAATTCGGCCTGAAACGAATATTACCCTGTATGCTAACTAACTGGAATTTAAATAAAAACTTGAAGAAAAAAAACCCACAAATACACATCTTCAGTCCAGACCTCCACCAAGACCTGTGGCCAATAGTCCACTCAACATCTCCACCTGGATGTCTGAGAGGCACCAAACGCAACGTGTCTTCTGGGGAACTTCATCTCACTTCAGGCACCCACATCATTTCTATCATCCCTTCACTAATGCCCCATAGTCCATCTATTGCCAGACTCTGCCCACTCTCCCTCTCTCAGCTAAATCCACTCATCTCTCTCCATGCCCTGTCCCCTGGCAAGCCCCATCCTCTTTCACCCAGACAAACCTCTTGGTTTCCCCTCTGTTGATGCCAATTTTCTCTTCACATACACACTGATCTTTTCATAAATGTGCATTATGAACATGTCAGTCCTCAGTTCATAACCACTTCCTGTTGCTCAGGGCAAAAACCCACAAAGCTCTGCTGGGCCCAGCCCAACCCTATCAAGTGGAGCCTGGCCAGCCCTCCAGCTTCACCTTGAACCTCTCTCCTTCCTTCTCAGTGCTCCCTCCACGGGCCCTTTCACTTTGTCAAAACGTTCAATACTCCTTCCTGCTTCAGGCTTTTATGTATGTTGGTCCTTTCTTTCGGACACCTTCCCTGACCCAAGCTTTCATTGCACCCTAAAGCTTGTCCTTCATAGCTCTCACCAGGCTCTGTTGTCATCTATTCATATGACTGCTTTGCTTACTATCTGCCTCTAGAGACCATGATGTTTCGCTCTCCTACGCATCTCTCTCAATGACCCCGTGGCCAGTAACAGTAACCCTCAATAAAGCACTACCCTTGCTATGAGCTGGGCACTATTCTAAGTACTAGACATCTATTAACTCATTTCATCCTATAACAACCCTAGAGGTGAGTACTATTACTGCCTCCATTTTACAGGTAAAAGAATCAAGACCAGAGAAATTAAATAATTTGTCCAATATCACAAAAAGCATAAGATCCATACATAGCCTGGATTCCAATCTACCTGGCTGGCTCCAGAGTCTGCTCCTGATCACTCCCTATTTGCCTCTTCATGGATGAGTGGGTGATGATTCCTACCTAACAGAGAAGAGCAGTCTACAGTTCCACAGAGCTGGAGTTAGAATCCAGAGCCCAAGATTCATCCTGCCAGCCTTGGTTCCTGCATCTTGGCCTGTAGTGACCTCATCAAAACTTGAAAGCTAGTCATCTCTGGTCTGGCCCCAACTCTGGTTTCGTATCAAAAGCACCTGAGGGATTTTCTAAATGTGCAGACTCCTAGGCTACTAGGAGGGTGTACTCTGGAATAGCAGGCTCAAAAGGGTTCTGAATCCCTGTAAGCGTCATTGGGTCCATCTCACCACTAGACTCTGGACTCTTGAGGCAAGGACTGGATTTAACCCCAGGGCTGACACCAGTGCTTGGTGCAGTATTCCTCAGGGAATACATGCTAAATGGCTGAAAGGCCTTCATTTTGTTCATTTCATTCATTGACAACTTTTACTCAAAATCTGTCATTCACTCAAAGCCCAGGCACATCTCCATAGAAGATAATTTTCAGAAAAACCAGAAAGATTGCATGACTTGCCCAAAATTGCTCAGCAGCCTTCAGACCACGAAGTCTTAGTATTTGGGGAAGGGCACCATGAACCCCTTAGATGACTTAATGAAACGGAATCTTTCCCTCAGAAAGATGTATGCACACACAGAATGTTGCCTACCATCTTCTGGGATTCACAATCCATGAGTCCCCTAAACTGGAGTGACAGGGGTGGGGATGGACATTACACTGAAGATTTCCACTCTCATCCAAGGAAAAGTTCATATTTTCCAATAACTAAGCACGATAAGGACCATTGCTAATAGATTTCCCATTGATCGCTGGGCATATGGTCATCCAGGCTTCAGACTCCATTTCCCAGCTCCCCTTGCAGCTAAGTGAAGCCATGTGATTAAGCACTAGCCAATGTGCAGGTGTATATAACTTCTAGGTTGTGCCCTCAAAGGGAAGATGTGCCTCCCCTTCTGTTTTCATTAGCCCCACAGTCTTAGCTCCATCATCAGAGTTTACAGCAGCCATATGGGTCTGATCAGCCCCTTCCACTCATTCCACATCCTGCCAGCCTCCTGCTGGCTGCCCAGATGCCCAGATCTCACATAACCTTCATCTTCCTGGACCCATGAAGCCAATCTCTATCAGACACCCACCATTTTCAATGTCCCTGCTAAATGCTCAACATGACACAGCTCCTGATCTCAAGGACCGCATCCTCTTTTGAGGGAAACACAGGACAAAGGACCTCCACATACCAGGCAGAGAATGTTGGCTACCAAATGAGAGCAACTCAGAGCAAGAGCTCTGGGGCTTGATCATGGACTAATGGAAAGAGACTCAGGTTCTGACTTGGCCACCCTTGCAGCGTGGCCTTGGATAAGACACGTTTCCTTTCTGAGCCTCAGTTCCCAATCATTTGTCAACTTAGTGTTGAGGACTAGAGGCCAGTGAAGGTCTACCTCAGCCCTAACCTTCTGGTTCTCGATGTTTCTCACAATACCTAGCACATCATGGGTTTGTGCTATTGTGCTATGATTCTTTAAGAGGGGACTGGTGTTCCTTTCAAGTCATCCACGTTAAGAACTGTAGCAGTGAATTCCACCCATGGTCTTGAAGGCCTTCTGACTCCCCAAATATGTTCTACACAACTGAATAGTCATCCTAAGCCCTAAATAGCCTAAATCCCTGCTTTTCCAATTGAAACCACTTCCCACAGTCTAATCTCTGTGACTGTGGGGAACAGCTGGCCACCACCTTCTCCTAATGACCCTTCATAAACATTTATGAGACAGAGGTAAGGTGTGCCCAATTGACCTGGGCCATCTTGGTATCTGGGCAATTGCATTGACAGGAATTTGATTTGTAGTTTCCTGTGCAGACCTGAAGCTCTGCATAAAAGTGCTCCCTTCCACGCTTGCATCTACAAAGTGTACCCCACCCATCATATAAGGTTACATGCCAGGTTGCCTCCAAGCCCGCTATGGTTTCTGGTGGACAAGAGTAAATGAGCCATATGCACACACCACCAGCTGGCTTCATTAATTAGTCCACACCCACTTTTTTGGTAGTTGTTCTGCAAGAGTCTAACTGGATGGGTGCTACAAGGTGGGAGACCCACAACATAACAGAGAGCTAGGGTGGATGAGGCATAGACTTGGGGTCAGAAGACCTAGATTCTTATTCCCTCTCCACCATAAAAACTGGGTGCCCTGGGGTGAGTCACGTCAGCTCTCTAAAGCCTCAGTTTGTTCATATGTAAAATGGGCTGCGATCTCTGACCATGTTGCCTGACTTGTTTGATGAGGAATATTAATGGGTAAGAATGTGCTGAACACAGACCTGTGTCCTAACTGTTGATGACCCTGCCATGGCAGTTGCTTAAGATGACAGGATTCAAATCGGGTTGCCCGGAGGGGAGAGCGCAAGAAGAGTCACATATTAGAACTTTTAGTTATATTTATTTTTATTTCCTGGATGCAAATTTCTTTGGAGGTATGTTTTATAATGTCTATATCATCAACAATTGTATTTGTAAATGGTTGAACACTCACTACATGTTCATAGTGATTGCTTTACAGGAATTAAATTATTTAAGCCCCATGAGGTAGGTACTCTATTATTATCCCCCTTTTTATTTTTTTAAAGATTTATTTATCTTAGGGCAGGGGGAGAGAGAAAGTAGGGGAAGGGGCAAGAGGGAAAGGGGGAGAGAGAATCCCAAGCAGACTCCATGGCACTGAGCATGGAGCCCAACGTGGGGCTTGATCTCATGATCCTGAGATCATGACCTGAGCCAAAACTAAGAGTCAGATGCTCAACGAACTGAGCCACCCAGGCACTCCTATCCCCCGTTTTATAGGGGAGAAAATGGAGGTGCCTCAGAGAGGTTGAGTCAATAGGCCAAGCTTACACAGCTACCAGGTGTGGAAGTCCAATTTGGAACCCAGGGTGCATGGCTCAAAAATCACATTTTCTTCTCCACTACTTTTGCTGCCTGGTACAGAAAGACATCCACAACTTATAATAAATCTTATTTTGCATATGTTTTATATTGCATGTAATATGTGAAGAATAATGAACAGCTATTATAACATATCATTATATATAATAACATATCATTATGTTTTTGAAGGGTGTGCCTAAAATAGTTTTCTGCTAATGCCACCTAATCAAAAAAATTGGGACCACCTGCTTTCAGGTCTAAGCAAGGGGCAATATGAAGCTCATTACCCTCAAAGCAGAGCCAGGGCTGGAGTGAGGCAAGTGGGGTGCCTTGGCTCCAAATTTAAGAAGGTCCTCACTCTAATTGCCCTGTAAATCTGGATGGGGAGCTAGAAGCTTGTGGAAGCCATACGAAGAGAAAAACAAGAGAGAAGGGGAAAGTCTCCATTTTTTATTGCTCCCAAACCCTTCAGCTCCTCTACTTTCAAGACCTTGACAGACCTGCCCACCTCCACAGGGTTCCAGAGGGTGGCAGGATGGAGATCCTGGAGTGTGGGCAGTGGGTAGGGGGCCGGGAAGGTGACAAAATGAAGATCCTCTGCCAGCTAGCTGGAATGGACACAAGGGAAGAGGAGTTCCGATCCTAAACGCTGTGACCTTGAGCCTCAGAGTGCTCAGGAGTAAACTGGGAATTAGGAAAATCCCTTCCTGGTTTCCCTTCAGGTTGTATGAGAGGGTGATCTGCCTCCTTCAAAATCTTATATGGACATTAAAGTTACTAAATACTGTGTGGGAAACCACATTGCATGACATTCTATTGCTTCTCCACTGAGTTAGTCTAGAATAATTCTTGACCCTCCCCACCTTGCAGCCCTGTCCCCTTTCTGCCTTCCCAATCTGATAACTGGAAAGTGGGTGAGTATTTTTCATCCAGGGTGACCAAAAGAAGTGAGGTGGATATATTTCTCTTGCCCTCACCCCCAGCTCATAGCAATTCTGACACCCTTTGGTTTTATTGCTGCTGCCTAGACAGAATCCCCATGGCCCTGGGAATGGGTGGGAAGGGGGCATCAGGGCAGGAAACAGAGGGACCACCAAGCAGAGGGCTCCCTGATTTGTACAGAGGAGACTTCTCCCAAAGAAAAATGTCCCCTGTCCTGGGCCAGTGGATCTCAGAAATGTCAGGACCAGGGCGCCTGGGTGGCTCAGTTGGTTAAGCGACTGCCTTCAGCTCAGGTCATGATCCTGGAGTCCCGGGATCGAGTCCCGCATCGGGCTCCCTGCTCGGCAGGGAGTCTGCTTCTCCCTCTCCCACTCCCCGTTTGTGGTCCCTCTCTCGCTGTGTCTTTCTCTGTCAAATAAATAAATAAAATCTTAAAAAAAAAAAAAAAAAAGAAATGTCAGGACCACATTCGGTCAAAAACACATGGAAAATAAAAATAATTTATGTAAGGATGAGGGAATGAGCAAAGCTCATCCAAGGTCACACCAGGGGTAAGAGGGGCACACTTTCTCATGAAAGAGGCCTGGAAAGAGCCACACACCCACCACCCAGCTTCCCAGCTCCACCTCAGCACTGGAAGAAATGAAGGGGTGAAAGCCTGGCATCAGTAGGCATGCTGTCACCGAGTGTCACAGTGTCCCATAGGTTGCCTGTGCCCCAAGAGCTGGAAGATGGAGGGGACCGAGAATAGCTTCCTAAACCCCTCAGTGCCTGCCTTTCTCCATGACCTTCCCGGCTCCCAGCACCTCAACTGTTGGTGAAAGATCCACTGGCCAGAAACTCAGATCTGGGAAACCGAGTGTGGGGATTAGGGGAGGATTAGGGGAGCGGATGCTCTCTCCCCGGGTTTCCTCCTCTCACAGCCTAAAACCCACTGATCTCCAAGATTTCCAAATTTTGCAGAACTTGCAAAGAAAATGACAACGTATTTCCTTCACAGCTTTTTCCTTTAATAGATAAGAAGCAGGTCCGGGTGAAATAATTTTCTTAGGGCGGCACAAGGACAGTGGCAGAGCCGGCCCCCATCCAGTGCTCTTCTCATCACGTTCTGCTGGTAAAGTCCAGCTCCGTGAACTTGCATGCGCCAAGGAGGTAAGTGGGCAGACGTGTGTGAAACGGACTCCTCCAGGGGTACGGGCCTGCCCCCAGCGCGCCTCAGGTGGTTGTCCACTCCTGGGAATCCCGGGAAGCCCGAGGCGTCTTCACCACGCAGGAATTGAGAAGCCCAGAGGTCAAGCGAGGGCCAGAGGTCAGGCAGTGCCCTACCGGCACCTCCGGAGCTTCTGGCCCTCTCCGCTCCCGCCAGAGACCCCTTTCCCGCCGCCTCGCGGTCGGCGCTCTGCGCCCACAGCGGTGCGTTCTCCTGGCTCCCAGCCGCGCGCCCCGCCGTGCGCCCTCGCGCCAAAGGGCAAAGCGCGAGGTTGGAGGAGCCTGGAGGTGGCCTCCCCGCCCGCGGCGGCTCCCGTCTCTTCCGGGCTGGGGAGAGAAAATCACACAGTCCTGTTTGTTTCCCCAACCCCGGACGGGCGCGGAGCCGGGCATATGGACATCTTGCGCTCCGCATCTGTGTCACCGGTTGCGTTTTCTGTGGATGCCTGCGTGTGCGCGTGTGTGTGTTTGAGACCGGGCGCTGGGAACAAACGTGCATCTGTTAAATTTGACAATAACGTCCTACAGCGAAGCCGCCAAGATTGGGGCGGCAGGTGGGGGCGGAAGGCAGAGGGGGTGGGGGGAGAGCTGCAGTCTCAAAAGGCGACGCCAAAGCGCCTGGCCCAGGTATTATGTCGGGAGAAGGTGAGGGGAGCAGCTGCTCCTTCTCGCGGGGTGTGTATGGGAGCGAGGGTGCGTGTGTCCCTGTGAAGAGTACACACCAATCTGCTCAACATATGTCGCCACAAATCACAGTATCTCTCCCTCCTCCCACCCCCCACTCCCTGCTGACCGAGGGCAGAACAGAGAGAGGCGCTGAGAAGAGGCGCCGCTTCAACAGGTGTCTTGGTGCGCAATGCACCTTTTCACGCATTCACTGTCTCCGTTGGCGGCTGGGATAATGTGGACACTTTGTTTCCAGGCGCTGCGCGCGAGCTACCAACATCCGGGGGAAGGCGGCCCTGGGCAGGGAGGGGGATCTGGAAATAAAGACCTCGGGCGCTCCTGAGGTCCCGGGCCCTCTCTTCCCTTTGTTCGAGGGCTCCCGGGGCTGGAGCTCCCTCCTACGCCCCGGGGGGGCGGCATATGGCGCCCTCTCACCTACCCAAGAAAAAAACCCAGCCACCCATTCAAGAGCGCACGAGGTCTCTGCGCCCCGGGAGGAGGAGTCTCTGAGGGAATGGCTTCTCTCCCAAAGCGCCTGAGGAACCCGCCTTATCTCTCCCCACCCCATCTCCGCCATCCCCTCGGCTGGCCCGGCAGCCGTTGAGTGGGGCGCAGCGCACTGGGCAGCACCAGCCTGCGGGAGCGCCCCAGCTCCCGGCAGATGAAATATGGGGCTGGTGAGCCCCTGGAGACCATATGCTTTCAATAAAAGAAGACAAATAGGACCGAGATAGGCCTTGCAGCCAACCTGTTATAAATGGGTGGCAATTGGGCCAATGTACACGGAGGCAGGGCCCCCGGGGGGAGGCCTGCTCGGTGCCAAATCCATGTGTCAGCTCCTGGGACAGGTGTGCCCAGGGGCCAGGGGCCAGGCCTCCCCCCTCTGGGTGTATCACGGCAAAGGTAATATTGTGCTAACTATGAGTAAACAGTCATTGTGAAAACGAGGGAGAGTTTATCAGAGGCAAACTAGTTGGGGGGTGGCTTAACAATAAAGTTGTCCGCCTTGGGAGCAGGTGACGGCTGGCTGCGGGACTCCCGTGGTAGATGTTTTCCAAAGCACTTCACTTTACAATCTCTTGTAATTATTTATTAAACGAAATCTATTTATTATTATTTTAGCAAACACTGGAGACAGGTGGGGCTTTCTTTTCATCGTCTCCTTTTGTTTGAAGGGCTGTTTGAAGTGGCCAGTCTCGGCCCAGGCAGCTCGCTCGCCAGATTTTTGTCTTCCCCTCTTTCAGTGCCGAGGCGAAGGCGAGAGAAAGAAGCCCCCCTCCTCTGGCAAGCCATTAGCTATTCAGCTTCCCATGCCCCCCCTCCCTCCCGCTTGCTTCTCAAAGAGCCCCCAGGCATTGCGAGGACTCCCCCCGCCAACAGGAAGGCGGCAGGGCGGACCGCTGCCTTCCTTCGTTTCCAATCTGCCCGCGGTTCCCAGGCGCCCGGCTGTCGCCTGTCTCCTGGGCCGCGCCGGCCTCCAGGCTTGCCTAGGTCTCAGAGAGCAGAGGCGCGCGCGTCGGGGAGGCCTCCGAGGCGGCGGCCGGCCGGGGGCTTCAGGAACCGGCTCTGCTCCCCGCTGGAGGAGCGTTTCACAAATACTGCCCGCGCGCCCTGGGTTGTCACTGCTTGCGCCTCCGCCGCCAAAAGCACAGGTATTGACTTTGGAGAGAGGTCTGTGCGTCCCCAACAGCGGACAGGGGGGACGTGGGTCCCGGATCTCTACTCCCCCAGGACTCCGTGACCTCCGGCCCTGCCCTCCAGGCCAGAAAAAGGGCTGCCGAGAGCTGTTGGCGTTGCTCAAGGAGACCGCGGCTCCCGGCCGCTGCGCGCTCCTCGCCCTATTTTTTGCGCAAAGCAGTAGTGGTGGCTGCCTGCAAAGCCCCGGAGAGCCCTGGGCCGGAACTGCTCTGGGGAAGCTGGATAAGAATTCCAAGTGGGTCCCAGAATTCTCTCCCAGTTAAGAAGGTTCCCAAGAATGCTCAGAATCTTCCCCTGGTGCAGGAAGCTCCCCCTGCAGCTCTTGCCAGTACCCATTAGCTGCTTGAGGCAAAACTGAGCCAAGCGAGTCCACCTTTGCCTTTTATGCCTTTTAGCTGAGGGTCACTGCTGGATGAGAGTCCCGGTTTTGAGCTGCTGTCCAGGATTCCTGGGACCCATAGGGGCGTTTTGAGCCCTTATGGCCAGGGCTCGCTCCCTGGAGAGGGGCTGAGTCTGGAAGCACTGGGGAAGCAGGCTTTGGATTTCCTGTCAGTTCATAATGTGCAGGATGACAGAAATCAAGCAAGGCGGGTGTATGGAGCAGGGAAGTAGAGAGATGGAATATGGGTGGACACTGGTTTCCCCTTGGCACTGGGAGACGGGGCCACTACCTCTTGTCTAGTCTGACCCGGTCTTTCTCAAAGATACAGGACTTCTATTTTCTACACTTTGGGGAGTCTGGTTTTGCCTTGAAAAAAATATATACATATTCCCCCAATCAGAAAGAGGCAGCAGGTACAAGGGAGAATCTAGAACTAGGAGTCTTAGGACCGGAGTTCTATGTGGTTCCAACAGAACTTGCTGTGTGACCTTGGGTGAGTCCCTTCCCCTTCTGGGCCTTGACTTTTCCATCTGCAAAAGGGGCCTCGGGTTCTCATTCTTATGACTAGAAAACACATTTGGAGCAATTCGTGACCTAAAGGAGGAGCAGTAGCAAAATGTGGAATCCAAGAGTCTCATTCCCTTTGCTGCCCCTGAGCCTGACCCCTAGCTTCAGTGGGAAGGAGCATCTGCTTAACAGCACACCAGCTGAGATCTGGAGGACAGCGCCCCCATCCCCATTCAGTCCTAGAGCCCTCTCTCCCTGGCTCCCAAGCATATGCATCCTCTCCCTGCCCAGGAGGTGACTGCGCCCTCTAAGCAGCTGCGGCGGGTGTGGAGAGGCAATCACCGGGGCAGATCCGCAGACTCACCTCGTCCCTTCACCCCATCCCCTCAGTTTCCCAGCGGGGTCCAGCCCCCCTCCGCCAGCTTCCGGGAGGCACTGGGTATCTGGATCTGCCAGAAGGTAAAGCCTTCGCAGCCTGAGGAGACGTACCGCGGGCCCCAGTCTTCCCACCCTCGGCTTCTCCCCTCTCTCCCCACCGGGCACGTCGCGGTCAAGAGAGAGCAGCGGAAGCCGCGACCCCTCACCCTGAGTGACCGGAAGCAGAAGACCACGGGGCGTCCGAGGCGGGGACAAAAGGGAAGGGCGGGGAAGAAAGGAGGGACGATGTGTTCAGTCTCACTTTGGAAAATTTCCAGACGACGCTAACAGGGGCCTTCGGAGTCCCCGCCCGCTGCTCCCGGCCGGATCCTGGCCTCACGCGGTGGCGCTGGCTGGCCCAGGTAGTGCGGGTGGCCCCCGCTCTCCTGTGACTGGGCAGGAGGACGGAGGGAAGAAAGAAGTGATCTGCTTCTCGCAGCGCCAGCACACCATGCGCATTTAAAAGACAAGGCCTGGCCTCGAGCTCCTGGCCCTCTCCTGACCCATTTTCACCTGCGCCCTTTCCCCCGTAGGCCCTGGCCCGAATGCAAGGGGGCTGTCCACGATTGCTAGTCGTGGAATGTCCCCTGGAGGTCCCATCGTGGTCACCCTCCGCCTCTGGGACATGATGTTCTTGAAAGGAGATTGGGAGGAGGGGTTCTAAGCGCCTCCCTCTGAGGAGTGAGCGGCCTCATCTCGGGACACGGTGGTGGGGAGGGGGGGGGGAGCTCTTAACCCCCAGGGAAGGTCTCTAAGTGTCAGGGGCATAGGCAGAATCTCTCTCTGTGGTCGCCCTGTCCCCCCTCCCCCCAGAATGGAGAGGGTCAGGGAAACATCACCCTGTGTGCATTTCCTCGCCTGACCCGTAGAGCAAGAGAGCAGGGTGGCATCGGGAATTAGTGACGCTCCTCCAAGCTGGTAGTCGGAGCACCTTGCTCCTTGTCCTATCTCTGGCGGAGTGATTCGGGGCGAGCCGCCCCTTCTCTGAGCCGTAATGTCCCCGTGTGTAACGCATGAAGATTGGCGAACCCTATAGGCTTCCCAAAGCCCTCTTTGGGGCCCCAAAAGAGGGTCTGGACAGATGCCAAGGAAAGACCGAACAGGAGCAAAGCGGTCTGGGGCGGCCAGACGGGAGCCAGACGAGGCTCTTCTCACTGGGCGAGGCTCTTTGAGGAACCGAGAGTTGCTGGGACAGAGCCCGCGGAGAGAAAGCAAACAGAGCGGTGCTCCCCTCCCCCGACCCCGGCCCTTTGTCCGGAATCCAGCTGTGCCCCCCGGGGGAGGAGCGGGCTCGCGTGGCGCGGCCCCGTGGCCCCGGCGCTGATTGGCCGGCGGCTCGGGCTGCAACCGGGCAGGCACGCTCCTGGCCCGGGCCGAGCAGATAAAGCGTGCCAAGGGGCACACGACTTGCGGCTCAGAAAATCCGAATGGTCTCGCAGCCGCGCCAAAAACAGCAACGGTGGCCCGGGACCCCCTTTGCGTTTCGCTTCTCTGGAGCTGGGGAAACTTCTAGGCAGCGGCGCCTGCGTCTCAGTCGGGCTTGCAGACGAAAAGGCCAGCTCATCTCACCAACTGCTCTCGCTGCCCCCCTGCTCTCTACCCTTTTGCGCGCCAGAACAAGGTAACACCTGGAGGCCACAGAGCGACGGGTGGAGGCGGAAAGGGGTCCTCTGATCCGGCAGGAGCGGGGGGTGGCTCTTTCTCGGTTATTTCCCACTTGGCCCCGGGATAGGGAACTGCGCCCGGGTGGCGGACCCACGCTTACCCCGACCTCTTACCCCGCCGCAGGATGGCGCCTCATCCCTCGGGTACGCCAGCTGTCCAAGTGACCCAGGAGACAGAGCAGCCCTTCCAGGGGGCCTCGGACTACGAAGTGACCTGCGTTGCGTCGGCTCCGCCCAGCCCCGCTCGCGTGCGGGGGAACTGCGCCGAGGAGGAAGGGGGCGGCTGCCGAGGGGCCTCGAGGAAGCTCCGGACGAGGCGCGGGGGGCGCAGTCGGCCCAAGAGTGAGTTGGCGCTGAGCAAGCAGCGAAGGAGCCGGCGCAAGAAGGCCAATGACCGCGAGCGCAATCGAATGCACAACCTCAACTCGGCGCTGGACGCGCTTCGCGGCGTCCTGCCCACCTTTCCGGACGATGCCAAGCTTACCAAGATCGAGACGCTACGCTTCGCGCACAACTACATCTGGGCGCTGACGCAGGCGCTGCGCATAGCAGACCATAGCCTCTACGGGCTGCAGCCGCCCGCACCGCCCTGCGAGGAGCTGGGCTGCCAGGACGGCCGCTCCCCGGGAGACTGGGGCTCCCTCTACTCCCCGGTCTCCCAGGCGGGCAGCCTGAGCCCCACCGCCTCGCTGGAGGAGCGTCACGGGCTGCAGGCGCCTGCCTCCCCTGCGGGTCTGCGCACCGGCGCCTTGGCTTTTTCAGACTTCCTATGAAGGAGCCGTTCGGCCGTTGGGCGGTGGGTGCTTGGGGGCGGGGGGTGGAGGCCGTCAGGGACGCACCGCGACTGCGGCGGCCCTGAACTTGCTCCTCCAGTCTCCGGCTCGCTGACATCCGGTGAGCCCAGGCTCCTACGAGGGTGGCAGGTTGGATTCGCTCCCCCGGTCCTCTGCGCCGCGCCAACTTCGGCCCTCTGTTTGCTGCCCGCGCAGGCGGGTAAAGCAGGCTCCGCGCTCCCCTCCCTGCAGCCGCCCCAAGTCTCACTGCAAAGACGATGAGGATGGTAGCACTACGCAGCCGGAGACACCCACTGTCTCCAGCCACCCTACCCTCACTCCAGTCTGTCAGTCTCTCTTTCCTCCTCCACCAATGTGATTTAATCCAGTATTTGATCTCTCACCGTTTGCTCTCTCTCACCGTTTGCTCTCCTCTCCAAAGACGCCGCTGACCTTCTCCTCCAGTCGCTATCAAGTCCTGGTTTCTGGCCGTCCCGCTGCCTTAATCCACGAAGGCGATCCTCTGCCTTCTTTCGTGCACTTTTCGGAGCCATTGCCCTCCGGGGGGAGGGAGACCAGGCTCTGAACTGGGAAAGAGATTGTCCTCCTCGGGAACGTCTGTCCCGCTTCCCTGCGACCTGAAGCGCCCATCTTTAAAAAAGAAAAAAAGAAGAAAAAAGAAAAAAATCAGCCTGTAAATTATATGATATCTTTTGAAGTGAATTTTGGTACGGTAAATTATATGCCCCCCTCCTTTACACGTTTGTATTTATTGATGAGATTTCACAGCAGGGGGAAAAGTCTATATTTTGTACATAAGATTATTTAGAGACTGGTGAATGAGATTTTGAGCCAATAAAAAAAAAAAAAGTACCCTCAAGAAACCTCAGTCAGGTAACTCGATTATGCAGAAGGGAGGCCACAGCCTCTGGCTGGGGTGGGAGTGGGTCTCAGTCCAAGGAGAGGGATAAAACATTCTGGGGGTCTGGGCCTCTTCTCTGATTTGGGCTAAGAGACTGGCGCTAGGCTGGAGGCCAAGCAGATTGCGTCCTGAGGGCAAGTCAGCTAAACCCACATGTAAAGTAAGAGCTGGAGGGCTCTTGAGAAATCATTGGTACAGTTCCCTGTTTTATTTATAAGGCAGTGACTTGTCATATTCCAAACAGTGGTTTAGATGAACGACAAGCCTCCAACTAAAGCTACTTGCTGGCGCTATGACCCTTTCCCCTATGCCACTAGCCTGGATTTCGAGCGACTGTTGAATTTGGGGAAGAAGAGTAATAGCCCAACCACAGGGTCAGAGCCCTCAGAAACACGGAACGTGGACTGGGCATTCCAGGAATTTTCCCAGAGTGCTTAAAGCGCTAGCCCATCTTCTGAGCGTATTTTACACGGCCGATTCTGGGGCGGTGGCATCCTAATGCGTGGAACTGAGCAGCGAGGAGCAGAGAAAGTGGAGATTCCTGCTGAAATCTCCAGCACCCCGGACACCCGGCAGTCTTGATTGAAAACTTACCAAGAACCTGTTCAAAGTTTCCAGCCACTCTTTACTCCCAAGGTAGAGTTGCGCTGGTGCACGGCAGGGACTGAAACCTGTCCCAGGGGCGCTATTGGAGCGTCCCTACATGGCTTGCGGGACCCCCATACCTCTGGAAGCAGGTTGAGCTCTAAGAGTTCGCAGAGTCCGCCCGGCGCTCGGGAACAGGAAAATGGAGGGTGGGCACTCTACCCTCTGAATTGAACCCCAGAGGCCTCCTTGGATTGGCTGCAGGAAGGAGCAGCCAACCCCAGTGGGGTGAGGCGCCGTCAGGGGCCAGGAGCCAGACCGCAGGTAACTTTCCAGTTAGAACGAAAAGGTGGCATCTTACCCGGGGCTAACGCCTCTTGCATCTCCCTTTTGCCCTCCCAGCTTCCAATTGAACTTTTCTTCTCCTCTATTCCCAGTAAAGGTAGCTCTGAGGAAATATGCCTCATTTACCCGGGGCTGGATTTGGGGGAGGGGAGAGGGACGGGCAAACAAAAGCATGAACGAAGGTGTTGTTTCATTTCATGGCTTTAATCTAGGAGGAGATTAATGGGTTATTGATGACTTCTGCAGCAACCAACTTCCGGCCTGAGGCACCACCCAGGGAAAGGTGTCAGCAGCTCCTAGTTGCATGGACCAAGCCAGTGCCTGTTACTTTCTGCACCTTTAGGGGAAGAGTGTGGAGAGACAAAAAACAAGAAGGTCCATCTCTGTCTTCCCAGGAAAGCAACAAGTATACAGACAAAAGTATTCGAGACCAAAATTATTGGTGCTGGGTAGAGGTACAAAGCACAGGACGGAGGTGGGGCTGCTGTTACCTGGGGCTGGACTGGGAGGCTTGCAAAAGAAGGGGGCATTTGGGCCAAGGACTACAGGTTTAGAGAAGTCCTTAAGCAGGAAAATCCTTCTTTCTGTGAGAGGCCGTGGAAACTAAGTGTTCAAATAAGCAGGGGACTCCCTCGGTGCAAACGACTCCCTGAAACTGCACGAGTGTTGGCTCCATGTTCCAGGTGGATGCACCCACTGCCCAATCCCCCTCCTACTTTTGAGGGTGCTTATTAAGGAGCTATTAGTCCCCAAACACACACAGAATGGTCCTCCACCCCACAAATTAAGAAGAAAAAAAAGTATGGTTTAACCAACTTGACTGCTGGGCTGCCACCTTGGGTCAGGGGTGGATTTGACCCTGGAACTGTCTGCCGGCTCTACTCCCCAAGTCAAGAGGAAGCAGAGAAAGGTTTGGGTTTGTTTGACTCACTGCAAAGTTTAGGGCTCCCTTGCACAGGCTGAGCCCCATCACTGTGTATGGAATTGCACTGAGATGGGAAACTGTCCATGCCTCTTTCCAAAGAGTCACTCATCAAGAAGCTCAGAAACATTTCTGTGAGTGGTGCAGACAACTAACTAGCCCAGCCTCACCATCACCACGCCCCCCAACCCCCGCGGGCATTTTGCTTTCAGAGTCTTTTAAAATCAGTCAAGCTGGTCTCAGTCTCAGCTGGCAGCCCGCGCTTGCAGACGACGCCTCCGCTGTAATGGTGTGGAGCCTCCCATAGTCTGAAGTCGTCGCCTGCGCCCCAGCTCTCTGAAATCCGGACAGGGTCCCCAGCGGGGCCAGGAAAGACCCTCGGGTCGAAAGGCTCTTGCCCCTCTTCTGCCTTTGTCTGAGACCAAGCCTGACTTCCAGAAAAACAGCACATGAATCTTGCACCACCACCCCACCCCCATCCGTGCTCACAAGCAGGTAGATTTATGGTGCCCTGCCCCCATCCCACTCCACCCCCAAGCCGGCCTTGGTCAGGAGACAAAGCGTCCCGGGGCCATTGGAATGCTAATGTCTGGGAGCCCGACTGCAGGGCTGGCACAAAGGCAGGCGGGGCTGGGGGCGCACGCGACCTCACAGGAGCCTTTGCCCCTCCTCTCCCCTAAGGGCCACTCTGCCTGGCTGTGTGACCTTGGACAAGTCCCTGAGCGTCAGCTAATTCGCTGGAGAATATGAAGGGAGTCCTTTTTTTTTTTTTTAAGATTTTATTTATTTATTTGAGAGAGAGAGCATGAGATGGGGGAGGGTCAGAGGGAGAAGCAGACTCCCTGCTGAGCAGGGAAACTGATGCGGGACTGGATCCTGGGACTCCAGGATCATGACTTGAGCCGAAGGCAGCTGCTTAACCAACTGAGCCACCCAGGTGCCCCTGAAGGGAGTCCTTAATACCCTTTCACTGGATTTCTGGGTGACTAAGAGAAGGCAGTGCTTATGATGGACAAGTTACAGCCCGCCCACAACCAGAAGGGTGGAGAAGACCCTTAGGCCTTGGCAGGGGGGACACTGTGGGGAGGGTGTAAGAGATTTTGGCTGAAAATGTGGTACAAAATAAGTGCTGAGTATATTATAATTACATTTTTACACTTACATAATTAATATTCTCTACTGTGTTTATTTCCCTCCTCCCCATCCTTTTTAAATGCCTTCAGGCTGTGCTCAAGAAAAGGAAGGGGGCACTTACTGTACCTGCTTGCTCTGGCTTCAAAGGGCCAAGAGCACAGACAGTGGGAGATTTGAGGCTGGACACTTCTTACCTTAGGTCCCTTCCTACAGTTGGTGAGGAGGGCAAGGCAGGATGTTCACACCCACAGAAACAGAGACCTAAACTCTTAGAAGTTAGTGATTTCCTCAGACCCTCAATCACTCAGTGAATTACTGAAATAAGCTAGGACTGTGATCTGGCTCTAGGTTCTGTGCAGTTTAGATCTCTGTGCTGAGATAGTTTGTTCCTGCTTTGGCTGTAGCTGGGTCTTCTGGGTCTTGTAAGGCCAAAGTCTCCCTTGCGCCCTTGCCTTTGGCCAACCCCACCCCCCGCCCCACCCCCGTTCTCTTTTGAGGTCCCAGGCTGCTCTTCTCTGCCCCCTCTGCTTCTGGGATCTGAGGGCCAAGGCAGAAGCTGGGGGCACCTGCCTGGCTAACCGTGTTGGGCACAGACTTCCTGAAAGCGGCCGCGTGCCCCTGACCATGGTGCTGAAAGTACCGTGTTGTTTCAGAGCGGGAGACGTTCCTGGCAACTTAGTGTTCTCAACACGGAAAACCATCTATCGACCCTGCCCACGTTTCTAGACTGCAGTCCCTAGGGAGTCCCCTGTGGATATGTAGATCCAGAAGAATGTCAGGTTTCCTTGGCGTGATGAGGAAAGCATGGGCTCTGTTGCTGTTAGCTGACTGCATGACCTCAGAAAGGCCCTTTTTTTCTCTAGGCCAAAAGACTCTCCTTTGTCAGTGATGGAGCTAGAACTGACTGACCATGTTAGGAACTTCTGACAGCATCTGAGAGGTCTGAAGTGGAGCAACATTGGAAGCGTAGGTTGCAACATCCCTAACTGGGAAAATTGGTTTGGAACTTGGCCCTCAATAGGAGTTTCATTCTTCAGGTTACAAAGAGATTTAATTATTCCAAGAACAAAGGCTAAGGAAGTCCCCCAGATGCATACATAGGATGGCAGAGTGGTTAAGAACAATTATTTTAGAATTACACAGACATTGGTTTGAAGCCTGGTACTTCCAGTAGCTGGTGGTTTTCAATAACTGTGAAGTTGGGATGATAAATAGTGGCTGCCCAACTGAGCTAATTAATGTGCTTGCTCTTAGTGCAGGCTTAGCTGCCATAAATGGTAATTATTATCATTAGCATCTTCATTTGTCTCAAATTCTTCTTATTCTCCCTGGATTTTTAAGGAAGGGGTGCTTTTGTATGAAGTTGAATTTCCTCTGCACCTCTGTACAGTGCAAATTGGCACAAAGGCTAAGGGTCACTTACCCTTCTTGGTGACCCTCCTCAGCTGTTATCTACCCTTCCTAAGCTCCAGGATTATGCATCCAGATGTCCCTTGGGCACCCCAAATGAGACATGTCCAAAATGGAATTCCTCTCCCCTAACTCTAAACTAACGCTGCCTCCTATTCCTGCCTCATTATGTATCACCATCCAGGCACCCATAATAGAAATCTAGGTTTTATCTTGACTTTTCTCTCTCACTACTTACATCCAATTAACCCTTATGTCCTGCTGATTTTTCCTTCTCACTATTTCTTGAATCTGGCTGTTCTTTATTTCCTTATGACCACTACTCTAGTTGAGGTTTCATCCTTCACATGGAGATAACTGCCTAACTGATCTCCCTATCTTTAATCTCAACACTCGTTCTTGTACTCTCCATGTTACAGCCAGGACAACATGCAAATATAACAGTGTCACTCTCCTGTTTAAAATCTTCAAGTGGTTTCCAATCATCCCTGGGATAAAGCCCATGTTCCAATAGAGAATGATGGTGTGATGTGAGCTGTGAATCTGGGTTCAGTTCCCAGCTGGTTCATTAACTATCAGTATGACCATGAACAAGTTCCTTAACATTTCTCCCAATTTCTTCATCTGTAAAGTGGAGATAATATTGTTTATAGGGTTTAGGTTAAAGTGCTATAACACACTCACTAATAATTCAATCTGAGGTGAGCACTCCAGGTGGGTGGTAGCTCTGCTCCATGACATCATTCAGGGACCTAGGTTCCTTCTATCTTCTTTCTCCACCAGTTCCTAGGTCTTTGCCATCCACATAGTTGAGGCTGCATTGTCATAAGTTCTAGCCAGTGGGAAGGGAAAATACAGCATGGATGAACCTCAGCCACAGTCTTAAAGCTTAGACTCAGAAGTAGCACATTCCACTCACATTCCACAGGAAGAACATGATCATATCACTGTACCCAACTGGAAGAGTATTTATATGCCTAGGAAGAAGTGAAATATGGATTCTGGTGGGTAATGAGCAGTTTGCACCACAGGGTTATTGTCAGATTAAATTGGATCATATATGCTATTATTATTTATTTTTATCATCACAAATCATTTAAGCTGAGGACCAAAGTCCCGCTGCAGCAGCCTCTTTTTCACAATGCTTTACTTGCCTTGACATTTACCATCCAGAAATACTGACCTGCTTGAAGTTTTTCCTTACACATACTCAGGTATCCCTTCCATGCTTTTTTTTTTTTTTCTTTTCCACACTGCTCTCTCTGCCCGAACCTTCTCTCCATCCTCTCCAGCTCCCACCAAACCTCCAACACAAATATTACCTCCTCCCAGGAATTTTCTCTGAACTATTCCTCCCTCTTTGCTCCTGCTCCCATAATATTCTGTGCATAGAATACCCTTGCACTCTCCAGGTAGTATTGTTTATTCACCTGTGCTTCCACTGGTCTTCTCAAGGGTAGGAACTGTACTTCATGAATCCAATGAGTACCATTCTCAACCATATGCTGCATGTTTTTAGAATGAAGTAATGAGTAAGTGAATTGACTAATGAATGAAAGGCATTTCAATTATTTGTTTAGAAATTTCTATCCTTCCCCAGATTGGCTACCACATAAAGGCCAATGAATATATGTTACATAAATGAATAATTTATATAGAGACCCATTACCCTTCCTGCATCATACCCTCCTCAGCACCAAAATAACCTGTCCTTGGTTGCCTATGGGTCTACTTTAGAAGATGCCCCATCTGATTAGATGAGACTGGGTTATCACCACAGTATGATTATTTCTGAGATCACTAGTAAAAACGCCCATAGTCAGGTGTGGTTGTCCCTCCTGAGATAGTCCTCTAGTGAATTTGACATCTATCTCAACTCACCACTTCCTAATTCTATCACCTTGAGTTAAGTTTCTTAACTTCTCCAATCCTCAATTTCTCCATCTATAAAGATGGAGAAAACCACACTTACCACATAGGGTTTTATGAGGATTCAAATGAGAAGACAGATGTGTCCATCCACTTTGTGTGCCTGCCAGCAATTTGAAGCAGAACTCATTACAGTACCCACTCCATCGCTATCTATTTCCTACAGATGATTAGCCAAGAAGGCATGGGCCAGAATTGACTTTCCCACATTAACTAGGGAAAGGTTATATGACTTGCCCAAGGCCTGTTAATTGTGGAGACAACCTGAGGCTCCTGATATCCTAACATTATCACCAGCTATACTATCTCTGTTTACTATCGATTGCTCATAACAAATTACAAAAAAAATTAACTACTTAAAAAAGATACATTCATTATGTGGGTCTTCTGTGGGTAAGGAATGCAGGCATGGCTTGGCTGGGTGCCCCTGGCTTGAAGGGTCTCATGACTGTAGTCAGGGTGTCAGTCAGGAATATGGTCTCATCTGATGGCTTCATTGGGGGTGGATCCATTTCCAAGCTCACTCATTTGGGCTGTTGGCAGGACTCAGTTCCTCGAGGGCTATTGGACTAAGGGCCTCAGTTCGTCAGGGGCTTTGGACCAGAACTTTCCCCAATTCCTTGTCATGTGCGCCTCTCCACAGGGCAACTTACAACCTGGAAACTGGCTCCCTTCAACGCAAGTATACAAGAAGACACCAAGACCAAAGCCACAGTCTTTTTGTAATCTAATCTCAAAAGTGACATCCCATTACCTCTGCCACATTTTATTAACTGGAAAGAAATGACTAAATCCAACCCAAAGCCAAGGGGAAGAGATTACACAGGGCACAGATACCAGGAGGCAGGGGTCATTGGGGGCCATCTCAGAGGCTACCCATCATATTGGCAGTACCAGAATGTTGCTGCCTGCTTTTCAGACCCCAGACACAGACAGACACATGGGCACACATGCGTGCATGCCCACGCGCAGGCACATGCACCCCGCCCCCCACACACACACACCTCCCCAGGGTCAAATACACCAGGATTCAAAAGAAGAAAGCCCCAGGTGATTTGACTCCTGGGGCTAAAGCAGATCTCTCCAGTGCTGGGTTGGCTTCCAAGGGTCCAGGAGGGGACCACTAAGTGCACACTGGAGCCACCCCAGCTGATCTCTGACATCCATTTACTGCTTTCACAGGCCTCCCCACCCCCACTCTTGGAGGCAGAGATTTAGGACGTCTGGGACCTGGACACCGTACCCACTGAAGGGAAATTTACTGCCTCCAGAGAACCAGGGCCTGACTTGGGGTCTTGAATGCATCTTTTTCCCCTTTGCCTCTGCTTTATTAGGTTAATCATTGCTTGAATTGGTTGCCATGGTTTGGGCAAACCCATGGCGACTCTATAATGAAGCCTGAAAGACTCGGACCCCATTTATCATCCCCAGTGTTTGGGAGGCCCAAAGCCTCATTTGCCTCCCCCAGGGTCTGGGCACCACCCTTCTGCCTGGGGCCTCCAGGCCCCTTTTGAATGAGGAATGAACAGGTGGCGACTTGGAAGAGAAGAGAAGACCCACATAGGTGGAGTGAGCGGTACACTGAACATCCCCCCCCCTCACCCCAACACACACGAGTATATTTTTCCACTCCAGGAGTCCAGACACAGACCAAACACACAGGCAGCTCTGCCAGACTTTTTCTTTCTGGAGAGTGGGAGGCAAAAAATGATCTTCAGTTAGAAGGGGTCCATTGTTGTCCTTAGAAAGAGAATTCGTGTCTCAACAGACCCAGGTGTTACTACACTTCTTATCTCCTGGGTATAGATTGAGCAGCACTGCAACCCTGCAGTGAGTTGGAAACAGATGGGGCAAAGCCCAGTGGGGAAACTGAGGCTTACAGAAGTTCAGTAACATGTGCAAGTTCACCCAGTGATGGTACAACCAAGGTAGAACACAGAGCTAGTAAAATTTACCATAGAAAATTTCAAAAATAGAAAGAAGAGTATAAAGAAATCTCATGTTATCTACCACCCAGATTCAACAATTACCAACTCAGAGCCAAGTATATTTTGCCTACATACTTACCCACCTCCCCCAGCACTACCTGTGTAGATTACATTGAAGCAAATTTTAAACATCATACAATTTTAACCCTCAATCCTTCCCCAGTGTCCTTTCTTTGCTCAGCATAAATTGCATAATAGAGTATAGCAGCAGAGGGGGTTGACTCTGAAGACAAGAAGTCTGGGTTCAGGTCCAAGCTCTGTCCCTTACCAGCTGCGTGACCTTCAGCCAGTGACCAAATATTTCTGAGCCTCAGTTTCCTCAACTATAAAATGATGCCCTGTTACCTTTCTCATAGGATAATGGTCAGGATTAAATGAAAGGAGGTAAAATAAGTGCTCAGCACCTGTGTCAGATGCAGAGTCAGTGTTTCCATTCTTGATACCACCACACCATCAGCAGTGGCTGTCATCTAGCAGAAGGTTGGCTCTTGGCCTCCAAGATCCAGGTCTCTTGGTGAAATCTCTTGGCGTGGAGGCAAGTGCCTTGTTACCACTCTCTGCCTGGCTCAGGACTCTGAGAACACAGATCTCAACAGTGAGCCTGGCTCCAGGTGCTGACGGGCCCCAAGCTCTGCTGCTCACAGAGCTGCTCTGAGCTCTGCACCATGAACCCCCACCCCCAACCAGCAAGACCACGTTCCCCCTTCTCTTCTTTTTGCATCTTTAGACCTTCTGACCTCTTTGCTGCTGGTCCCATTTGTGAGCAGGTGCTAATATACCTGCCTGAAGTTTACGTGTGTGTGCATGTGTGTCTGACTGTGTGTGCTGTCCCCACATGGGAACTAGCATATTCTCACGCTTCCTGGGACTCAGCCTGTGAGGGACCCCCCAGGAGGAGACTTAGACTTGCCCTCTTGCGGTTCATGGTTGACTGACAAGACACCAGAGGAAAAGTCATCAAACAAAGACATGAAGACACAAGCTTAGCCACTAAGACCTGGAGGAGGTGGGGAGAAAACTAATCTCTGCCGAACATATTAGGTTGAAAACAAGAGAGGGGCAGGCAGGGGGCTGCATGGAAGCCAAGGGCATGGGAAAGGAGGTAGCCCATCTAGGTTCATTGTTTAGATAGGGCCTAGCCCCAATAGTGGACCTCTCCAGAGAAGGTTTATTCCAGGGAATCACCCACACCCCCAGAGAATCAAAGTTCTGAAGGGTCCTCCTGGCTGAAAGGGTGTGTCTTCCCCCAAAGCTCCCTATCTTAATGGCAGCTAATTTCAATTGAGTGTTTACCATGTGTAATCACAGCCCTTGCAGTTTCTGTTAATTAGTCTATGAAAGCAGACTTATTCCCATTTTACAGATGATAAAATTGAGGCCAAGAGCAATTCAATGACATGTTACATGTTACCTGGTAAGAAGTAGAGTTGGATTGAACCCAGGCTCTCCTTATCCAGAGCTGGAAGTCTTGAACACTGCTACATTGCATAACTGATGTGCTCTCCCTTTTGATTTTACATATTTTCAAGAATGCATCAAGTGGAGAGAGAGAAAACGCATGCCCTATAAGTCAGCTTCTGTAACCACCAATTCACAGCCAATCTTGTTTCTTCTATTTGCCCCAATCCTATCAACGCAAACACATTTTTTTAAGATTTTATTTGTTTATTTGTCAGAGAGAGAGAGCAAGAGCACAAGCAGGGGGAGCGGCAGGCAGAGGGAGAAGCAGGCTCCCTGCTGAGCAAGGAGCCCGATGCGGGACTCCATCCCAGGACCCTGAGATCATGATCTGAGATGAAGGCAGACGCTTAACTGACTGAGCCACCCAGGTGTCCCTGCAAACACATTTTTTAAAGATTTATCTATTTATTTGAGAGAGGGAGAGAGTGCAGAGGAGGGGGGAAGAAGAGGGAGAGGGACAGAGAGAATGTCAAGCAGACTCCCCACTGAGCACAGAGCCTGATGTGGGGCTCAGTCTCACGACCCTGAGATCATGACCTGAGCTGAAAACAAGAGTCAGACGCTCAACCAACTGAGCTACCCAGGCATCCCCTGGGTGTGTGTGGAATTTTTAATTTTTATTTTTCTTTTGTGTGTGGAATATTTTTAAATATATCCTAGATAGCTATCATCCCACTTGTAAATACATTTCTAAATGATAGGACATTTTTTTTTAAAGATTTTATTTATTTATTTGACAGAGACACAGCAAGAGAGGGAACACAAGCAGGGGGAGCGCGAGAGGGAGAAGCAGGCTTCCTGTGGAGCAGGGAACCCGATGCGGGGCTTGATCCCAGGACCTTGGGATCATGACCTGAGCCAAAGGCAGACGCTTAACCAACTGAGTCACCCAGGTGCCCCAATGATAGGACATTTTTAAAAAACAGAACCACTGAGCCATTTTTATACCCAATGAAATTAACAATTCTGTAATATGATCTAATATCCAGTCATATTCAAATGCTTCTAATCATCTCTTTCACAAATGTACAAACAAATGAACAAAGAACCTCCCATTTTGGAATCTCCTCTCTCCCAGCTTGAGCAGGTAAGCCAGGCAGCCCACTGGAGGCCAGTACCAAGGCCAAGACCAAGACCAGGCCATCCCTGACTCCATGGCTTGGAAGGACTGACTCTGGGCAAGTCAATTCCCTCCCCCCCCCCCCCCCACCAGCCCCACCCTAAGGTTTGGTGACAGCCATCCTGGTTAGGCCAGGACTTTCCCAGTTTGGACACTGCAAGTCCCTGGCAAACCCAGATGGTTGGTCACCCTGTAAGGAGCTGGAAACCTGGTGCCCACCCCAGCCCTCCCTCCCTCCCACTCCTAGCTCCAGTGTGGTGTTACCCACCCAGAGCAGGGGCAGCCTGCCACTGAGTTTCAACGGCCCTCGAAATAACAAATAATTTACTGAAACCTTTGAGGAGAGGGCCCCAAGCCCCCTGTCGCCAGCAGAGAATCAGGATCTTTTCACACCCAGGGGGCCAAATTCGGCAGTCTCCTCCCTCCGTCTTTTTCCCCTCTCCAGATCTAATGACAATCCAAAGAGTTCCTGATAGGATTTTAAAAGATGCTCTTCATTCACCGTCCACCAAGCATGAAAATCCAGCTCGTTTGTCTCCATTCTTTGCCCTAAAGGCCCAGCCAGCCTCAGGCCTGCAGCCTCAAACTTGTCACTCACTTTCCACATCCTTTTGTGAGTTTGCCTTTATTTCATTCCCCCATCTCCTCCTACACCCTCCTCTCCCCCTGCTCACTCCATCCCGGTCCTTCCCCTCCGCCCTCCCCCAGCAGTCCCCAGTTCCTCTGTCCACACAAAAAAGGCAACAGACCAGTCTGGGAATTTCTTTACAGTCCTTGTGCCCCCGCCCCCACCCAGGCCTCTTCTCACTCACTGCTTTTAAAAAGTGGGAGCAAAAAGTCAGCAGCAGCTCAAATGGCTCAGGATCCAGAAATAAAATTGCCTCATGCCCTGGCTGGAAATGGCCTCAAGGCTCCCTGAGTGCTGATCTTTGGCTTCACAGCGGTGGAACCTGAAGCTCAGAGAGGGGAATAGTCGAGCCCAAGGTCACACTCAGAGTTAACGGCAAAGCAACGCCCAGAGCCAAACGTCCCAGCTTCTCAGCCTGGATTCCCCCATGCAGAATTGATGGCTCCTCCTCTGTCCCCACGGCAATGAATTGATTCCCCTTTTAGGACTTTCAGCTGCCTGGGGTCATAGCTGGAAAGCCTCGGCCACATCCAGTGCACTGCTGTGTCCCTTGAATGCTTAGCATGTGGTAGGCCTTTGGTGGTGGCAGTGGTGTTTCTAAGGAAATTGAACTGAAGGAATGTGAGTGCCAGGCTGCCCCCAACTCTTTGGATCTCTTATCAGCCACCTTCTGGGCTGTGGCTTTGTTGCCAGGCTCAGGGTGTCCCCCTGGGCCCAGGGGAGAAGGGAGGGCAAGAAAAGGTCAGAAGAGCTTATGTGTTTAGCAGTCAGACCCCTTACCAGCCATTGCCCCTCCTAAGAACAATCCACACTGGGAGGAAGGGGGAGGGCTGTTCCCGCCCTTCTCAGGGACAGGGCAAAGAGAGCTGGAGTCCTTAAGAGAGCAGGAGGCAGGATGGGCATCTCATCTGGAACCACATGAAGCAGAAAGCAGCGGGAGAGAAGCAGGACAGAGTAAGAAAGGCAGAAGGGGTTATGAG
Source organism: Mirounga leonina (assembly GCF_011800145.1). Taxonomy (NCBI): domain Eukaryota; kingdom Metazoa; phylum Chordata; class Mammalia; order Carnivora; family Phocidae; genus Mirounga; species Mirounga leonina. Next base: position 5,091,923 of record NW_023270232.1, on the reverse strand, counting down.
GGGGTCTGGCTCTGCCAGTGTCCGTGAGGGTCATCGTTGTGCCAGGCCCTCTGAGTGATAAGGAAAGATGCAGCTGCTGGTTGTGGGGCCACACGGGCCTCGGAAGGAGGGGAAGGTCAGGCTCAAAAGCACATCCCCAATGGGGCATGGCCTCTCCCTTGGCCCCATTATCATTTGTGAAATAGGGATAATTACAGTACCTCTCCTAGGGTGGTTATAAAGATTAAATATAGGATCTACAATACAGTAAGTATACATTGTCTACAATATAATAATATATAAAAGCAGGGGACTGCGTGACAGTTTCAGTGAATGTCAGCTGGTGCTCCTATCATGATTATTGGCCCTCTGTACTTAAACAAATTTTTATTATGTCCATATATTACTTCAATTATTTAAAAACTGACCCATCCTTTCTTTTTGGCAGTATTATCAAATGCCTTAAAATAGTCAAATTCTTGGGAAGGGATAATTGGGTGATGGGTATTAAGGAGGGCACTTGATATAATGAGCTCTGGATGTTACATGCAACTGGTGAATCACTAAATTCTACCCCTGAAATAATAGTACAGTATATGTTAACTAAATTGAATTGAAAATAAAGAATTTTAAAAAATAGTCAAATTCTTGGTCCAGAAATTCTTCCTAGAGAAATCATCAGAAATTACATAAAAATGTATCAACAAATTCATAATGCCATCTTTTATAATGGTAAAAATTAGATACAAAAGAAATGTCCAACCATAGAGGGCAGATTAGAATATTTTATATATATATATAGTGTTATATATTTATATATATATATATATATATAGTGTTGAAAAAATAATAATTGTTAACATGAGGAAATGTTCACAATATATTGCCAAGTGGAAAAAACACACCTGATTTTAAGCAAGATGGCAGGAAAGGCAACTTGCAAACTACTCCACTACAAAATATCTAGAAACTCTGGGTAGAATCTAACAAACATTTTAGAGGTATAGTATGAAGCTATTTGCACACAAGATACATGCATGTTTATGCTTAGGAAAGAATCTGGAAAGACATCGACCGATTTATTGACTAGACAACGAGACTGCAGGACTTCCTTTCATTTCTAAATGTTGTTTGTTTTTTGCCCTGAGCTTGTATTATTTTTTAATTAGTGGGAAGTGTTATCATTTAAAAGCTTTAATGAGGGGCACCTGGGTGGCTCAGTCGGTTAAGCATCCTCCTTTGTCTCAGGTCATGATTCCAAGGGTCCTGGAATCAAGCCCCACATCTCCCTCTCACTCTCCTCCTGAGCTCTCTCCCTTTCTCTTTCAAATAAATAAGTAAAATCTTAAAAACAAATAAAAGCTTTAAAGAATGAATGCAGTAGTACTTTGATTTTTAAAAATGTCTTTGGTGGGATGGCAAGAATGGCTTCCCAGGCAGGGACCTTTGCAGTGAATTGGCCAGGCAAACAGAGATCAGGAGCCTTGGTACAGGCACTAAGGGGCTAAGATGTCAGCGAGCAAGGAGCAAGAGGGGGGCTGGAATTCCCGCCTCTCAACTCAAAAGCTAGTGATCCTTCTTCCCTTTCCAGTTTCCCACTGTACTACACGGCGTTTGAGAAAGGGATGGAAGGGAAATTGAATGCGTGCATTGGTTCAGGATTGGTCGGGTGCCCCCCATGTGCCCTGCACTGTGCCAGGCACTCTGGAAATTCAAAGTAGAGCCAGAGGTCCAGCACCTGTTCAGGAAATGAGCTTTCTGTATAAAAACATTTACCAGAAACTGGTTGGTTTGGTTAAACATTAAAGTGGGACTTTTAAAAAATTTGTAGCCATCTGAGATTAAGAATCTCTCTATGGTGGGGTGAATAGTGCCCCCCACTTCCCATCTCAGAAGATACATCTACCAGGAATCCATAAATGTGACCTTATTTGGAAGAAGGGTCTTTGTAGGTGTAATTAAGTTGTGTGTCTGAAGATGAGCTCATCCTGGATTAGGTGGGCTTTAAATCCAGTGACAAGTCCCTAGAAGAGAGGAGAGAAGAAACAGATCCTGAGACCCAGGGAGGGAGGCCACATGAAGGCAGAGGCAGAGGTTGGGTTTAGGGAACCCAAGCGGAGGAGCGCCAGGAGCCACCAGAAACTGGAAGAGGCAAGGAAGGCGTCTTCTCCGGAGGCTTTGGAGGGAGCAGGGTCCTGCCGACAACCTGATTTCAGACTTCAGGCCTCCAGAATTGTGGGAGGATAAATTTCTGTTGTTTTAAGCCACCCAATATCTGACCATGTGGTATGGTGGCCCCAGGGAACGAATAGACTTTTCAAAAAATACTGCATCTTTCTGTACCTCTTTACAGAGCACACACCACATGCCAAGTGTGTGGCCAACAGTAAAAGCTCAGCAGAGGTTGGCTTCCACACTCACCTGTTGTGGTGTTAGGCAAACTTCACAAGTGTCAGCTGTGGTCCAGCTCTGGGCACTCCTGGAGCTCCCGAAGTGTGTACCCTCTCTGAAAATGGCCCCAGACTGCTGTGAGGATGGAGCTCTTCTCTCTGTTGTCCTGGCCTCGGCTATTTTAGGTGGCCTGGCTCTGGAGGCTGGCCACCCTCTTTCTAATGTGCTGCCCTCCATCACCTAGGGCCTGGGGAACAAGTGTTCCAAGCTCAGTGGGATTGCGTGCAAAAGAAGAACTAATGGAATCTAAGTGAGGGGCCGTGGGCCTTTCCCTTGAATGTATGAGCTTTGGGTTTTGGACTTGATGTCATCAGGATGATGCCAGAAGATGGGAAGAAGGGAGGCCTCATCTAGTGGGGTGGGGGCAAAGCCCCGGGGTACCAGCTGGGGGCTCTCAGAAATATGGATGATCAGGACGAATGCGGACTTGCTATGGAGGGCACAGTGCCGGCCTAAGGGCTTGTCAGAGGACAGGGTTTCTAGAATGACTGAGATGGCCCACACTGGATTTGGGGAGGAGTCCCAGAAGGCCACCTAGAGGAGGTAGGAACTTGAAGGAAGAAAGAACCTCAGGACAAAGAGGCAATGACAGACAGTGAAATGAGTATGGGATTTGAGCCCAAAGCCCTGGTTGGAATCCCAGCCCAGTCACTGTTAGCAACGGGCAGATATCCTTTCAGACTTTTATATAGACGTGAAGAAAACCTTATGCTCTACTTCTGTTATACTATCCTTATTTCACTTAATATGTTATGAACGTCTTTCCTTCTTAGTGAAATATAGATCTACCTTGTCATTTGAATTGCTACATTAATTGCTTCCGTTTTCTCATCTATAAAATTGTTGTTATCTGACCTGCTATGTTCTTGGGCTTAGGGGAGGTTTAAATGAGAAAACTTACGGTACCACAGATGTGCGTTGGAAGAGGGGTCTGTGTGTGGCTCATGGACCTTTATTAGCCACCCTGCTCCGAGGAACTGCCTGGACCAGGGAAGGTGGGGGGACAGCGGTGGGACAGAGCAGCCTTCCTACAGCTCATCCATCAGCACTGACAAACCCGGCCTCAGCTGCTGAGCAACGGCAGGTTTGGAGCAGGAGCCCCTCCCTGGGCCCTTGGCACCCTCCTCTTAGGTCAACACACAGAGTGGGCTCCGTCGGCCAGGTGAGGACAGGGAAGATTAATGGAGCAGGTGCAGGCTTGGTGGGGGGGGCGGGCAATCACCTGGCCAGACAAGGTCCCCCCTGGAGACTGAGTGCCCAACACAGGCCAAGAACCAAAGCGGATGTCATTCAGCCTGGCTCGGGCTTGCCTGGAGGGGGGCTGGAGCCAGCTCTGCTGCCCATTCCGTCCCTGGCCTCAGCTGGCCTCAGCTGGCCTCACCTGGCCTCATTCGGGCTCCAACGTGGGGGCCCACAGGGAGGCCCCCAGAGCCCAACCTGTGGCACTCAGCTTTAAAATAAATGTTTTTTTGTTTCTTTAACTTCCCAAGTAACTCACTGCAGAAAAGTGTAGATTAACAAAATCCTATAAATCACCCATTAATCTCACCACCGTTGGCAACAATGTTAACATTTATGATATTATATCTCTATCTACGCACACCTACACAAACACACACATACATATATATATGAAGAGAAGAGACACAAAGAATTCATTCTATAGTTTTTGTCCTATAATCTTCTTTTTACACTTACATATTATGAACAGCCAAAGAATTATACATCTACTTCATTGTTTTAATTGCTACATATATTCTGACTGTTCAGGTACAGTATCATCATATATGTAATCAAAAATCCCCTTTTGGATATTTAGGTCATGTCTAACTTTTGCCCTTTGTAGATAACACTGAGATGAACATTTTTATTATTTCTTTAGGGAAATGTCCTAGAAGTGAGACTGTTATGCCAGAGAGTATGCGCTTTTTAAGGCTTTTGGTGCATACCGCTGAAGGTTTACCCCTGTGTTCATTGGAGCTTGTGGATGGTCCCTCCTGCATTGGGGTGAGGGGGAGAGGTAGGAGCAAGGCAGCCTGTGGGCAGAGGTTGGAAATGAGGCCAATCTAGCATGGATCCCACTGTCCAGGGGTTTGTCATCCAGCCTTCCCCCGACCCCCACCCCCGGGGAGAGAAGTCATTGAATGAGCAGGTAAGGAACCTCGTGGCTTGGGAGTGGGTACCTGGGAACAGCACAGAAGTCAGATTGGAGGAGGAGAAAACCTTCAGGGGACATGAAGTCAGAGAAGAGTTCCCAGAGTAGGTGAAATCTCCGACGGGTGAAGAAACGGAGGCTCAGAGTATCCAGTAATTTACTTGGTGGACACAGCTGGTGGGCAGCCAGGACTCAACCCCAGGTCTGTCTGGCCCTGTAGCTCGTGAGCCAGGTTGCCACCAGAGCTGAGATTACTTCTCAGCATCACTCAGGATAGAAGTCCTTGGGAGTACAGCTGGGGTCCCCAAAGCTGGGGAGTGTGGGATCTGAGGCTGTGGAGATGGAAGGCAGGGCCTCCTACAGGCTCCCCCACCCCCTACCACCACCACCACTGGCCTTCTCTGCATGGGGCAGCCAGCTGGCGACCCGACCTTGTGCCTCTGACAATGATTTAACCACATTAGTGGAGGTTTGGGGGAGATTTGTAAAGCTGTCAATAGGGAAGGGGCTTTAATTCCAGCCTTTTGGCTCAGCCACTAGTTGGGGGGGAGGGGAAGAGGACCCAGGGGGAAGCCAGGGGACCTTCTGGTTCTGCTTGCATTTCCAGCATTGGGGTCCACCATGGGACACCAGGGACCCACTGAGCCCACAGTTCTGTGTCTCTTCCCCCACCCTAAGTCCAGCTTCCCTTAGGGTAACCCCAGGCAGCTCTGAAATATTGTCACTCCTCTCCCCTGGCCCATGTAGGGAGAGCCCAACCAGCCACAGAAAACAGCAGAAATCACAGTGGCGAGGGAATCCAGAGACATGCGTTCATATCACAGCCTCCCTACTGTTGGTACTGAGGCCCCAGAGCGAGTGCTGTGGGGGCCAGCAGACAACACACATGAATGGTGGTGGCCAAGTAGAGACTATGGTCACCTGGAGAGGCCACATCCCCCTAAGGGGGCCAGCTGGGACTTAAGTCCATCTTCTTACCTGTAGGCATCAGTGAAGACTTAGAATTTCTTGAGAGAGCTGGACATTTGGATTTATATGTAAAATCTTCCCAATGTTACCAACTAACTAGAAAAAAATTCAAACACAGTGTAGGACAAACAAACAAAAAAATTCTGAATGTAGCCTTAGGCTATAGTCTCTGGCCTAGACACAGAAATAATAAAGGCCAGAGGAGCCACTATTAGATATTGTCTAGCATAACCCTTTTGTTTTAGATGGAGAAACTGAGGGGCGCCTGGGTGGCTCAGTTGGTTAAGCGTCTGCCTTCGGCTCAGGTCATTATCCTAGGGTCCTTCGATAGAGCCCTGCATCAGGCTTCTTGCCCAGTGGGGAGTCTGCTTCTCCCTCTCCCTCTACCTGCTATTCCACCTGCTTGTGCTCTCTCTCTGTCAAATAAATAAAAATTCTTTAAAAAAAAAATAGATGGAGAAACTGAGGCCAGATTGGCCAAGAGAGGCATAACTTGATTAAAGTCACATAGTGAGTTAGTGGCCTGGCTGGGCAAGGAATCCAGGCCTTCTGCCCCAGCCTTTGCCTTTGCCATAGCTTGCTTGGCTGAGGGGGGCCTGTGGGGAGACACTGGGGGTTCTGAGCAGCAGGTGAAGGGAGGAAAGCTGAGCCCCTCCCCTCTGCCAGGCTCACCTAAGGCACCTTCCGTCCTCTATGAGCCCAGGGGTCCAGCAACCAGGTATTTCCTCTTCACCTCTGCCACCTCTGCTCCGGGACTCTGTGTTCAAGCCCCTGTGAGCAATGACACAAGGCAGCTAGGGGAGGGGTCTAGCACCTTTGCTCCATCAGGGACATGACTGACAAGCTACCCGCTGTGGTATATGGCACGGGGGAGTATCTCTCTCCTCCATGAATACCAATTTTTAAACCAAGTAAGAAACTAGACAAAGAAGCAAGGTAGATAGAGACCAAATTTTGATTTACTATGGATGAAGCTGATTTTGAAGAACATGGTTCATGGCTGTGGGCAAGTGGGCTTCCTAACATGGAAACCCAGAATCAGATTTACCAAAGAACTCACAGGCAATCCTGTACCATCATTAGCTTCCCCTAACCACAAGAGCATGGCAAAAATGCATGCACCTTGCAGGTAGCTTGCAGCCAGAAAAAAGGGCTGGGTCACTTGATCCTGACTCATCTATCAGATAAGCCACTCAGTATTCCCTGGAGCAGAATGAAGGAGAGACAGCAGAGAAACTGGGTGTGTTACCTTAATGGGGCTCATTAGACACAGAAGGAAATATTAAGATTCCATTTTATCTCTGCTTTTGGCTTAGTAGCTACATTTGTTATTCTCCTAGTGATCACTTAAGGACTTACTTCCAGGAGGCTTGCTTCATATCACACTATCACCGTCTGCCATCCGTAATATTATACCATCTCACATACAATGTAAGAACTTTACAACACTACACTTCCATTATTCCCTTGCATCCTTGGTGCTATTGTTGTTATACATTTTCTACCGATATTATAAACCTCCAAATATAGCATTATTGTTTTTGTTTTATACAGTCAATTATCTCCAAAATATTTTATATTTATGCATATGTTTATCAGCTCTTGCTCTCATAATTCCTTTCTGTAGATTCAAAGTTCTTTTTTTTTTTTTAAGATTTTATTTATTTATTTGACAGAGAGAGACACAGTGAGAGAAGGAACACAAGCAGGGGGAGTGGATGAGGGAGAAGCAGGCTTCCCGGTGAGCAGGGAACCTGATGCGGGGCTCAATCCCAGGACCCTGAGATCATGACCTGAGCTGAAGGCAGAGCTTAACAACCGAGCCACCCAGGCGGCCCTGTAGATTCGAAGTTCTATCTGGTATCATTTTCCTTCTCCTGAGGAATTTCCTGTAACATTTCTTATAGAGCAGATCTGCTGGCAACAAATTCTGTCACCTTTAATTTGTATGAAAAAATAATTTCATTTTTGTTTTTGAAAGATATTTTCCCTGGGAGTAGAATTTTCGATTAACAGGTTCCACCCCTCCCCCCAGCAGTTTAAAGACATTGATTCACTATCTTCCAGCTTGCATAGTTTCTGATGAAAAGTCTGCTGTCATTATCTTTGTTCCTGGATGCATGTTTTGTATGTTTTGTTTTTTCATTCTCTGACTGCTTTCAAGATTTTGTCTTTATTGTTGGCTTTCAGCAATTTGATTGAATATTCTTTGGTGTGATTTTACTTGTGTTTATCCTGCTTGGGGATCATTGAGCTTCTTTGGTCTGCAGATTTATAGTTTACATCAAATTCAAAACTTTTGGGGCACATGAGTGGCTCAGTTGGTTGAGCACCTAACTCTTGATTTTGGCTCAGGTCATGATCTCAGGGTTGTGAGATCGAGCCCTGCGTTGGGCTCCATGCTGGACGTGGAGCCTGCTTAAGATTCTCTCTCTCGGGCGCCTGGGTGGCTCAGTTGGTTACGCGACTGCCTTCGGCTCAGGTCATGATCCTGGAGTCCCGGGATCGAGTCCCGCATCGGGCTCCCTGCTCGGCGGGGAGTCTGCTTCTCCCTCTCCCACTCCCCGTTTGTGTTCCCTCTCTCGCTGTGTCTTTCTCTGTCAAATAAATAAATAAAATCTTTAAAAAAAAAAAAAAAAGATTCTCTCTCTCCCTCTCCCCCTCCCCACCACACTCACTCTCTCTCCTTCCCCCTGCCAAAAAAAAATTTTTTTTGAAACTTTTGCCCATTACTTTTTCAAATGTTTTTTCTGTCTCCACTCTCTCCTGAGGTTCCACTTCCATATATGTCAGACTACTTGATTTGCCTTATTGGTTACTGAGACTCTGTTGATATTTTTCTTAATCTTTTTTTCTCTGTTTGCTTCATTCTGGACAGTTTCTAAGGCTATGTCTCCAAGTTCACTGAGCTTGTCTTCAGCAGTGTCTAATTAGCTGTTCATCCTATCCAGTGAAATTTTCATTTCAAATACTGTATTTCTCATCTCTAGGAGTCCATTTAGGTCTTTTTATCATTTATTTCTTTCCTCATTATGTTCCTGTTTTTTCCCAAATCATTGAGCATAAGTATATTTGTAAGAGTTATTTTAGTATCCTTGAATACTAATTCCAAGATCTCTGTCATTTCTGAATATATTTCTATTAATTTATTTTTTTTTCCTTGTTAAGGGTAACCTTTTTTTGCTTCTTTGCACTTCTAGTCATTCTTGATTGGATGCAATATAAATTTATGTTGTTGAGTACTGGATTTGGTTGGTAGTCCATTAAAGAGGGCTGGACTTTGTTCTGGCATGCCATTAAAAGACCAGTATAATTTTTCAGAGGCTTGTTTTAAAGCTTTTTAAAGGTAAGACTAGAGTAACCTTTATTCTAGAGTTAGTTTAGTCCCACTATTGAAATATGACCCTCTGGTATCTCTCATAGGGCTTCCCTCATTTGTTTCTCTTCAATCAAAGATCATAATCCTGAGTTGCCTGATTTCTATTGTCTAAAAATTGTGTCATACGTTTTGTCCAGTCTTCTAGGTAAGTCCATCCCTGTTACTTCCTTATGACTGAGAAAAGTCTAGAAAGAAACATTAGGAGTAAGAAAATGGGGCATCTGAGTGGCTCAGTCGGTTAAGTGACTGCCTTTGGCTCAAGTCATGATCCTGGAGTCCCGGGACAGAGTCCCATATCAGACTCCCTGCTCAGAGGGGAGTCTGCTTCTCCCTCTGACCCTCTCCCCTCTCATGCTCTCTCTCTCTCATTCTCTCTCTCTCTCAAATAAATAAAATAAAATCTTTAAAAAAAAGAAAGAGTGAGGAAATGTTTTGCCATTAACAGTTCCTACACAAGAGTGAGCAACAGTGAAGTCCTGGACCATTTTAGAATCATACCTGTGCTCTGAGGGACGTTCTATTTGATCATCTAGCTGCCAGGCTGTGTGGTGCAATGGACAAATAATGGATCAGGGATATAGTTCTGCCCCCTCACTGTAGTGACATTTTGTTTTGGTCTGCCCCACATCATTCCCCTCCTCTTAGTCATAACATCTGCTTTTATTTAGAGAACTGCTCCTCCCTTATTTTATATGCTTCCACTTGGCTGCCAATCATAGTGCCCTGCCCTCTAGGCAACAGTGATGAGTGACCCATGCCCAGCCAATCAAAGCTCTTAATCTCCCTGCCTCAGTCATTGGTTAGGGATGATTACACGATCCAAGTTGGACCAATCACATCCTTTCCCTAAGATTTTTACATGGATGCTAAGAGATATAGCTTTTCCCCGAGTCATTGCCAGTCTGGATTGATACAAGCCTATAGTTTCCTGTGGACACATCCTCCTCCTCTTTTCATCTCTCCAGTAGAAGAGATCAAGGCAGAAGGCCTGAGGCGAAGAGCAGAGAGGGTCCTCGCAACATGAGTGATGTCCATGCAGTCCCAGAGGCTAGATGCACCCCTGCACTTTCTGTTTATATAATCCAATAAACTCCCTTTTCTACTGGTTTGATTCATTTTCTGTCACATTCAACCAAAAAAAAAAAATCTATTTACATACTGTTTGAGGTCTTGGTCTAGGTGTCTTCAAAGTGCAGTGTGTATCCTCTAAGGGTTATACAAGATGATCCGTTGGTGCATGGGAAGAAAGTATAAGATCTATTTATGAGTAGGCATTTTCCAGATGGAAAAGAGAATATCAGCATGGCAGAATAGCATGTGTGACAGCATGGACACTAGAGTCCACCCTCCATGAAGGCAGGGCCAGGCTCTCTCATGTTTATATTTCCCAGCACTGAGCACAGAGCCTGACTCATAGGTGACATCAAAAAAATAATTAGTGACCTTCCCATGATACCCAGAGAGAGGTCCATACAACATTGTTCTGGGTTCCTGTCATAACTTAAAGAGAAATTTCACAAGGTCCATAGCCCTTGATGTTCTGCAAATGAAGGAGGAGGATGTCCTCAAATTCCTTGCAGCAAGAACCCACTTGGGTGGCACTGACCTTGACTTCTAAATGGAAGGGTACATCTGCAAAAGGAAAAGTGACGGCATTTACATCATAAATCTGAAGACAACCTGGGAGAAGCTTCTGCCGTCAGCTTGCGCCATCGCTGCCACCGAAAACCCAGGTGGTGTGAGCACCATACCCTCCAGGAATACTAGCCAGCGAGCTGGGCTGACGTTTGCTGCTGGCCCCGGAGCCACTCTTCCTGCGGGCTGCTTCACCTCTGGGACTTCACGAACCAGATCCAGGCAGCCTCCCTGGTGGCTTCTGGTGGTTACTGATTCCAGGGCTAAACACTGGCCTCTCACAGAGGCATCTTATGTTGACCCGTCTACCAACGCTCTATGGAACAGACTCTCGCCTGTGCTATGTGAACATTGCCATGTCTTACAACAACAAGAAAGCTCACTCAGTGGGTCTGATGTAGGGGATGCCGACTGAGAAGTTCTGCACATGCGTGGCACCATCTCCCGTGAACACCCATGGGATGTCATGCCTGATCTCTACTTCTACAGAGAGCCTGAAGAGACTGAAGAGTTAAGACAGGCTGCTGCTGAAAAGACAGTGACCCAAGGGGAATTTCAGGGTGAATGGACTGCCCCAGCTCCTGAATTTACTGCTACCCAGCCCAAGGTCTCAGACTGGTCTGAAGGCATGCAGGTACCCTGTGCACCCATCCACCCCAAGGAAGACTGAAGTGCTCAGCCGGCCACTGATGAGGGCTCTGCAGCTCCCACTGCTCAGGACACTGAAAGGTTAGGAACAACAGAGTGGTCTTAAGCTGTTCTACAGACTCTTAAACAGAAAGGGGAAATAAGGATGATGGGAAACAAAGGTTCTAAAAGTAATGAATGAACAAATGAATGAATGAATGAATGAATGAATGAATATTTGCTGGGTAAATGAATGAATAAATATGCAAAGATGAGTGGTGTTTAAACAAGGGCTTGTAGTGGGGTGGAGGGAACAGAAGCAAGTGGACATGGCAGGTAAAGAGCAAGTAATGTGAGTTTCGGTGAGGGAAGGGCTTGGAAATTTTTGGTAGGGAGATTTTTTTCTGGGAAGGCAGGGACACAATTCATCAGGGTAGCCTCATTGAGGACAGGAACTGCAAAGATTAAAGGAAGGGAGGGAATTCAGCTGGAGCAAAATTCCTAAGTCAGGAGCAGGCCTGACCTATTTGTAGAACAGCAAGGAGGCCGGTAAAACTCAGGTGGATGGCAAGGAGGCCATAGAGGCAAGGGGAGGATGGCTGGATCCTGTGGGGTGTGTAGCCACTCTAAGGACTTGGGATTTACTCTGAGGGAGGTGGGGCACCGTTCCAGGGTTTCAAGCAGAGCTGTGGTCAAGTTTGCATTTGGAAAGGGTCCTCTTGCCACAGCACAGAGAATAGGTTGAAGGAGGGGCAAGGTGGAACCAGAGGCCTGTTAGGGGGCCGTTGGCAGTGACTGAGGTGAGAGAGGACAGCAGCTTGAGAGGACAGGGTGCTCTGCAGAAGGATCTGTTGTGACCATCGAGGCATCGAGGCAACTAAAATCCCTGGCAACGGTAGGGTGTGAGAGAAAGAGGGGTCGGCCACGACCCCCAGGGTTTTGGCCCACAGCAATGGAAAGGAAGGAGCGGCCACCAGCTGAGATGGGGAAGGGGATGAGGATCTGGTGTTCTAGGTGTCCAGGAAGCTCTTCCAGCCCAGTCTCTGCCTCGGTGGTTGTTCGGAGCCACAGGCTGGTGCTGGGACCTCTGACTGGCACCGTCCCCATCCCTGGCCCCGTGTGTTCACATCACCCACCTAACATCAGTGCCCTTGAATCATTAACGTGACATCAGCTTGTCCTGCAGGAGCTTGAGTCTTCTCAGAGAACCTTCTTGGAAAGAAGTGGTGGGCTCAGTTTTCCTAGCAAGACAGGTCCACCTTGTTCTGGAAGTCAGGAGCCCAAAATGTGTTGGCGGGACAGTGTTCCTTATGGAAGCTCGAGGGGTTTCCTTGGTTTTTCCAGCTTCTAGATGCTGCCCTCATTCCTTGGTCTGTGGCCTCCACATCACTCCAGCCTCTGCTTCTGGTAGCATCTTCTCTCTAGTAGGGAGATTTCTATGGTAAAATTTGGGTCAGAGGGCTCTTTTTGCAGGAGAATGACCAAGCAGTGACACTTGCTAGGGGCTTGCCTCAGTCAGGTGTGAAACGATGGACACGTCAGGAATGGGGTGCTGGTACCAGAAAGATTCAAGAGGCAGATCCACCCTGGTGACTGGATGTTGGGGTAGTATGACAATGGGCTGGGGGTAGGTCTGGGTCAGAGAGGGGGATCAGAGGTGTCAGGGCAGAGGTGGATCAGTGAAGACCCAGGAGTTTCCATTTTGGGATCTTGGGACAGAAAGTTTCATAGTGAGAAGACAGTGTGGAGGGAACATGAGTTCTGTTGATGGTCTCTGGTATTTTTGAGTTGAGACAGCCACGTGGATTAGTCCTAGAAGCCATGAGATTTGTCAGGGATGGAAATAAGTTTGGAGGTTGTCAGGGAAGAGATAATATTAAAACAATGAGACCGGTTATAGGTGAGAAACCTAAGGAATGAACCCGAGGCACATTCAATGCATGAGACCAACACTGCACAATTACATCACTCCAGAAGGCACCTGTAGTCTAGAGACACTATATATCAAATACACAGACACGTGCGCACACACACACACACACACATACACAACCCTGACAGCAGAGGCCTGGGCAGGGCCCAGAGGAAGACACACACAGCATGCTCAGAGCACTGGGAGGAGGCCAAGGACACAGTGGTGTCCTGGAGCCATGAAAGACTGAGTATAAGAAGGCAAGGCTTTCAACAGGATCGAATGCCATAAGGAGGTGAAGAATAGGAACTGGAAATGGGTAGATGGCAAGGAAATACAGGGCAAGCTCTGTCCTGACTAGCTGGTGTTCTAGAGCCAGTCACCCGCCTCAACTACCTCCCAGAGCAAGGAAGAGTAAAGGAGCTGGGCCCTTCGAAGTGCCTGGCACATCCGGAGTAAATGCTTAGGAAATGCTGGCTCCTGCTTTATTGATTAGGATTATTCTCTTTTCATCTTCTCAAAGCCTCCTTGCCTGCTTCAGCCTGTGCAGACTACCCCCACCTTGGACCTCCTTCTCTGCCTCCCTCCTCAAGCATCCGACCAACAGGAGAGCCCCCTGATGACTTGGGGTGTCCCTGGGCCTCTCATTCAAACTTGTATCTCCCAAGTACCCGCAGGCCCACGATTCTGAAGGTAAAGATGGCCTGGAGGAGCAGGAGGGAGCTGGAAGTCCCCAAAGCCCAGCGTGGTCCCTGATTGGTCAGTGGCCAGTAGGCGGGGCTCATTATGAGCCATGCCCCTAGCGTGTGCTGCCACTCCCCCGTCCTTCTCAGTTTGCAGAAATTCACCCCCCTCCGTCCTGTACCATCTACTCCATCCTGGGGTGGAGGTGTATTGTCCTATTCTTGTTTTGTGAACTCTTCTGGGGCCGAGGCTCTCCAAAATCCTTCTCCTATGGGTTAGAAGCAAGCAGTGTTTCTTGTTTGGTGAGGGCATGGGCAAGGACACCTCTAAAATCCTGAATCCCCCACACCTCCAGGTCTCTGTGCCTCAGAAGACTCCCATCCAGGTGTTCTGGGGGAGAGAGTTCAATTAGCTGGTAATGGGGGGAAAGTGGACAGGGAGGGAGCCTCAAAGGGGCACACAGTGTGGCTGGAGGCAGGCCGGCTTTTGCAAGCTGATTTGCTGTGGCAGGGCTGGAGGAAGCAAATGCTCATTTCTTCCAGAAGAGGGTCTGCTTTCCTTTCTCCCAAGTCCAAAGGAGAGGGAGAGGGGAAGACAGGACTTTCTGATTGCCCTGGGACCAACATCCTCCTCCACAACCCCCAGGCTTCTCACACCTTCTGGGACCCCAGTGAGCACAGAGAGCAGCAGTTCCATCCAAAAATGCAGAGGTCCCCACTTTGCCCCTATTTCCCACTCAGCAGTGGGGCAAACCGAGGTTAAGGGCAGCCAGGCGGAAGCCACCACAGCCACTGCCCCAGGGCCAGGACTGGGAGGGCCTCGACACATAGCCGCGCTTGCGCCACTGTGGAAATGGAGGGCAGAGGAAGGTGCTCATTTTTTTTTTTTAAGATTTTATTTATTTGACAGAGAGAGACACAGCCAGTGAGAGAGGGAACACAAAGCAGGGGAAGTGGGAGAGGGAGAAGCAGGTTTTCCGCAGAGCAGGGAGCCCAATGCGGGACTCGATCCCAGGACCCGGGGATCATGACCTGAGCCGAAGGCAGATGTTTAACGACTGAGCCACCCAGGCGCCCCAGAAGGTGTTCATTTTTAATCCTCTTGATCCTCTGGATTTGGGATTCGGCCCAGGAAAGTCTAGGTTTGTTGCAGACGCTGGCTAACACCCACCCCCAGAGAGCCTCAGGCTTCCAGCTCCAAAGCCCTTGGCTGCCCCACTAACTAGCTGAGGTTTAACAACATTGTGGTGTTTAATGAATTACATTTGTTGTTAGAATTAACTTCTACTTTCTCTATTTGCAGTTAGGATATAAACCTTTCCTCTTAAAACACTAAGCTTCAGTAATACACTTTAAATAAGATTAAAGAGGGGCACCTGGGTGGCTCAGTCGTTGGGCATCTGCCTTCTGCTCAGGTCGTAATCCCAGGGTCCTGGGATCGAGCCCCACATTGGGCTCCCTGCTCAGTGGGAAGCCTGCTTCTCCCTCTCCCACTCTCCCTGCTTGTGTTCCCTCTCTCACTGTGTCTCTCTCTGTCAAATAAATAAATAAAATCTTAAAAAAATAAAATAAAATAAATAAATAAGATTAAAGAGGGGCGCCTGGGTGGCTCAGTCAGTTAAACGTCCAACTTTTGATTTCGGTTAGGGTCATGATCTCGGGGTACAGAGATCGAGTCCCTGGCTCTAGGATGGAGTCTGCTTAAGATCCTCTCTCCATCCCCTGCTGGCTCTCTCCCTCCCTCTCTCTAAAATAAATAAGTAAAATCTTTTTAAAAATAAGTAAGTTTAAAGAAAAAGGATTAATAGTTTAGGTGGATGTGATGAAGGCAAAAAGTGTGCAATGGGTACCAGATAACTCGGGTGTGGGAGACTCTGGTGTGATGGGCAGAGAGTGGGGTTCAGAGAGGCGGGGGTTGCCTGGAAGGAGCTGGGGCAGCTCCTGCACCACCCGTGTGGCTCCAGAATGGAGGCCTGGCTGCCCAGAGACTCCAGGGACCTGGCGCTTCCCAGGCAGATCCTCTGGCCGACTGGAATGAATTAAAAGCCAGCAGTTCCACCTTCCTGCCTGTTTGCCTATCCCCCAGACCTCCTAGGGCCAAGGGCTTTGTTTCTTCCTGGCTTGGTTGGGAGACTCCCTACACTCTCTCTTTCTCTCTCTCTCTCCCTCTCTCACACACACTCACACACACTCCTGCCCTCTCCTGAGATCTCCCCCTCCCCTTCTCTCCCTAGGCTGTGAGGCCCCTTCGGGAGCCCCTTTGTAAGGTAATTGGATTTCTCCCCTTGTTAGTTTGCAATGAAAATGTCATCTATTCGGGCCACTGCCAGGGAGGGGCCGGCCCCCATTCAGCGAGGCTGGCCCGAGCTGTGAAGCTATTCAGGCCTCCCTGCCTCCCAGTTGGGCAGCTGGCTGCTTCCCTGACAATGCCCCCCTGCACTTCCACACTGACCAGTGTGCCCAGCCGCTCCTGGGAGTGGCCCTGACAGGCCGAGGGCTTGGGGAACTAGAGTCTGAGGTTCTGAGGTCACCACCACCCACTGGCAGCAAGTAAGTACTGGAGGTATTTGATTTTCCGAGTATTCCCCACCCCTGAGTGTGGGCACTTGGGAGGGGGCAGGACCGAGGGAAGGGGCTAGGCTTCCCTGAGAGAGAAAATGCTGTAAGTTCTAAGACGTTAGGGCACTTGTAAGGCAAACTGAGGAAGTGCGCAGGGCAGGCGCTGGGGCAGAAGGGTGGACATGGTGACCTCCCTTGGGAGACTGCTACATCTCGCAGAGCTGACCAATCCAAAAGCCACAGTGGTGCTACCTACCCTCAGCGGGACCCACCTCGGACATGGTGCACACTCCTCACCCTCAGGGCTCCTAGTTGGAAACAGAGCAGTGGAAAAATGGCTCATGATGTATCCAGGCATCTGCCAGTCCTTCCCAAAGAGCTTGTGGACAAAGTGAAAAAATGGGGGAAATAAGATGGAAGGGCAGTCTTATGAATCTGTAACCTGTTCCCCCAAAGGGAAAAAGATAAACCCCACCCTTACCAGCACTATTCAAGTGTGGAAACCGAGGTCTGTACTGCATGAGTACTTGCTCAAAATTGCCCAGCTCACAGAGAAGGCAGAGACAGTGGCAGAGGTTTTCAAACCTGCATCTGTCCCATTTTTAAGCTTACTGTTTATTTTTTTAAAGATTTTATTTCTTTTAAGTAATCTCTACCCCCAGTGTGGGACTTGAACCCATGACCCCTAGATCAAGGGTCTCATGCTCTACAACTGAGCCAGCCAGGTGCCCCCTAAGCTTACTGTTTACAAAGCAAACTCGATTTGGGATGGCATCGACATTCCCTTCCCCAACTCCCAGGAGCCCCACTATCCGTCTCATGAGATCATGTCGGGACTATTGCCAGAGCTTCCTGTGATGGGCGAAATGGTGACCGCCCAAAATTCGTATGTTGAAGTCCTAATCCAAGTATCGCAAAACATGTCCTAATTTGGAAATAGGGTCATTGCAGATGTAATTAGCGAAGATGAGGTCATACTGGAGCAGGGTGGGCCCCTAATGCAGCATGACTAGTGTCCCTATAAACAGGACAAGCACACAGGGAGAACACCATGTGAAGATGAGAGTTCATGCCATGGGCCAGGAGCTACTAACAGGGAGAGAGGCCAGGAACACGTCTAGTGCCTGTGGGGGGAGCCTGGCCCGCCCATGCCTGGATCTCGGACCTCTAGCCTCCAGAATTGGGAGACACACGTCTGTGGTTCTAAGGCACCCCATATCTGGTGCTTTGTCACATCAGCCTGGCAAACTACTATGCTCCCTAACTGGGTCCTTGCTGCCCTTGATCCATCTCCTCACAGCTGCTGGAGGGGTGGGCAACAGTGGAGACCTGACCCATCACCCTCTTGCTTCAGAAGTCGTCTGTAGTTCGCATCACCCTCAAGTGCAAATTCCAAGGTCTGACCTAGCCCTGCTTAATGCTCCAGCCCCGGCACTGTGCCCCTTCCTTACATCCTATTCCTCCGTCACCTGCAAAGCCGGAATATGCTCTGGTGTTTCTCACTGTCTGCAATGCTGGAGTGTTTCTGCTCTGCCCACCCCACTTGTTCTCTTGAATGATGCCTGCTCAGGGGTCTAGTGAAACTTTCCGAGACTTCCCTCTCTGGGCAATGACCTCGGAAGTTATCTGGAGTCAGATCACTTCATTGAAGATCCCAGCTCTGACACTTGCTAACTGTGGCTTGGGCAATTTATTTTCCCTTTCTCTATGTCACAGTCTCCTCGTCTGTAAAGTGGGGCTAATAATAACTATTATCTCAAAGGGATTGTTGGAGGATCCAATGAGCTGGTGGTAGCTGGTCTCCCAAGACAGCCGCCAGTGAATGATGGTTCTAGGTAGTCTCCTCCAACATTGAACCCAGGCTGGCCTGGGACTAACAGAACATGGGAGGAGTGTTTCTGTGCCAGTTCTGAGCCTTGTCTTCAAGATGACTAGGAGCTCGTGTCTTGAGCTGCCATAGAAGAGGTCTAGCTCTCCCGCTGGAGAGGGAAACCACCAGACACGTCATTGAGGAAGAGTCCTGAGACTACATGGAGAAGGAGTGGGGACCAGCCATGCCAACACTCAAGAATCGCAGTGGAACCTCCAAACGACCTCAGGCCCAGCTGTTACTTGACTGCCCCTGCGTGAGACACTCCAAGGAAGACACGCAGAACTGTCCAGCTGAACCCAGTCATCCCACGGAACTCTGAGGGATAATTAAGTCACTAAATTTTCAGATGGGTTGTGACACTGGAAAATAACCAAAGCAGAGTTAAGCAGGTAATATGCTAAGAACTATATCTGGCTCACAGCAAGCGCTGAAGGTGTTGGTTCATTGCCACTTGCCCTAGAATCCTTAAGGCTGTCATCTACACCCAGCTCTTTGGGACACAGGCAAGAGACCAAAAGAGGAGAAATGCAGAATCAGGACAGGCGCCCTGGGGAAGGTGGTTCTTGATATGGGTTTGGTCGGAGAGTTGATGCCTCGCTGGCTGCTAGAGGCCATACAGCTGGAGTTACCTTCTTCCAAAGGGGTGTGGCGGTTGGTTTCAAGATCACTGCCACCCTCGTTGGTGACCATGACACCCTGAGCCTCCCATATCTTTCTTACTGACCCCAGTCCCCCATACCCACATAGGCTCAAGACTTTCTCTCCTGGGTATCTCTAGGCCGACGGGTCCTGTGCGGCATGTGCTCACTCTGGTGCCTTGGATCCAGGGCTGGTTTCTTTCTTTTTTTTTTTTTAAGATTTTATTTATTTATTTGAGAGAGAGAATGAGAGAGAGCGAGCATGAGAGGGGGAGGGTCAGAGGGAGAAGCAGACTCCCTGCCGAGCAGAGAGCCCGATGTGGGACTCGATCCAGGGACTCCAGGATCATGACCTGAGCCGAAGGCAGTCGCTTAACCAACTGAGTCACCCAGGCGCCCGCAGGGCTGGTTTCTGAGGGAGGCATTTCAGACACTGGGTAGGCTAATGGGGAAAATGTTTCGCGGGGAGGTGGGTAGAAGCCCTTAAATCACACCAGATATTCTATCTTATCAGCTGGAATAAGTTTAGAAAGCAATAGCTCCTTTCATTTATTTGGTTAGTCCATGGTACTAGTCATATAAGAAAGTCAGTATAAGTGCTGGATGATTTCCATTTATTTATCAGATTTTAAGACAATTAATTGCTTTTCCGTCATCCTTCACAAGAAACTGATTAATATTGTGGGGATTTTTTTCTTTCAGTATCATTATGAACTCATGAGTCAAACATCTGATAGATTTCAATCCATTATCATTATTATCGTCACTGAAGCTCAAATTGTCCCATTGGGGCCAGGGGAGGCCTCTTTTAGTTGGCTCCTGGGTCCATTTGACGTAACCTTAGTAGTTTGATAAATTTCTCTCTGTCAAGTATAACAAGATGTTCCAGATTCATCTTAGATGTTTCCTGTCCCAAACTAGGAATCTTCTGTTTCTCAAAAACCCTGATTTCCTTTCATGGGAAGTGGGAAACACTGTAATCTGGGTCCTAGGAATACTCACTGCTGCTGAGTTGGTCATTGTTCCTAGATGTTTTCAGTGGACAGAGATGGAAAATGTGAATTAAAAATACATAAAGATTTTAAGATAAAATATGTCAATACTTTCATACTGGCTCTCCCGATTCAAATCCAGTATTACAGAGTCATTATTTAACCTCTACTGTATTACACCAATGTCTCCTTTTTCCATATCAAGATTCCTAGTTACCAACACTCAGACAACGAAGGATTAGAATAGCCAATAAAGTTTTGCTGTACCACACTCGGCATATACAACAGTATCAGAACAGCAGTTACCACCACCAATATGATTACTGAAAATGGTCTAAAATATCTTTGCATATGCTCCCACAGTCTCTTCCTGCCCCCATGATCTGTTGTAGATGGTGGAAGAAACAGGAGACCTTAAAGTACCAGTGGGAATCAGCCACCCACCAGTGAGGAACATCTGTTTGGATCTTTATATGAGTAGGAAATAAACTTCTGTTGTGTTAAGCCCCTGAGATTTAAGGAGGGAGGTTACAGCAGGTAGTATTGCCTTATTAACACTGTAACTAACTAAAATTATCTAGACCTAACGCATTCCTAAGTCATACATCTTTTAGCAGCTTTGTTCAGATGTAAGTCACATACTATGAGTCACCCGTTTAAAGTACACAATTCAGTTGTTCCCCAAACATTCACAGATATGTGCAACCATCATCACAATCAATTTAAAGCATTTCTGTGGCCTCAAGAAGAAACCTCCTATCTGTAGTTATCACCCCCTTAATTCCTCTTCCATCACCCCTAATTATCAGCAACTTCTAATCTACTTTCTGTCTCTGTAGATTTTCCTATTCTGGATTCCATACTAATCAAATCACATAATTATGGGGTCTTCTGGGACTGGCTTCTTTCATTTAATGTAATGCTTTAAAGGTTCATCCATATTGTGGACTGTATCAGAATTTCATTACGTTTTATGGCCAGATAACATTCCATTTCATGGATATAACATATTTTATTTATCCATTCATCCATCGATGGATTTTTGGGCTGTTTCCACCTGTTGGCTATTATGAATAATGCTGCCGTAAACATTCATATACAAATTTCTGTGTGGACATATGTTTTCATTTCTCTTGGGTACATACACAGGAGTAGCATTGCTGGGTCTTATAGTAACTCTATATTTAATCATGTGAGGAGCTGCCAAACTATTTTCCAAAGCGGCTGCAGCATTTTACAATCCCACCAAGGGGGCATAAAGGTTCCAATTTCTCCATATCCTCACCAACAAATGTTATCATCTGGCTTTTTTATTCTAGCCGTCCTAGTGGGTGTGAAGGGGCATCTCATTGCCATTTTGATTTGCCCTTCCTTGATGGCTAATGACTTGAGCATCTTTTTAAATGCTCTTTGGCCATTTGCAAATCATCCTTGGAGAAATGTCTATTCAGATTCTTTGGCTGTTTTTAAATTGGGTTATTTATCTTTTTATTATTGAGTTGTCCTAAGCCATAGATCTTAATTACCTTTTTAAAAAAATATTCATTTATTTAAGTAATTTCTACACCCAACATGGGGCTCGAACTCGCGACCCTGAGATCACGAGTCACATGCTCCTCTGACTAAGCCAGCCAGATGCCCCAACCTTTTAATCTTGCATATTGTTGTGGGTCTACTCAGTTTTGGGGAGGGGATGCATTTGGGTCTTTTATCTTCTAAAAAATTATGCATTTCTCTAGTTCTTTAAATTTATTGCCATTTAGTTGTGTATCATATTCATTTATAATTCTTTTCATTTCCTTCATATGTGTGGTTACATCATGTTTATTGCTCCTAATATTATGCATTTTAGCTTCTCCTCTACTCTCCCCCAGTCTGATTCAGGCTTGTCAGAAGTTAGCATTTTTATCTTTTATAAAAGCTAAAGTTTCATTTTATTAATTTTTTACTATTTTTTTACTTATTTATTTCAATTTTTACTTTTTAGAAATTCCCTATATTGTCTTTCCATTTTATTTCTTTCATTGTTATTTATCTTGGTTAAGTCATTTATTCTGAAAAACAAAAATGTTAAGTCTATCTATTTTCTCTTGTGAAGAGTTTTGAATGTATCTTGTAAGTTTTATATAATTTGTTAATAATTTAACAATTCAGTTTTGATTTCCTCTTTGACACAGTGGTTATTGAAAAAGTGTTTGTTCTTTGTTTGATTGGTTACAATCTTTTTAAAAATAATCTTTGCATCATTAGGGTCCCTGGCTGGCTGAGTCAGCAGTGTAACTCTTGGTCTTGGGGTCATGAGTTCGGGCCCCACACTGGGTATGGAGATTACTTAAAAAAAAAATCTTTAAAAAAATTTTTTTAAATAATCTTTTCGTCATTTAATTATCATCTCAATGAATTAAGATTAAGTGAATATGGTCTATAAAATCTCTGTTTGAAATTTATTATCTTTGTGACCAAGTAAAGAATACATTTTTGTTAATGTATCATATAGTTTTACATGAGACAAAACAATGCCAGATGCATATATATGTACATATACGATGCATTTATGTATACAAGATGCATTTAGGTATGATCTTGTTATTTTAATTATTCAGATCCTCTACTCCCTTGCATAGTTTCGTCTACTGAATTGTCAAATTCTGAAAGTTTTGTATTTAGATCACCAGCATGACTGTGGGGTTTTTCGGTTCCTTGTTTTTCAGCTCTGTTTGTATTTCTAGATGTCTTTACTCTGCTTATTGAACTGCTATATAGTTCAGCACATAAAGGTTTACAATTGTTGTATGTTATTCATGAGGAAGGAGTTTCTCTTTTAGAAATGGGTGTTGAAATTGAGGTATTGACACACTGTAACTAAATCTCCTAACACTGAACTATCAAATGAAGCTCTCCTGCGCTCTGATACATGAGCTCTGGTTCCTTAATTTTAAGTGCTGTGTGATATTCCACCGCAGGAATGTATCATCAGGTGTCTTCTCGCTCTCTTTTGGTACAACTTAGGAGTTTCTCCATTTTTCACAATTACAGTGTTGCAAGGGACGTCCTGGTAACCACTCCCAGGGCACCTACGTGAGTGTCTCCAGGGCTCGCCTCTGTGCCCCCGGGGGGTGGGGGGGCAGTGCACAGGGAGTTGAGATTCTGGTGTCTGAAGCCTAGGGCCTGGGTGCCTTTATTTACCCTTTACTCAGGGAACTCATAAATATTATCGCTCTCTCTATAAGCATTGAGGAAAGTTAGGAAAAATTGCCACAAGGCTTACACATTTTTAACTCGACTGGATTTTCTCTTTTTTCAATCAAGAGTTCACTGCTTTTGTAACTTTATTGCCTGTTTCCTATCTTCCCTCCTCCCGCCCCTGCGTGTGTGCTCATGCGTGCGTGTCTGGCAGAAGGCAGAGAATGCCTGTCACTCAGGTGAGCGTCCTGTGGCCCTCGTCCTTGTCTGTTCTCAGTACTGCTCTGTCCTTAGGCTTTTCCTTTGCATCCTGGAAATGTTTCTCCATCTGGTCCTTTGTATCTTTCACTGGAATTTTACACTTTCCGTTCGACTCCCTATTGCATCCAGTGCAAATTTAAGCCAGTCGCCGTATTTTTGTTCATCGGGGTAAATTCCCCTTACTTCATAGAAGCAGTATTCTCTTGCACCGTATAGAGCCTGAAGTACAAATATTCTAATTTTGCCAGTAAAATCTATTGCTGAGGAAGATTATTCTCTGGGTTATGTACTCATTTGTCATCTTCATTGAGCACCTGCTACGTGTTTGTGAGGTGCTGGAGTGACAGTGATTATACGATGCCGCCCGAACCCTCTGGTCCTCCTTTCCCCTTTGCTGCACCTTTTTCCATGGGCCCATGTTTTTCTCCTGAGGACTCCTCCTCTAATGAAGAGTTCTTTCCCTGTCCTTTGTCAAATGCAGGGATTGTCCCAGCTTCCACATGGGACCCTCAGACCCTGATGGAATCTTCCTCACAGATCTAAGGTGGGAGATGTTGGGGTATGTGGTACCCAGCCACGCCCTGGCCAGTATTCTCCACATGCTGGTTCTCCTTCTGGGTGTGAGACCTTGTGCTAATCCTCCAGGCAACGTCAACTATGAGCCTTTGGATGGGATCTGTCTTCTGTTCCCACTGCCTACTCTCTGACTGGGCAGGTCTTCCCATTGAGGAGGGGACAGGGCAGCCATCTGCAGGGGGGTAGGTGGGATTAAAGAGCATCCTTACATCTGGCACGGCTACTCCCTGAGCCATTATATCTGGAAACCCTTAGATGTTCCCTCGGGAAAGAGGGACACAGATTTGACCAGGCAGACAGCCTTTGGCCCTCTGGGGCTCATGTATGGAATGCCCAGGGCCCTCTGGGTCCTAGGGGCTTGCCCAGCCCAGGTGCCATATGTTCCTGACCATTTCCGTTCCCTCAGTCTGCACCTGCCGATGAGCACCCACCATGCACGAGGCACCATTTGGCTCAGCACCGGGGCAGATAGCCGCTCATGGAGCAGAGCAAAACCCTGTTGTGCCAGTGGAAGAGACTGCAAATAGCAAAATAAATCAGTAAAATAGGTAACACCCTCTGACCACTATGTTATTACTGTCGCTTGTTAGCATGGCCTGCTCAATGCAAGGGGCAAGGGCTGGGGGGTGGGGTGCCAAGCTCTCACAGGGCAACAACTCTACGCACATGGTCTCCTGTCACCCCACAGTGACCTGGCCAGGCAGGAGTGATTATACTCCTTTGCCAGACGAAGAAATTGCCCTCTGGAGCCCAGGTGTCCTCACTGACTCATTCTGACAGTTAAGTCCCTGCCACCCTCCCCAGGCTCATTCCAGGCCCTTCTATGGCCATCTCAAGGTGGAGGCTTCCCTCTGGAGGTTGCAGGCTGTGCTGCCTGAGCAGGGGAGGGGTTCTTCACCTGGGGTCCTGCTTGGGCTGCGGGAGGCGGAGGCGCTGGAACCAACAGGTGACCCTGCTCAGACGCAGGCAGAGCGCTTCAAACCCCGGCTCCTCCCTTCATTCCACTAAGCTGGCCTCTCTGAGCCCTAGTGTCCTCACCAGCGAATCGGGAATAATGAAGCACCCGCCTCATTGCTGTGCCAGCCAAACAGGAGGAAGAATGAGATACACTCAGCACCAATTACTAGTGTTCGCATCGGGCCTCAGCTTCCAAGTCTCTAAAGTAGGGTTGGAAAACCTCGTCTATGCCAAGGTCACAAAATGGTCACTCCTTTAGCGACCATTTATTGAGCGCCTCCTCTATGCAGGCACCTATGGTCTTTTAGGCTCGCTCGCCCTGCGGCTCACTCCTTGGGACGGGATGGGAGGCACACTCCCGAGGCTGCCGCGGCACCCCCGCGGGGCGGCCGGCCCAGGCTCTGAGGCGCGGAAGGGATGGAGGGGGTTTGAGCGCCGGGCTCCAAGTCGCGGCCGGCGGCGCCACCTAGTGGCCACATGCAGCCATGCCAGAAGACTTGCGCCTTCTGTGTTTCTGGGCTCTCAGCACTGCAAATCTGGCTCCCTTGAGGAGCTCACAGACTGTGGGGAGCCAGGAGTCGATGCCAGAGACAGCGACCCCGTATTGTTTATGAGCGCTTCCCAGGCCCCAAGAGGGTGGTAGGCAGAGCAGGGGCTTGGAAGGAGTCAAGCTCTGCGGTTGCTGGCAAAGCCTCTTGGCATACAACTTACTAGTCTGGTCTTGGTTTCCTTCAGGCTGACACAATGTGTGGGAGCAGGGGCTGCCTGGGGTTTATCTCCTCGAGGAGTGTATCTCTCCAGCTCATCCTTTCCCCCCATTCAACCACTCTGAGCTGCTACTGTGTGTCAGGCATTGGGCTGAGTGCTGGGAATACAGTGGGGACCAGACACGTCTCTGCTGCCTTCCGTTCAGGACTGCCTTACCTCCAGCCTGCCCTGGGGCTCCTCTGGGGCCAAGGGTCTGAAAGGCCTGCTTGGAACTCAAGGATGCACAATCTAACGTGCAGGGGAGTCAGGCCACTCTTGAATATTGGGAGCTGATGGAGAAATGTTTCCTGCTTTCATCCTGGGGTGGAGAGTTCATTCCCAAGCCTTTTGATGGGGTCTCAGGGAGCGAGCAACCCCACTGCGGTGGGATGCAATAACACATTCTTGTATTATCTTTCTCTTGTTCCTCGTCTCTTTCCCTTGTTCCTCACTCCTGGTCCCAAATAAATTACCTGTATGAGGCATTTGTCTCGGGTTCAGCTTTCAGGAGAACCCAAGCTAAGACAAGCAGTGAACAAAACACACAAACATTCCCACCTTCACGGAGCATTCACTCCAATCAGACAGGAAATAAACAAGGCCAATATGCACAGAGCAGTTCCCTAGTGATAAGGGCTGGGAGAAAGACAAAGCCGGGCAGGGGGGCAGAGAATTAAGGAAGGAGATAGCCATTTTATCAAGGGTGGCCAAGGACCTCTCACCAAGCAGGCGACATTTGATCAGATGAAACTGAGAGCCAGCCATGCTGACATCTGAGGGCAGAGCCCTCCAGGCGGAGGACATAGCAAATGCAGAGGTCGGGTGCATTCCAAGAGCAGTCAAGTCTGGCTCCAAGGCCATTGGCCTAAGCAACTGGAAAGATGGAGTGGTCGTTCCCTAAGATGTAGAAGGACAGCTGCAGGTATGTGAATGTATGTATGTGTGTGTGTATGTGTGTCTATATGTGTGTATGTATATGTGCGTATGTGTGTCTATATGTGTGTTATGTATATGCGTGTGTATGTATATGTGTGTGTCTATATGTGTGTATATGTGTGTGTATGCACATATGCCCATGCCTATATGTATGTGTATATGCGTATGTGTATGTGGTTGTATGTATATATGTATTGTATGTGTGTGTATGTGTTTGTGGGTATGTATATATGTATTGGGGGGGGGTATATGTGGGTGTTTGTGTGTATGTATATGTATACACACACACACATTCAATGAACCATTATTCAGCCATAAAAAAAGAAGGAGGGGCTCCTGGCTGCTCAGTCAGAAGAACATGTGACTCTTGATCTCGGAGTTCCAGTCCCACACTGGGTGTACAGATTACTTTAAAAAAAAAAAAAAAAATATTTAAAAAAAAAAAAAGAAGGAAAGCTTGCCACTTGCAAAAGCATAGATGGACCTTGAGGGTATTATGCTAAGTGAAATAAGGCAGAGAAGGACAAAAACTGATCTCACTTATATGTGGAATATTAAAAAAACAATTTCTAGAAACAGAGAACAGATTGGTGGTTGACAAAGGTGAGGGTGGGAGTGGGCAAAAGGAGTGAAGGGAGTCAAAAGGTACAAACTCTGGTTAAAATAAGTAAGTCCTGGGCAATGTACTGTATGGCACTGGGACTATAGTTAATAATACTGTATTGCATATTTGAAAGGTGCTAAGAGAGTAGATCTTAAAAGTTCTCATTACAAGAAAAAATGTAACTACGTGTTGTGATAGATGTTAACTAGATTTATTGAGTTGATCATTTTGCAATACATACAAATAGTGAATCATCTTGTACCTCTGAAAATAATGTTAAGTATTGCTATACATATGGAATATAATGCTATTATAATGTTATATGTCAGTTATATCTCAATTTTTTAAAAAAGATAAGTAAATGAGGTGATGGCTGTGTTAATTAACTCAATGGTGGAGATCCTTTCATAGTATATATCAAATCATCACATTGTACACTTTAAACATACTAGAATTTTATTTATCAATTATACTTGAATACAGTTGGAAAGTAAAGTTATTAATAGAATGAAGAAATTAATAAGTGAATCTGAAAAAAAAAGAGTGAATGAGAGGCAAGGAATCAGAGTATGGACACTCGGAATTCCAAGTGGTTGTGGTGGAAGGAAGGCCAGAAATCGAGGAGTGGCTATAGGGAAATTGAGATCAAGGGGTTTGCTTGTTTGTTTCCAGATAGGAAGCATAGCTTGTCTATGCACTCATGAGAATGATCCAGCTGGTTCTTTGAGAAGATCAATATAATTGATAGATCCCTGGCCAGACTCATTACAGAAAAGAGGGAAAGGACAAATTACCAACATCAGGAATAAGAAAAATGTGATAAGTACGTATTTTGCAGATATTAAAAGGATAATAAGGGAAAGTGCTGAAAAATTTTATGCCAGTGATTTTGATATCCTAGATGAAATGGACAAACTTCTTGAAGGACTAAACTGCCAAGCTCTCCAAAAAGAAAGAAAGGAAGGAAGGAAGGAAGGAAGGAAGGAAGGAAGGAAGGAAGGAAGAAAGAAAGAAAGAAAGAAAGAAAGAAAGAAAGAAAGAAAGAAAGAAAGAAAGAAAGAAAGAAAGAGGAAAGAAAGAAGAAAGAAAGAAAGAAAGAAAGAAAGAAAGAAAGAAAGAAAGAAAGAAAGAAAGAAAGAAAAGAACCTAAATACCCTGATATCCGTTAAAGAAATTGAAATTATTATTTTTTAAAGATTTCATTTTTAAGTAATCTCTACACCCAACATGGGGCTCAAACTTACAACCCCGAGATCAAGAGTTGTATGCTCCACAGACTAAGCCAGCCAAGCACCCCAAGAAATTGGAATTATTGTGTAAAATCTTCCTACAAAGAAAGCTCCAAGTCCAAGTAGCTTCACTGGTGAATCCTATCAAACTTTTAAGGAAGAAATAACACCAACTCCACAAGAACTCTCCCAGAAAATTGAAAAGGAAAGAATACTTCCCGACAAATTCTATGAAACCAGCATTCCTTTGATACCAAAACCAGACAAAGACATTACAAGAAAATTACAGCCCAACATCCCTCCTGAATATTGGTGCAAAAATCCTAAACAAAATGTTAGCAAATCAAACCCAACAGTTAAAAAGTGAGTGGAGCTTATTTGAGGAATGCAAGGTTGATTTAACATTTGAAAATCAATTGATGTAATTCACCATGTTAAGAAATTTTAGAAGAGCAGAAAAAGCATTTAACAAACTCCAACATTCATTCTTGATAAAAAGAAATTCTCAGTAAACTAGAAATACAACAGAGCTTCCTCAACCTGATAAAGGACATCCATGAAAAACTCACATCTAACATTATATTTAATGATGAAAGACTGAATATTTTCTCCGTAAGATGGAGACAAGGACATCTATTCTCACACTTTCTGTTCAGCAATGAATGAAACAGAGTAGAGAATCCAGAACAAACTCACACATATGTGGACAACTGACTTTCAGCAAAGGTGCAAAGGCAAGTTGGGGGAGAAAGGACTGTCTCTCAACACATGGTGCTGGAGCAACTGGATATTCTTCTACCAAATAAATGAATTTTGATCCATACTTCACACCACATTAAAAAATTAACTCAAAATGGGCCATTGACCTAAATGGCCTTAAATGGGCCATTATAAAACCTCTAAAAGAAAATATAAGAGAAACCTTTGTGACCCTGGGTTTGGCAAAGATTTCTTAGATGTGACACCAAAAACACAATGCACAGAAGAAAAAAAAATTGATAAATCGGATTTCATCAAGTTGAAAATTTCTGTTTTTTGAAAAACACTGTTCAGAGAATGCAAAGATAAGCCATAGATGGGGAGAAAATACTTGCAAATCATCTACCTGCTAAAGAACTTGTATCTAGAATATAGAAAGAATTCTCAGACCTCAATAAGAAAACAAACAATACAATTTGTAAAGAAAGATTTGAACAGATACTTGAAAGAAGTTAGTGGATGGTGAATATGCCCATGAAAAGATATTCAGCATTATTAATTATTGAGGAAATGTGAACTAAAACAACCGTGAGGTATCACCACACACTCACAACAAATATTGGCCAGGACATGGAGGAACTGGGACTCCACACAGCTGGTGGAGGGATAAAATCATGCAACCACTTGAGAAAATACTTCGTCAGTTTTTTATAAAGCTAAACAATACACTTACCATATGATCCGGCTATTCCACTCCCAGATATTTACCCAGGAGAAATGAAAGTGTATGTCTATATGAAGACATGTACCCGAATGTTCATAGCCGCTTTATTTGTAATAACAGCAACAAAAACCTGAAAGCAACACAAATGCCCATCAATAGGTAGATGGATAAATAAACTATGGCACGTCCATTCAATGGAATATTGCTGAGCGATAAAAAGGAATGTACCACTGATCTATGTGACAAAATGAGCAAACCTCAGAATAATCATGCTGAGTGAAAGAAGGCCAATACAAAGAAAAGTACACACTGTATAAATCCACTGATATAAAATGTTAACATATACAAAAGAATGTATAGAAACGGAAAGCAGACCCATGATTGCCTCAGAGGCGTGGTGGGGAGGGCTGTAAAGAGGGATTCCCAAGGGGCAAGAGGAAATTTTTTAATGTTCATTATCTTGATTGTGATGATGGTTTCTTTGATGATATGTTTGTCACTTTAAACACGTGCAGTTTATTTTATGTTGAGTACACCTCAATAAACTTAAAAAAATAAGTTTGGGGGATATCGTAGTTGGAATTTTTATTCAAAGCCAGCCTTCCTGAAGGCATTTGATTGTTTTGTTTTTCTTATAATTATATAACAACAAAAAAGTCCAAAATTAAAGCCTACACATCTTCAGTTCCACGACTACTGTGGTCCATTTTCTGTATGCGCTGTGGTGAGGGAAAAGGATTCATCTTGAAGTTCAGTCTTCCATTCTTGTGAGATGAGCGGTCAGGAGGATGTTGTTGGCTCTGAGCACCAAGAGTGCAATAGGAGAAGCATCCCAACCATGGGACTGAAAGAGTCCTCTCCGTGTGTCCCGTTTTGCTTTCTAGAGAGGTGAGTGGCTGAGGTGTGGAAGAAAAAGAGCAAAATGTCGGCTGGAGCTCAGCCATCTGTGACCACCCACCCATGACCCCTGCCCCATGTCAGCAGCAGTGTCGGGTAGAGGGGTGTCTGCACAAGGTGGCAGAAAGAGGGAGGACAAGGTGACCAGAGGCGTTCAGGTTACAGGATCATATGACTTCGGATAAACACACTCAGTGCCGTCCCAAAGCTGTTCCGTGCTTCTGCCATCTTGCTGCCCCCAAAGCAGCTGCCCCCCACTCTGCACCCAGAGAGAATCCCCAGAGAATTAGCTAGAGCCAGCCAGCCAGGAGGCCACTGGCCAGACACAGAGTGCCACCTGGCCTTGCGTGCACAGGTCGAAACGGGGTCCAGGCCGAGTTCCCAGCAGCAGCCGCAGTGGCCACTCCATGCACAGGGACACCTGCAGTAGCCGCCATCGGGGCTTTGCACGCCCAGTAGCCTGCCTGTGTCCACACCAGACGACAGAGGGACTGGGGAGATTCCACCTGGGTTCCTATCGTGGCTTTGTCACCTGCCAGCCAGGTGCTTTGGGCAAGTCACTTAACATGCCTCAGTCTCTCCATCAATAAAACGGACATAACAAGAGTGATACCCCACACGGTTGTGAGACTTAAAGGAGCTGGTAGCTGTGAGATGTTTACACGAGCTCCCGACACAGAGGTCGCTCTCGGATGTGTTTGCTGTTGTTACATTAGTCTGTGCTTTGACAAACCCCTCTCCTGCCCTTTCCCACGCCCATCAGACAACTCAGGCCCCTACACACCGCCGACCAAGTATCCGACCACTTAGCTTCTAGATGTGATGGGCAGCTCCCTAACACCCTCAGACTAGGTTCTTCAGGTCTGGGGGCTCGTGCTGTTTATTTCTATTGCTCTGACTACTCAGAACCTCATCAGAAATCTGGAACCCAAGTCTTGGGGCAGGAAGGCTTGGGTGGGCTGACCCATGCAGGTCCTGCCCTCTCCAGCAGGGGGCGATGGGCACCAACCTTTGCTGGGCGTTGAGCATTCTTCCTCCCAGTCCCCAGAACCAGGAACACCCGCTGTTAGTGTTGGAAGATAGAGCCTCTCAGGTTCCAAAGCTGCAGGTGAGTTTGTGGGCACAGCTCCTTCCCAGCCCCCTGACTTTCCTAGTTCCCATCTGCCTCACTTTCTGGAGGAGGAGCCTCTTGCCATTGGTGGCTTTGCCTCAGTTTCCCAGTGTGTAAAATAGGTGTGGCCATCTCTGCCTCCTCCAGAGATTTCCCACAAGTGAATCCCTAGCAGCAAGGACAGGCAGGGGAGGCTCCAGGCCCAGCCCACAAGCACAACTGGGAAAAGCCATTTCTGTCAAAAGCAACACCAAAGAATGGGAGAGGCCATTCCAAACCCGGAGCGGGCAGCCTCCGCCAGCTGCCCATCCTCCTGGGCCGCAGGGTCCCAAGCCATCCCAGATCTTGGCCCCAGGGAGCCCCCTTCAATCCTTGCACCAATCAGGGGCTTCCCGGCCCAAGCAGCGGACTTCCCCAGCCCCTCCTGACCCAAAGAGCACAAATGAAACACACACACACACACACATACAAAATGTAAAAAAAAAAATCACATCTTTATTGTTTGATTAATAACCTGGCTTGGAAAGGCAAGAGTGGGGTGTGTGGGGAAACACCCAGCTTTGATTAGTCAGAAACTCCTGTTAACTGTGTACAAAATGAATGTTACAAAATCACGTAGAAAATGGGGTCAGCAAAGCAGCAGCCTTGGGGAAGGCTCAAGGTCCCTTGAGGCTGTGATATGAGCCCAATCTGGCCTCTGGGGCGTGGCTGAGGGACTCCGGGGCCCTGGGGGCCACATCCCCGCCCCCACACGGCACACACGGTCTCCTCCGTCCTCGCTTACGAATTACTACAAAATTGTCCTCAAAGGGGCATAAACACCACAGGCCATGGCATTGCCAGAAATGAAACGGGCCCTGAGCTGAGCGCTGAGCACCCCCTTCCGCGGCGGCCCGGGCCTGGAGAAGGGGCGCCCTTGTTCCCCACGCTGAGGAGGGTGGGCAGGCACAGGACCCCAGAGCTGGGGAAGGGCTCCGCTCCCCAGAGGGACGGTGGCCGAGGGAGGCCTGAACAGGCCACCGGAGCAAACACAGCCAGGGTTTTGGTCAGTGCCAAGTGTGGGGAGAGGATCCACAGTCCTGTCCAGACCCCCGTGCTGTGGTCTGAGCGGTGCGCTCCCGGCACGGTCCAGACGGGGGCGCTAATTGGGGTAGCACATGCAGCATCCTGTGCCTGCCGCCTCCACGCTGGGCTTGGCGCCGGGCCCCAAGAGTCCATCAGTGACAGAGTGCTCCATGATGATGTCCTCCACCCGGGTGATGTACAGGAATGTCAGCAGCACCCCCAGGAACTGAGGAGCAAGGGCAGGGTGGGTGAGAGCCTGCTGGGGATCTGGGTGGCTCTCTCTGGCAGCCCCCAGCCCGGGCCCTTCACTACCCCTCAGGAAATCCCAGAGACCCTCTCTGTGCCCCATCAGCAGAGGCCCCTCCATTCTGGGACTCCTGTCTCCAGCCCAGCCATGCTGTTCACTATCGAGGGGACCTCGGGCAAGTCACTTAACCTTGCCAAGCCTCAGTTTCCTCCTCTGTAAAATGGGCATGATAATAGTATCTACCTCACAGGATTGCAGACGGCTGTGCCTGTGAAGCACTTGGAAGAACTTTATAAGCAAGGTTCTTGCCATTTGCCCTCTCCTTCCGGCCCTCCAGCCCTCCAAGGGTGAGCCCAGATTGATGGTACGAGAGCCTTCTTCACCCCACCCCTTTTGTACCTTTTCTGCCCTCTGTAATCACCAAGCCACACTCTCTGAACCGACACCTTGCCCACCATTCCACTTCCAGCTCCCTTCCCTGGGAGACGGGGCCGGGGCTGGGGGTGGGGGACAGCCCACCTGGGGGAGCAGGATGCCCAGCAGGAGGCCCGCCATGATGGTGTAGTTGTCCGTGAACCAGATGAGCACAGCGTTGGTGCAGCCCCGCACATAGATGACATCCTGCACACTGAGGCGCTGCACAGGGAGGAGCCTGGCTGACCCCTCGCCTGGCAGAGCCCCAGCCCCAACTCTGCTGCTCACTCGAGGTCCAGGCAAGTCCTCATCCTCTCTGAGCCTCAGTTTCTCACATACAATCAGAGCAGGTGGCTCTAGACCTTGGGTCTCTGTGGGCAGTAGTGTTCCCTAGAGAGCACTGAGGACATTGTGGTGGCACTTCTGGTTGTCACAGCAGTGGGGTTTGGGGACTGAGGGGCTGCAGAGCTAAAGGCAATCCTACTCCACAAACAACTACCCTGTCTACCTGCCTCTCAGAAGTCCCCCGGGGCATCTAGACGGCTGAAAATCCAGCCAGAATCACCCAAACCAAAAGGCCAACTCCCGGGACTCATAAAAACCAAAATGTTGGGGCGCCTGGGTGGCTCAGTTGTCAAGGGTCTGCCTTCGGCTCAGGTCGTGATCCCAGGGTCCTGGGATCGAGCCCCGCATCGGGCTCCCTGCTCGGCGGGAAGCCTGCTTCTCCCTCTCCCACTCCCCCTGCTTGTGTTCCTGCTCTCGCTGTCTCTCTGTCAAATAAATAAAATCTTTAAAAAAACAAAAAAAAACACCAAAATGTTTTCTGTGTGGTTTTGCTATGTGCAGATACACAGCGCGCACACACGCACACATATATATACTGTATGTAATTTTGCAGAAATACTACTAAATTAAAG
Source organism: Mirounga leonina (assembly GCF_011800145.1). Classification (NCBI taxonomy): domain Eukaryota; kingdom Metazoa; phylum Chordata; class Mammalia; order Carnivora; family Phocidae; genus Mirounga; species Mirounga leonina. The sequence continues at coordinate 5,057,504 of NW_023270232.1, read as the reverse complement.
ATGTAAATTCCAGAATGATTATATTGCATTTTGTTTGGAATTTTATCAAGAATTGTCCACCATTTTTAAAGACCACGTCCACGGCAAAAATAATGCCCACGGGATTCACGTCGCCAGCACAGCTCCCCCCCCCACCCCAACGTGTCAGCTGCCCTGGGGGGCAAACACCTGACTGCTTTGTTGTGTCTCCTGTTGTATCTAATGCCTGAGCATTTGCATGTGAAATATGCTATCTGATTGTAAGTTGTTCTAGTTCTCCTATTATCTCAGATCCGGCACTTGTTCTGAAATTAGGCGTGTAGGTAGATTATGTTATCTGTGAACTTCATTTTGACGTACTAGCTAGGCCATTGTCAGATGATTATTATAAAACCTGGCTATTGGGTCTGATGGCTTGAGAACCTCTGCTAGTCCATCGCTCTCCAACTGAAATGTGTGTCAGAAGCACCTGCGTTTCTAAATGTGCGTTTCTAACAAGTTCCCAGGGCTGCTGTCCCTACTGGTCCAGGGACCTCACTTTGAGAACCACCACTCACAGGCATCTCAAGTTGTCATGATTTTTGGCTCCCTTCTCAGCACCACCCCAGTGTCACTCTTAGCCCAGCGGAGTTGCAAGGCAGGCTGGTGCTGGGCATGGCTGGGCACACGGGCATGCGGGCGTGGGGGGTAAGGGCAAGGGCTCGGTGGCCTCCCACGGACAAGCCCACAGTAGTGCTCAGCAAACACAAGCAGGCAGGCTCTCCCGGCCTGGGGGGTTCTTGGCTCCCTGAGTCCTTCCGTGTCTGGGCACAGGTGGAAAACCCTGGCAGTCCCCGACTCCTGTTCCGAGCCAGGAGCCCACCCCCCCCCACCCCCGCCAGGAACCCTTCCCATCACTCTGGGGATGGGACAGGAAGAGCAACCTTTCTCAAGGAAAAAGATTGCAAAAGCATTACCTCCTTGTCAATGGTTCTGTAGCCACACATGGTGTTGACCACTTCCGTCTGAAACAGAAATGTGTGTTAGCTGTCACGTCCATCGCGCTTACCATGAAGGACTGTTATTCTCCCCTTTTCCCTGACCGAAGCATTGAGGCACAGAGTAGCACCGTCCATATGGATGGAGCTGAGACTCCCACCCAGGCAGTCTGGCTGGGGTCTGCATCTTAACCTCCCTCCCTCCCCCACCCCACCCAAGAAGTGCCCAGGAGGACCGATGGGAAGGCTGGTTCTGTGAGGTTTGGGTGGGAGGAGCCCTCCACCAGCAGCAGCCCAGGAGCCCCCAGAAAAGCGTGCCTTCCCGGGCTCCCCTGCCGCAGCCGCCCCAGGGCCACAGCTCTGCTGACAGGGTGGACGGTCTCGGAGGTCGGTCTCCGCTTGCTCTGACCACGGAAAACCCCAGACCACAGCCAGGCCCTGGCCAGCTGCGCTTTACCTGAGGACCGGGCCGGGACCTCCAACCACACGTCCCTGCCCCTGCAGACTGCCATCCACCCGGCCAAAGGGCGACGCAAGTGCCGGCCCGGGAAGGGAGCTGCTCTCAGGAGCTCTGGGCTGCCGATCCCCCCAGGCGCGGGGAGAGCCATGGTCGGCCCCGGGCGCCATCCCATCCCTTCCCAGCAGACCTAAGTCAGAGGGCAGGCGGGGGCTTGCACCCTCGCCCCCGGGCGGTCTCCTCCTCCTCCTGCAAAGTGAGAGGAAGCAAGAGGCCCTGGCCCCATCCATGTGACTGGAAGCCGCGGTGTGGGGCCAGGGGGCCCCGGGTGCCGGCAGCCACGCAGGTGCCACCCAGCACAGCCTCTGGCAGCACGTGGCTGGTCCGGATCCTGCTCTGCTCGTCAGGGGCTCTGTAGCCAGTCTTAGATGTGCTGTCATGGGACGGAACATGGGAGCCCTGGAAAAGTATTTGTTGAATGCATGCATGCATGAATGAATGAATGCATAGGTTCCTCGGTCTCTTCCATAAAGCAGTGGTGCTCAGTGACCCCATGTCATGGGGCTGTTTTGAACATAAAGTGAGATATACCCATCAGGGGCTTATCTCGGGGCTGGACACATGGAAGAACCCAGGGGCGCTGGCTGGAGTGACTTTGGACAGGATCCCAGCCCCAGGAAGGCAAGGAAGGCTGTCTGCTCTCCTTCCACAAGACTGGGTTGCACCTCAGGCCTCCTCTCAAATATCAGGACCTGATTTGCGGGCAAAATAACCTCCCTCAGTCTAGACTGTACCCCAGGTGCCCTCAGACCCAAATCCATCTAGCATCCACTTAACGTCGCTCAGCTTTTGTGGCTCTTCTAGGCTGTGCACACGACCCTCACGGAGAGGGTCAGGCCCGGGAAGCAGGTGCACGATAGAATGAGGGGAACGGTGTTTTCTACCCTACATGTCTGTTCTTTCATTCATTCACTGAACAAATATTAACTGGGCACCCGTTATGTACCAATCACTGCCCCAGATGTTGGGGAAGTAGAAGAACCAAGGAAAGTCTTTGCCTTCGTGGAACTTATATTCTAGAAAGGGAGACACGCAATGAACACAGTAAGTAAGTAAATGATATGGTAGAGAAGGTGACAAGAACAGCCACTTGGCACTGTGCTTCCAGCCCTGGAGGCAGGGCCCTGCCCTCAGGCCCAGACCCCTCCTCCGGACTCGCCTCCCCTGCCAGGAGAGCCCCCTCCAAGGAGCTCTGGGCTGCCTCTGTGGTCTTTCCAAAGGTAAATCCTGTCTGGGTTTGCCCACAGAACCGATATTCTCCAGAGGCTCTGCTGAAGGTTCACAGGCCCCAAGAGTTGCTCTGCGGTCTCTTCCATCTGGCACAGGGTCAAGGTCAGGAAGGGGACTCCTGAGCAGCCCAAAGACGACACAGCAAAGTTCACAAGGGTTCTTCACGGGTGCTTCCTCTCACTCTGGCCCAGGACTGATGAGCTGGGTTATAAGGTCTGAGAAGCGAGTGGGAAGGTGAAGAGAGAGGCCTGGAGGGATAGGCCCCCAAAGGGTAGCCAAAAATGAGAGAGTGGAGAGCTATACAAATTGGACACAAGAGCTCAACAGGCACAGCTCTCGGAGGCCATTTAATGGAGCGGCAAACTGCCCTCCCCACTGACAAATCTTGGGGACATCAGTGTAACCAAATTTCACAAGCCTGTATGAACTCTGTTCCTTCAAATCCTCTGTAGGAGGCAGGGTAGAAGACATTCCCTTTAAAGCTGAGAGCAAGGGGGGAAAGTGACTTTCCCTGAGGCACTGGTTGGCCTTCTTCTGTTGAACGGTCACAGTGTAACAGGCCACGTCTCCCCTTTTCCTCTGGCTGCCAGGAGGCTCTAAAGCACCAAGCACAAGGCTCTAGTTTCTGATTTTTAAAAATTTCCTTTTTTTCTTCTATGTATTTTCTGTGTGTTCATTCAGATCTGTGGCTAAATGAAATAGTGACAATAAATAGATTCATACACAAGTTCATACACAGATTCTATGAAGACAGGAAACACCCTCTTTTCTATTTAGACAAAATCATGGTGGGAGACACTAGGAGAACCGACGGTGGTTTTGTAGTGGGGGACCAGAGATAACCCACCTCGGTGTTCCCATGCAGATGCCGACTTCACGGTCCACTTCTCTGCAGGGGGCATCCGTGTTTATACTCCCGGCCTGGACTTCTCCCCCAAACTCCAGCCCCCTGTATCCAAGTGCCTCTTTGACCTCCCTGCTGAAAAATCACACAGGCTCCGCAGACTTGCCTCTCTGCTGTCCTCCCCTCTCAGGCAATGGCAGCCCCGTCTTTTCCTGTTGGCTTATATGGAAAACAAAGCCAGAATCGGACCAAGCTTTTCCACCTCCACTAAGCCTCTGTCTTCTCCCAGCTGGTGTGGTGGACGCCGGGAGGAGCTTTCCAGAAGCCCTGCGACCGTGGGAGCACAATCAGGAGGAGCCTTAGCTGTCAGTCCCTTGCGGTGATTGTCACATGTGGTTATTATTTTATGTGTCAACTTAGCTGGGCCTTGGGGTGCCCAGATACTCAATCAAACATTATTCTGGGTGTTTCTGGGAGGGTATCTTTCAATGAGATTAACATTTAAATCAGTAGACTGAGTAAGGCAGATTACTCTCCCTACTGTGGTTGGGCCTCATCCAATCAGTTGAAGGCCTGACTAGAACAATAGGGCTGCCTCTCCCCCAAGGAACAGGGAATTCTACCTGCCCGCCTAACTGCAGACCTGAGCTGAAGCACTGGCCCTTCCTGGCTTTTGAGCCTGCTAGCCTTCAGACAGGAATGGCACCATTATTCTCCTGGTTCTCAGGCTGTTGGACCCAGTCTGGAACTACACCACAGGCTGTCCTGGATACCCAGCTGGCTGACTCCTCCTGCAGATCTTGCTCGCTAACCAGAATCTCAGAGCCTGCTTCCCTGACAGCCTGACCTGACACGGGCCGCTGCGCTAGCTCCTAACCAGACTCCTTAAGTCCACCTCTGCCGCCACCCCCACCCCCTGCCACAGCAGTTAGAGTGACCCTGGAAAAGCCTAAGTCAGGTCTGCCAGTCAGCTACCAAAGCCCTTCATTTGACTCCTCATCACTCATGGGAATACCAAAGTCCTGACCATGGCCTTCAGGGTACCCGGGACCTCCCTGACTTAATCTGCTACTATTCTCCCCCACACTCACTCTGCTCCAGCCACATTGGTCTCTGTGCTGTTTCTCAAACACACCAGGGCAATTCCTACCTCAGGGCCTTTGCACTTGCTGTTCTCTTTGCCAGGAATGCCCATCCCCCAGATATACATGGCCTACCCCTTCACTTCCTTCAGGGTTTTACTGAGAACCTCCCTTCTAAGTACCTGAAGTTGCAATCCTCCACGCCCCTGCTTTTCCTCCTGAGCATTTACTGCCTTCGATATGCATCTGTCACTTTCTATCTTGTCAGTCTTCCTGACTAGAATGTCAGTTCCACGCAGACAGAGAGTTCTCTGTGTGTTTTCTGTACCCCCCAGAACCCAAAATCACATCTAGCACATAGTAGGTCCTCAACAAATATCTGTTGAGTGAATGAATACATGTAGGCCTTGACCTGGACGGCTTGCCTAGGACACTCAGGTGCCACTGCCTTGGGTGATGAAGTTCAGGATCACCCCCCACGGGCTTCTCTGAAAACGCCGGGCTCTTCCCCAGCACTCCCCCTTCCCAGAAAGCTACCCTAAAATGGCAGCTAAAATTTCCAAACAAACCTTCCCTCCTGGCCCAGGCTTTTTTAAGGCTGGTGCACTTGGCACTGGCTCCCTGACTTTTGGGGTAGCCCCCCCCATCGACAACTGCTTGGTTTACAGAATCCAGGAGTGGGCGCAGAATGGTAGAGATGTTCGAAAAGAAATTTTCCATGACTATTCAGGGTATGAGTAATTGCCAAGTGCGCCACCTCATTCCAGTCCAGAAACCAGGCATTTTTTGGACACATTAGTCAAACACAGAGAACTGACGAAGCCCCCAGTTTGTAAGTGGTGAGCCTCCCAAGTGGCCATGGAGGTGACAGCACTGAGTGGGGGTCCTGCCGGGGGGAGGCCGTGGCTGGCATTTACATCACCACACCCGTTCCCAGGTGCCCCCCAGCGAAGGCTGCAGAGCCGGCCGCCCCACGAGGCCCCCCTGGCCTGGACCCCTCTCCGCGCCTCCCTGTAGGAGTCCAGAGCACAGTTCCCATGATGGCGGCCTGCATTTCATTCCAGCCCCGCCAACCCTGGGCAAGGCAGGCACCTAATGCTTTGGTGCCCCAACTTCTTCATCTGTGCAGTGGGTAAAATAACAGGACCGACCCCACGGCGCTGTGGAAAGAGCTAAATGAGTTACCGCAACTAGAGAGCCTCGAACAGGCCCGCACGGGGCAAGTGTTCGATAGCTGGTAAGGACCACTACCAGCAGAGACGAGCTTCCCCGCCCCCCACCCCCAGACGTACCCCTTCCGGTGGCCCTGGAGACCCGGGACGCCTTGGCAATGACCACCACCTCCTGCCCGCCCCCTTTCCTGAAAGACGAGAGGCGGGTGCCAGGCCGGGGTGGGTACCGTGTTTCTGATGCAGCAGGTGTAGGGCACCCCACAGGCCAGCGGCCCGGGGGCACTGCAGTCGTGATACTGGTTTTTGCTCCAATCCCGGTAGTCTTCCCCGCCACAGCACTTGAACTGGGAGGAAAACAAGCAGGGAAGGGGGCTGCCGTCACCGCCGAGGCCCCAAGTGCCCCGCCAGGAAGGGGCCCCGCCGGGAGACCTGGTGGTTTCTGATCGGGTCACCTGGGAGGGGGGCACTGGAGGCTGTGGTTATTGGGAGGTAGGGAGCACCCCATCACTGGAGAGGGGTACAAGCCAAGGCTGGGCAGCCTCTTGGAGTGTTACCGCTGGGGGAGGTGTGGGGGACTAGATACTAGAGGGAAAGTCCTTCCTTGACGTCCCCATCTTCACGTCCCAGGGCAGCTGCTCGACCCTTAAAGGTCCCAGAGACTAGGATTCTATGGGCCACCCCCACAGCCCAGTGGCCCCTAAGCCACAGTCACCCAGCTCTGCCTGTCAGCCCTTAGCACGGGGCACACACACCTCACGTCCTGCCACGGGCTCAGGACCCAAGGGGTGGCAAGGCGGCCTCATTTTCCCCTTAGCTTAGCTGCTCCCCGCATCTCCCCCTACACTGGTGCCGGCGCCCAGGGAAGTAGTGATTCCCCTGAGGGGCTGACGTGTGCCAGGCGGGGTGGCTCACACCCGCGTGACAAGGATGAGCCAAAGCCACACAGCCGCAGGGGACAGGGACAGGCTCCGTTGGGGAGACAGGGAGTCACCACTACGTGGGAAGGTCAGTGGGGTGGCGTTGTGTGCCAGGGGCGTGGAAAAAGAGGAGAAGGGGGTTGAAGGGGGCAGCTGTACGTTGGGAGGTCAGGAGAGGCCCCTCTGAAGAGATGACATTTAATCTGAAACATGAACAGCAGGAAAAAGCCAGTCAACAGTGCGTAGGCCCCGTGCAGGATGAGTGAGGTGTAGGTGGGTCGCAGGTACGGAGGCCCGTGTGTCCGGAGCAGGGCGAGCAAGAGGGGAGGGACGAGGTGCAGAGGCCGGCCTAGGCCACACCATGCAAAGCCTGGTTAGCCAGAGTAAGTAGGGGGCGGGATCATACTCGGAGTGATGGCGAGTGCCCGGAAGGTTAACTAGGGGACTGACAGGGTCAGAGGTCCCTGCAAAAACACAAAGCAGACACCCTTCCAGAGTCCCCACAGAGGCCTTCCGGCTGTCAGCTCTCAGGACCTGGCAGTGCCTCCCCAGGGTGCCGCTCAAAGGGCATTTGCTTTGAGTTCAAGAGTCCAAGAGACTAGAGTTCAAATCCTCATACTACCATTCCTAGCTGTGTGACTTTGGGCAAGTTGACCAGCCTCTCTGGGCCTCAGATCCTCATGTGCCAAGCAGGAAGAGTCATGCTGGCTTTGCACAGCTGAGCTGAGGATTACAAAGTCAGGCCGTGCATGAAGCACTCAGCCTGGGAGAAATGAAACCCCCAAGCCAGGGGAACGCTGGTTCCAATAAAAACATCACACTTCACCCGACGGCCGGAGCTGGCCGACACACCCCTGGCAGAGGGGCCTCCCGGAGGCTGCACCTGTTGTGACTACAGCGAAGGCCTGAGCCAAGGGAGTGGCCACCGCGGGTGGCGGTGGGCGCGGGGAGATCTGGTTCTCGCTGAGGGCCAGCCCCGGGAACCAGGCCCGCTGACGCCCCCTAGACCGTGTCCCAGGAAGCTGCCAGGGCTGAGTCTCGCCGAGGAGAACATGGCGGCAGTACTCGCCACAGGCAAGAGGAAGGGGCCACCCACACTCCCCTGCTGCCGATGAGAACCTGAGGCTCAGAACTAAGTGAGACTGATGTGCAGAAGCCACCAAGGGCAGTGCTGGCTGCCACTGCTTTTATTATAACGCCAGCAGACGTGGGTGGACCTTGGGGGGAAGGGGCAGTATCCCCAAAAGATTATCATTGCATTCAAAGAAGGGTTATAGGGGCGTCTGGGTGGCTCAGTCGTTAAGCATCTGCCTTCGGCTCAGGTCATGATCCCAGAGTCCTGGGATCGAGCCCCGCATCGGGCTCCCTGCTCCGCGGGAAGCCTGCTTCTCCCTCTCCCATTCCCCCTGCTTGTGTTCCTGCTCTCGCTGTGTCTCTCTCTGTCAAATAAACAAATAAAATCTTAAAAAACAACAACAACAAAGAAGTTACAGAGGAAAAGGAGAAGTCGTGTTCTGTTCCCCAGTGCAGGGGGAAGTGGAATCAGGGAAGAGTGCTCTCTACCTCAGGGCTGTCCCTGATTTGCCAGGAGTGAGCTCCCCGCCCCTGAAGGGACTCGGCAGAAAGGTCTCTGAACTGGGCAGCTAGGAGGTCTGTCTCCCACCTCAAGGAAGGAGGACCTTTGCCGATTGGAGAAGGGCACCCTGGGACCCTGCAAGGAGGCTCGCAGCTATAGCTGACCTGATTTTTTTTTTTTTTTTTTTTTTGATGGGGGGATATCTACGTAACTCAAGAGAGGGAGAGTAAGGACATTCTGGGCCAGGCATGTGGGCAGAGGACTGGTTGAGAAGGTCAGGCCCCCACCCTTGGTGCCCATCCACGGCCCCGTCACTGTCTCGCAGCTTGGCCAGCACCAGCTTTGGGAATGGATAAGCCACTGCTCTCTCGCCCCCACCCTTGCCCTCTTGAGCAAGGTCCTGAGCCGGAGGCAAAGGGCATGGCAGGCACATCTCTGACCCAGAGCGCCTGGCTCACCTCCTTCTGAACAAAGTCCATGATGTTTTTGAAGTCCAGATCGTCATAGTAGTTCTTGATTCCTCTTCGAATGTTGTCATTCAGAAAGTCGATGGTCTATTTAGATGGAGACATTACAAAAGAAACAGACAACCCCCCACCCCTTCAAAGTCCAATCCAAGAGCTCCCAGAACTCGGGACTGGAACAGAAAGCCCACAAGCCCAAGTAGCCCCCACCCCACCTGCACCACCTCCCTGCCCACACCTCTTTGCATCCCGGTGCCCATCTGATGCCTGTGTCCCTTTGCCATGTCTGAGCAGGAGTGATTCACCCCCTTTCCTATACAGATCAGAGAGCCCAGGCCCCAGGAGATGGGACCCTGTCTGGGGAAGCAGCCACGCCGGGCTGGGACTCGGCTGGCCCAGGTCCCGGCCTGGTGCCCTTTCCACTGCCCAAAGACAGGCCTGAGCTGAGTCTTTGTCCTCCAGGCCTGCTCTCCACCCTTCTCTGCTATCCAAGCTCTCGTGTTATGGGTAAGGAAACTGAGGCCCAGAGAGGGGGCCTGGCTCTCCTGGGGCACAGAGCAGGCTGGTTAGGGGTCTGGCCAGGACTGCAAATCAGCTCTCCTGACTTCCCCAGTGGGCCACTCTTCATCGCTGCAGGGCTCTGGGCTGAACGACAGGGCCCACCTCCTGGCTCGAGCGGGGACGATCCCCACGGGGAGTAACACTGGCACATCGCCCTCTCCCGGTCACGCTGGGCCTTCTGGATCAACAGCCCGGCTGTTGTGCTGAAATCCAGGAGCACAAAAGGCCCCACAGCGGGAAGGGGTGGGGGCGGGAGTGTGGGCTGCCCAACCCCACGCTCCTAGCGACAATCAGGGCTTTCAGCACAGGGAGGCCCGCAGATCACCAGAGATTGAGCTGGCACAAAGGGGGCATTCTTGGCTCTGGAACCAGACGATCCCCGGGGGAGGCGCCTGCGGGCGCCACTGGGAAAACAGGGACCTGGGTTCCAGGCCTGGTCCTGCCACTGCAGGCCCCATCATAGCTACCTCCCGTCTCTGAGCCTCGGTTTCCCACTTGTGAACCAAACCTGCAGGCCTATCTTTGAGATAACTACCAGCGCTGAGGGTCAGAGACAAGGCTGAGAGGGGCCACCAAGCCTCGTGGTCAAGAACAGTTCCAGCAGCCACCCGGGCCTAGACACCTCAATTAGCTGCCAAGCCTCCACTTCCTTACCTGCCAAATGGGAACATAACCTCTGCCTTGGAGAGATTTGAGTTTAGATAAACTAAAGCTACAAATGTGCTTAGCAAGGGGCCAGGCACATGGTAGGCCATGGTATTATTATAGATCTTTCTCTCCTTTTCCTGGAGACATATACCCTACAGGACTGCTTCATACCCATCACATCATCAGTGAAAAATGGCTAATCCCAAGGGAAACCGAGGCCTCAAGTCTTGTCCAAAAGGCCTCCTGAGGTGGAAGCAGCCTCCCAAGCAAGAGCCAGTCCCTAGCCTCGGACCCCTCACAAACACCCTGCAGCCTGGAGAGGCGATCTGACCACTGGTTGCTGGCAGAGAGATGCCAGGACTCCCCCAGGGTTGGAGATGGGGGGCCAGGGGATGAGAGCAAGAGGTCCCGGGAAAGGTCAGCAGAGGGGATGCCCAGTGGCCCGGTGGGGAAAGGCTCTCCCTCCCTCTTCAGTAAGCGGCTCTGACCTTTCTCCCCAAACCAACTCAGTCTCTGGGTACTTTCCAAACATGCTGACTCCAAAAAGGCCTCTGCGAAAATCAGGCCTCCCATCTGGTAAGCTGAGCTGGGTCCCTACAGGGAAGGGGGGCCCCGCTGGAGGCCCCTCTGAATGGGCAGGAGGAACAGATGGCCCCAGGCTCCATGGACAGCAGCTGCCCCAGCTCCCTCAGGGACCTCTTTGGATCAGGCTTGCTCTTGTGCTCTCCTGCGTGTGTGTGTGTGTGTGTGTGTGTATGTGCGCGCGCGTGTATATACCAGAGATATGAGGATACTTAGGTGGTCCTGGTGCCGTGATGGGGCTGGGGATGGATGAGAAACCCCAGTGAGACAAGCAGGCTGCCCAGCTCATGAATTTAAATGCGAAGTGCTCAGCTATGTTCAGCTACGTTCTACGACTGGGGGAGCCACTCAGAGGATGTGCCTTGTGGGGCACAGCAGGGATCCTCTGCCCCTCTGAGACCAAACCCCCAGTGCCATCCCCGCCCTGCTCGAAACCAGCTCACACCAGCAGGGCCAGCTCCAACTAGGGTGAGAAAACCACCTTTCCTCGCCAGGCTGGCATGGCCTCACAGGGGCCACATGGCCTGGCTAAACTAAGCAAAGCATAAGCAAACATCAAAGGCCACAGGATTTTCAGAGCCCATTGTTTAAACCACCAGAGGCAAGCTGCAAAGAACCGTCCTTTCTAGTTCTTTCTTTTAAATCTAATTTTAAAGCTCTCCAAAGCCTCTGCCGCACAGCTTCCAGCAGAGGGACTTGGTGTTTTTAAGTGAATGAGGCATCAAGGGGTTGGGGCATATGGCAGCCCCTCCCCCGGGCCTGGAGGCTGAGGAGCAGGGGGAGGAGGGAGGAGTGGAAGGGCGGCCGGGGAGCCTTCCTCCTGGCCTCCAGGGATGGCGCTTCCGTGGCTCTCTCCCTGAGACCCAAGGCTGCAGAGGCCCCGCTGACACCAATACCAGCCCGGTTCTCACAATGTGGAGGGGGTGCTCAGCCTAGAACGTCCTTCCTTCCCTTGCACGTGGGCCGAGCCCGCATCTCTGGGCTTCCCTCAGTGCCCCAGACTGTGGGGACGCGTCCTCTCACCTCCAGTACTGAGACAGGCTCAGTCGAACAACCAAAGCCTGAAGAGAACCCAGGGAGCAAGAATAAAGGAGGAGAGAGGGCTACAAGGTTCTTTGGAACATTTGCCAGATGCTTCCACCAACCAGGCCTGAAGTCATAGGTTTGATCCGGGGTAGGGGCGGGGGAGAGGGAGAGGAGGTCCTGCTTCAGCTTCGCAGGGACTTGGGGCTCCAGTTGTCAGTCGCACACGTTGTCCACGGTGCGGCACAGCAGCTGGGAGAGAGTCTGGCCAGGTCTCAGTGCAGAATCTCCTCTACTTTGCTCCGGGTGGGCAGGATATATGTGTGTCCACGTGCTCCGTCAAGCAGGCCACGGTGTCATCTCCTTTCTCCCTGCCCCTGGCTTCAGGGGCATGTCCAGAACCGGCTAGTGCTGGTGTCGTGATAAAACAAACAGGCCGGATGCTGTTCTGTGGCCTGCTGTTGGGTATGACCAGCCTCCTCTGATTAAGGCCAGGAAAGAGGCCACTCTTCACCTGCCTTGGCAGTGGAGGGAAGGTAGAGGCCAAGAGGCCTGGGCTGGGGGTACAGACATACAGCTACCTCCCGGCACCCTCTGGGTCTCCCGCTCGGCTCTGCCTGACTGGGGATACATGGGCAGGTGCTGCCCTCTTCCAACACCCCTGCACCCTCAAGAGAGGCCCCAGAACAAGCTGGAGTACTGGTAGGTCAAGGTGAGACCCAGACAGTTGTGGCGGTCACTAGGCTCTTCTCGCACAGGCTGGGGTCAGAACACTGCATTTCTGATGCCCGGGCCCTTGGAGCTCTGTGCCCAGCTTCCCAGTGCACAGCTGCTAGACTCTGTACAACAGAGAAGCCACTTGAGTCTGACCGTCAGGTCGTGCCCGATAGTGGAAACCCCGCCCAGAGTCAGGGATGGAGAGTCTTGTCTTTATACCCAGGTGTTCTGTTGATGTCTTGTTGCCAGCGGTGGCCATGGCCTGTGCCCCTTCCCGAGAACCGGGCGTGAGGTCATTAGCCTAATTTGTTCTCATCTGGCACCACGAGTGGATTCTTAGATTTAACAGGTAGCCTGTGGAGCCAGACTGTTATAGTACGGCTCAGAGAAATGTTTCTTCTCCTCTTGGTGAGGAGAAAGTAGAACTGGGGACTCACCTCCTCCTGCAGCTGACCTTCATTGCTCCCCACCTTTTCTCTCCACCTTACGCTGCCCCTTCCTGCTGCCGTCAACAGCCATCCTCAGCACTGGCCAGTTTCGTATTTTACATTAGAGTTAGAAGGGACATTATTTTTCTGTATATGGTATTTTCCCCCATGATTATAAGAAAGAGAAAATTTGGGAGCCAGGGAAAAAATATCAAGGAGAAAATAAGAATCACCCTAGCCCCACCTCTCAGAGGAATTAAGAGTTAATATGAGAATATTTCTATTTTTTTCCAGGTTTTTCAGGCCTATTTTTTTTTCATGGTAGAGATCTTACTGCATTCATAGTTTTATATCTCATTTTTCATTTATTTTGAATTATGTATCACAGGCATATGAGAACATGGCTCATGATGAGCCTCCGAAGAGCCGAGAGCCCTGATGGTGAGGGTCCTTCCTGGGCTACACACAGAGATCCTCCCCTGACAGGACCCTGTAAGGGGACTCCCCATCCAATCCTCAGGCTTTGGGGATAATGAGATAATGAGAAGCTCTCAGCCCTGATCTCAGCCCATGGCATCCTCAGCTGTGAGGACAAGAGAGCTCAGACCCCCGGCTGGACGAAGGAGTGGTTGGTGTCATGGCCGCTACTGACCTACGGGGGACTGGAAAATGACAAATCAGCCCGCCTTTGTGAGAGCATGCTGGAAACCAGAACTGCTGCTCATTTAGGGGATTGTTTACTAAAACAATCGATGCTGCTGACCACAACCTGGACCTGAGCTCTAGCTAGGAAAGCACTAATCCAAAACCTCTGGAAAGCCACAGGCTGGCTGGGAGCCCAATGACTGCACAGAAATGCATCCCCATGGACAAATGGAACAAACACCTCTCCCCCCTCAGGCTGCGGAGACATGAACCAATACCCTGATCTTCCAGCTCAGAGAGGATGGCCTGAAAGACAGAAAAGGGAAAAAGGGAGGAGCAAGTAGTGACACTAGATTGAAAAGACAACTATGCGGCAAAGAAAAAGGGAAATAAAAGAATATTTTGAGACCAACGAAAATGGAAACACAACATACCAAACTTCGGGATGCAGCAAAAGCAAAAGCAAAAAGCTTAGTTCTCAGAAGGAAGTTTATAGCAGTAAACATCTACCTTAAAAAAAAAGAAAGACCTCGAATGAAAAATCTCACTTTACACCTCAAGAAAGCAGACAGAGAAGAGCGAACTAAGTCCAAAGTTAGTAGAGGGAAGGGAATAACAAAAATCTGAGAAGAAATAAATGAAGTAGAGACTAGAAAGACAATAGAAAATATCTACAAAATTAAGAGTAGATTTTTTTAAAAGATAAATAAAACTAACAACCTCTAGCTAGACTAGGAAAAAAAGAGACAATTCCAATAAATAAAAGCAGATATGAAAGAGGAGACATCACAACTGATAACACAGAAATACAAAGGATCATAAAAGACTACTATGAACAATTATCCACCACCAAACTGGGTAACTGGAAAGAAATGGATAAATTCCTAGAAACATACAACCTACTAAAGCTGAGTCATGACGAAATAGAAAATCTGAACAGACCAATAACAGGTCAGGAACTAATAAACTAGTAAAACTCTAGGACCAGATGGCTTCACTGATGAATTCTACCAAATACTTAAGGAGCAATTAATACTAATCTTTTTCAAATTCTTCCAAGATATTGAAGAGGAGGAAACGCTTCCAAAATCATTACGAGGCCAGCACTCCTCTGACACCAAAGCCAGATGAAGACACTACAGGAAAAGAAAATTATAGGCCAGTATCTCTGATGAACATAGCTGTAAAAATCCTCAACAAAAGATTAGCAAACCAAATTCAACAGCACATTAAAAGGATCATAGCCATGATTGAGTGGGATTTACCCCTGGGATGTAAGGATGGTTCAACAGCTGCAAATCAATCAGTGTGATACACCACAATAACAATGAAGGATAAAAATTATATGGTCATTTCCATAGATGCAGAAAAAGCATTTGACAAAATGTGATACCCTTTTCTGACAAAAATGCTCAACAAATCAGGTATAGAAAGAATGCACCTCAACATAACAAAGGCCATACATAATAAACCTGCAGGTGACATCATACTCAATGGTGAAAAAGTGAAACCTTTCCTTTAAGAGCAGGAAGAGAAAAGTGTCCACTCTCATTACTTCTATTCAGCTGGTCCTGGAAGTCCTCAGCCAGAGCAAGGAACTTAGGCAAGAAAAAGAAATAAAAGTCATCCAAATCAGAAAGGAAGTAAAATTTTCTGTTTGTACACATGATCTTATATATAGAAATCTTAAAGACCCCAGGGGTGCCTGGGTGGTTCAGTTGGCTGAGCATCAGACTCTTGATCTCAGCTCAGGTCTTGATCTCAGGGTCGTGAATTCAAGCCCCACATCAGGCTCCATGCTGGGCATGGACCCTACTTTAAAAAAAAAAAAAGAAAAAGAAAAGAAATCTTAAAGATTCCAGCAAAAATCTGTTAAAACCAATAAACAAATTCAGTAAAGTTGTAGAATACAAGAATCATCCTACAAAAATCAGTTGCATTTCTATACACTAACAATGAACTATTCAAAAAATAAATTAACAAACCCATTTACAATAGCATCAGATAGAATAAATTATTTAGGGATAAGTTTAACCAAAGAAGTGAAAGAGCTATATACTGAAAACCACAAAACACTGATGAAAGAAATTGAAGCCAACACAAATAAAGGGAAAGATATCCCTTGTTCACGGACTGGAAGACTTAATATTACTGAACTATTCATACTACCCAAAGTGATCTACAGACTTAATGCAATACCTATCAAAATTCCAAAAGCATTTTTTTCACTGAAATAGAAAAAAAAGTCTTAAAATTTGTGTAGAAACACAAAATGACCCCAAAAAGCTAAAGCAATCTTGTGCACAAAAAGCAAAGCTGGAGGAATCATACTTTCTGATTTCAAACTATATTATAAAGCTACAGTTATCAAAATAGTATGGTACTGACCCAAAAAACCCACACATATAGATCAGTAGAATAGGATAGAGAGCCTAGAAATAAACCCAGTCATACCCACTAATTTTCTATAAAAATGCCAAAAATACACAATGGGAAAAGGATAATCTCTTAAATGGTACTAGGAAAACTGGATATCCACATGCCCAAAGAAAAAATTGGACCATTACCTTACATCATACACAAAAATCAACTCAAAATGGATAAAAGACTTAAAGATAAGACCTGAAATTATAAAACTCTTAAAGCATAGGGGGAGAAATCCCAGACATTGGTCATGGCAATGATTTTTTGATCTGACACCAAAAGCACAGTTAACAAAGGCAAAAATCAACAAGTGGGACCACATCACACTAAAAAATTTCTTCACAGCAAAGGAAAGAAACAAAAAAAATGAAAAGGCAACCTACAGAATGAGAAAATATTTGTAAGCCATATATCTTTTAAGAAGTTAATATCCAAAATGTATAAGGAAACCTTATAACTGAATGACAACAGCAAATGATCTGATTAAAAATGGGCAGAGGAACTAAATAGATATTTTTCCAAAGGAGACATCCAGATGGCCAACAGTTACATGAAAAGATGCTCAACATCACTCATCATCAGGGAGATGCAAATCAAAACCACAACGAGATATCACCTAATGCCTATTTGAATGGCTATTACCAAAAAGACAAGAGATAACAAATACTAGTGGGGAGAAAAGGAAACCTTTGTACGCGGTTGGTGGGGATATAAATTAGTACAACCAGTATGGAAAACACTATGAAAGTTCCTCCAAAATTTCAAAATAGAACTATACCATATGAACCAGTAATCCCGCTTGTGGGAATATATCCAAAGGATATGCTGCAGCATTATTCACCATAGCCAAGATATGGGAACAACCTAAGTGTCTATTGATAGATGAATGGATAAGGAAATATACTTATTTATTTAACATATTTATATATTTTTATTTTTATATTGTATATATATCCACTGCATACACACACAATGGAATATTATTTAGCCATAAACAAAGAAGGAAATCCTGCCATTTGTGACAACAAGGATGGACCTTGAGGGCATTATGCTGAGTGAAATAAGCCAGACAGAGAAAGACAAATACTGCAGGGTATCACTTGTATGTGGAACCTAAAAAAGAAAAAGGAAGTCAAACCCGTACAGAGAGTAGAGTGGTGGCTACCAGGGGCTAGGGATAGGAAATAAGGAGATGCTGGCCAAGGGTACAAACTCACAGTTATACGGTGAATAAGTTCTGAGGATCTACTGTATGGCATTGTGACTCTAGCTAATAACACTGTATTGTGTACTTGAAATTTGCTGAGAATAGATCTGGAGCATTCTCGCTAAAAGAAAAGTTCCTGTGTGAGGTGATGGATGTGTTATTTAACTTGATTGTGGTAATCATTTCACAATGTATATGTAAATCGAATCATCATATTGTACATGTGCATGTAAATATGTTGCCATTTTACTTGTCAATTACACCTCTATAAAGCTGGGGGGAAGGAAAAAAGAACTGAAACCGAAGAGCTGACTCTGTCTTGCTGTGTGCTGTGGGGAGGGCTTCCTAACCTCTCTGTGCCTCACTGGCTCCATTGATTTGATGGGAATCTCTCTACCCCTCTCCTGCAGTTCCTAAAATGGGAAGAAGACCCCTGGATTCCAGGGGTGTAGACAAGCCTAAGTTTAAGGGGCTCCTCTGCTCCCCCCGCCGGGCCGGGATCCAGCTGCACCCATGAGGAGTTTGGCAGGGGTCAAACACCAGGTCATTGGAGGGCTCTGTACACCCCTGTGTCTGGGATAGCGACGGCTGCCCTGGGTGCAACCTCTGACAAGAGAGAAAATGGGGCCACAGCCCTCAAGCACCTGCTCAGCAGCAGTGTCCGAGAGCACCAGGAACCGAGCTGTCTGGGTGGGGTGGGGTGGCGGCAGACCAAAGAGAACTTACTCAAACTCACTCTGCTCCCCAAGTCCCACCTCCAACACCAAAGCTGGGATGAAGGCAAAGGAATGACATTATGGGAGAAATGACAGAGCCTTGGGTTGGAAGTCAACCCCACACAGCCACTAGGTTCTTTGTGGGACCTTGGACAAGTCACTTCTCTTCTCCGGGTTTCGGGACAGAGGAGCTGATAGGTAACGAAGGTCCACTGGGGGCCATAACCACGCCGGGTCCCTCACATGCATTCTGTCATCAAATCCTCACCCAAAACCCAGTGAGCTAGGATTCATAATCCGCTGGGAGCCTGAGGATCTGAGAGGCTAAATGACTTGCCCAAGGTCACACAGCCGGTATGAGGCGCACATAGCCTGCAATAGAAGGATTGGAGACTAGAAGCCCTGAGAACCTTGCCAGCTCAAAGGGGCCCTGATTCTGCCAACTCTTCCAGGGCCAAGATGTCATCCCCTCCTTCCTAGACAACAGCCTCCAACTGGCCCCTCCACAGCCCCCCTGACTCCCTACTGTCCATTCTCCACTCAACAGCGAGTAAACTAAATCAGATCACATCACTTTCCTGCAAAACTCTCCAAAGGCTTCCTACTACCTTTAGAAAAAATTCCGAGCCCCCAAACCATGGCCTATGAAAACCTACGAGATCTGCCCTGGTGGCCCGTCCAACTTTGCCTTCTGTCCCTCCCCATCACTCACCCACTTCAGCCCAGTGGCCTGCATGCTGGCCCACAGACCTGCCAAGCTCCTTTCTGCCTCAGTGGTTCCCTCTGCCTGGACCTCCGTTTCCCCTGCCCCTCACCTGGTAGGTTCCTTTTCATTCTTTCATCATTCCCTCATCCACCCCAGGCACTCACCTGTCACCTGTTCTGTGTTCTTGTTCTCTGGTCTACTTGTTCAGTGCCCATCTCCCCAGCAGAATGGACGTTCCGCAGGAATTATCTACCCTGCTCTCCGCACACCCCTAGTTTATAGCCCAAGGCACACACAGTGGGTGCTCAGCATACACATGTGGCTGACACCTGCGTCAGAGGCCCACCTGGTTCCGGAAGATCAAGGCCACCACGCCACCGATGAGCTCAATTATGAGGCAAATCCCAAGGATGTACATAAACTGAAAAACAAAATTCAGAGATTCACCTAGAGGGGCAAGCGAAGCACCATTTGCTCTGAGGTCAAGTCTGCTGGAGCTCTTATTGGCTCCTGGGCCTTTTGCTCCTTCTTCCCTTGAGGACACAGGATGTGGACCGATATTCCCCGGGAAAACCCATCTCTGGAGCCAATCAGTGGTCAGGAAGGGTGACTCAGCTGTCCAGGCCAGATCGCTATTGAGGTTCGTCTCAGGGGAACTCAGCAGAGTCTGGGTGGAAAAACACCCCCTCCCATCACAGCCCCGCCACGAGGACAGCTGGTCCCCACTGCAGCTGACCCAGAGGCAGGCCTGGCCTAATGGGTAGGCTAGGGTAGCACCTCCAGCTCTGCCCGCAGAGCCCCTCCGAAGCGCTTCCCAGACCCCCCAGAGTGGATGATGTGATGTCTGAGGCTTGAAGGATATATACCCCTGCCCCTGTCCCTTATCACAGGGCAGCCATTGTCCAAACTGATGCCAGCAACTTCCAGCCTCAGCCAGCACCAATACCCTGCTTGTAAGGGCTTTTAGGAGCTTCCCACCTGAGGGGTGACGTGAGGTCAAACACACATGTGGGTGCAGAGTGAATCTGCCAACCCAGCCCCCCCCCCCAGCTTTGGGGAGCCATTCCTTACTTCACAGAAAGTAAGGGTGGGGTTGACCCCAGGGCAGGCACTTGGCCCAAGCAGGCCCATTGGAGTCCTGGGACTTGGGCCAGAGGTTACCAGGAGAGATTCCCCGAACCCGGAGCTATAAAGACCATTAGCCTGAGGCTGCTGGTGACTATTGCAAAGAGAGCATGAGGCCTGGGAGGCGGCAAAAGAGAGCGCGCCCAAGGGCACCATCATCTACACCCCTGGTCCCAGTGTGGGTTTGCTGATGATGTGAGCCAATGACTCACCACCAACGTTTTTGGGGTTTACTTGCTCTCATTCCAGTGTGGTTTCTCCCACTTGCAATTGAGAGGCCAGACCAATGCAAGGTTTAAATAAGAAGAATAGGATTCAAATCAGTCTTGACATGCAAAAGTGGAAGTGGATTGGTCTCTCTTGGGCCGAGGTGAACAGGTAGGCTGATCCATGAAACCCTCTAGAAAGTCTGGTTCGAGGCAAGGACTGAAAAAAAATGGGCTGCCCAAGGACCCCGGGGCAATCTCCGCAGCTCTCCGGGGTGCTCTAAGGACCGCCCCCCTGACCACCAGCTCAGGGGTACATGGGGCCCACTCACCGCTTGGAGAAGGCACAGGTTGTCACGGAGGGAAGCCAGCACGCCAATGAAGGAGACAATGAACATGATGACCCCCAGGAGGATGAGGATGATGGCCGGGGCCAGAAAGGCACTTTCAAGGGTCTTATATTTCTGTCGTTCCACCTCTGCATAGATTCCCACCGACAGGACCAAGGCTCCGATCAGCTGCAGCAAGAAAGCAGGGAGTGAGAGAGAAGAAAGACTGGCAGTCACTTGATTATCCTACAAAGAGTTCGTCTGGGGGCTACGGTGCCTGTCACCGGGGGGCTCACCCCAGATGATCGTACATGAGGGAACCTGCTATGGGCTGAATTGTGCTCCCCCAAAGTTCAGACGCTGCACTCCTAACACCCCCCCCCTCCCCGCTTAGTACCTCAGAATGTGACTATATTTGGAGATAGAGCCTTCAAAGCAGTAATGAAGTTAAAAATGCGGTCATATAATCCGGGAAAACCCATCTCTGGAGCCAATCCAATAGGACTGGTGTCCTTATAAGAAGAAGATATTAGGCCACAGACACACACAGAGGGGAGAGCATGTGAGGACACAGGGAGAAGGAGGCCATCTGCACACCAAGGAGAGAGGCCTCAGGAGAAACCAACGCTGCCAGACCTTGATCTTGGCCTCCTAGCCTCCGGAGCTGTGAGGAAATAAATTTCTGTGGCTGAAGCTACACGGGCTGTGGCACTTTGTTAGGGCAGCCCGAGCAAACTGGCACAGAACCCCTTTAGAGGAAAGTACCGGCGAGCCTGGGGCCCTGTGATGCCTCATACACAGGCTGGTCACCCCGGGGACATTTCCGAGCTGCTAAACGCAGCACCCTGAATGTGGAATATATAGGCAGGAGGACCATCGGGAAGGTGGAAGGGTAGCGTAGGAGGAATTTTGAGGGGATTTTTAAGTCAAATCCCTTGTTAATCAACTTTCCCAGCAGTGGAAAGATGACTGAGTCCCACTTTGTCAGGAAAAACCAGGTCACAAAGCCCTTGGAGGGCCCCTCTTGTCTCTCCGCCTCAAAGTCTCGTACTAAATTTTCAGGGAGTTTTATCAGCTGACACCATTACCAAGCCTCAGACGAGTCTGGGGCTACACTGCCGCCCTGGGATCCCACTGCAGTGTCCTGACTGGCCCCCTTCGGCCCATTCTCCACATCAGAGTGACCAGGCAAACCCAAATCAGAGCAGGCTGGTTCTCTGTGCGCCAAGAATGAAAGCCACAACCCTAACCACAGATGACAGGCCCACACAACCTGTCTGAGCTCACCTCTCACTTCCTTCCCTCCCTCACTCGACGTTCGCAGCACTGGGCTCTTACTGCTGGCGGAACACACTCAGGGCGCCACCCCAGGGCCTTTGCACAGGCTGTTCCCACTGCCTAGAATGCTCTTCTTCCTGACATCCACATGGCTCACCCCTTCATCTCCCTTTTGTCTTTTGCTCAGTTGTCAGCTGCCTTATGAGGCCTTCCCGGGACCATCTTATTTAAAAGTAGAAAATCCTTCCCCCTGAAACTCCCGATCACATTTCCCATTTCATTTTTCTCCTCTGCCCTGACCAGTATTTAACAAGCAGCTTTCTTCTTTTACTTTGTAATTGTTTGTCTTCCCCAAGAGACTCTAAGCTCCATGTCAGGAGGGATTTTCCAACTGTTTGGGGCATCCCCAGCACCATGACAGTTCCTGACATTTAGGAAGTACAGTCGGTGCTTACAATCAATGTGTACTGAATGGATGCGTGCCGGACTTCCCTTGGGCTTGAGTCTGACGCTGTGTACCCCGTCTCCTGCTTGTCCAAGGATTCTGAGTTTCCGGGCCACACCTTCCTGAGGGCAAGGACACATTGCCAGATATGGTGGAGAAGGTGGCGTGGGACAGTAACGAGAGCCACGGCACAGCCAGCTAAGGTCCGAGGAAAGGAAGTGAGGAGTAATACCAACAGGATGTTGGTGAGATACCCTAGAGTCAACAGCCAGAAAACAAAGGAGTCCACCTCTCCAGTTCCTCACTGGCCTTAAATTGGCTCTAATGTGCCCCCAAAATAGATCCCCTTGACTTCCTTCTGAAGAGTACTAAGACCGCCCTGGGTAAAGGGAAGTGCCTGCTTTCTCCAAAGCTTTGACAAGTGGCCAGGATGCCAAAAGCCAAACAGAATGAGCTTACTTAGAAACATGGGATAACAGAGGATGGCCAGGAAGCTGTCGCCCCGGGACAAGTTGACCATATCAGGAAAACCGTGCATGAAATGATGTCATCAAAAGTACCCACTTGGGTGAATGTTTAAATTTATAAGGCAGAACACACACACACACACACGAAACTTTCTACAAGACAATGATGATCCCAGGAAGTAAAATCTACCTTTGACAGAGCAAGATCAGCCAGAGGCTATCTGGTCAGTTCATGCTCCAAAACCCAGAACAAGGTGAGATCATTGTTCAAGGCCGGCCTAAGCCCTGTGGGTCCTCTAGAACAAGAGCAAGCAGCTGTAAAAAAAAAGCCCCATCTCCCCCTTCTGAATTACCGGACTTCTAAGGAATCACTCGCTCAACCCTAACCCTGAACCAGACGCTGAGCCCAGAGATCCCTCCACCCCAGAGCTGAAGATCATGGTTAAAAAAGACCCCATACGGACAGACAGACAGACAGACGTAAGCCTTGAGAGCCCAGGCAGGGACTGAATTAAATATGCAAGGACACAGCGTAGGTGCAGGTGACAGAGGTGGGATTTTATCCTCTGTCTGGATGAAAAATGTCATTCTTATGCTGTCACTGACCCAACAAGACTTAATATTTTCAGAATTGATTCCTTATACTTCTGAGAATTTTGTGTTTCCTGTTTTAAAGAAAAAAAAAGTCTTCCAGACAGGAGGGCCTGGGGCCCTGACATCTCTGGGCTCCCAGCCTGTGCCCCTGCCTGAGGCCATGCTTCTGGGCTAAGGTAGCCTGCTTTGGAAACCATCTCCAAAACACCAGAGTAGAACTGACCCCAGCCCTCTCCATAAAGGCATAAAGTGGCTTCTTCTATTTTTACAAGCTCCCTAGAGCCTCGGACCCACTCCAGGATGGCCTTGCCCGCAGGAAACAACACTTCCTTTGATTGCTCTCCCTCCTGGTGCAAAGCATCGCCTTCTCCTTGCTGGTCAGCCCTGCAACCTTCCCAGACCACTAAAGCCATAGGAAAAGTTCCAGTGGCGAACACAAACCCAAGCATCCCAACTCCTCCCGCACTGTGTAAACTGAGCCATCACACACCTGCTTCCCTGGTCCAGCCAGACAAGCCCCGAGGAGGCTCCCACAAAGCACAGGCTGCTTGGGCTCCTCACTCAAGTGCTCAAGGGGCCGTGGGCATGGGGAGAGGCAGCCGTACCCTTCCAGGAACGTTGAGATTTCCAATGATATTTACATCTCTGATGACATCAGTTTATGTTCACATTTGAGTATAAAATTAACTGTCAGGGAGAGCATGCAATCCCATCCAGAACTCTCGGCTAATTATAGCCTTTCCACAAGGCTGCGGGCGACCACTCCAGCCCCAGCCAGAAGCAAATGGCCCATCTGTCATGCAACTTCAGCTAGACAGGGCTGGTGATGGGGGGCGGCGGGTGGGGCACACGGCCATGCCCATCTGGGACCAAACAGGGGATGTCGCTGGCAGTCCCCAGACCAGGCCCAAAGCCCCAGGCTTTGCAAGCCCTGTGGTGTCTTGAACAGGCTGATCAGAAACCCTGTGGCCCAGCATAAACTGGCCCGAAGAATCCTGCGGAGCCCTGCAGCTTGGAACCAGCTTCCTCATCCGCAGGGAGAGGCCCAGCTTCACACGGATGCTGGAAGCAGGAGGCCCTGGGAGGCTTTCCGGCACCTGTGTCTCCTCCTTGGGGAAGCATCTGATCACCCACCTGCTGGCTCATCCCCAGCTGGGGCAAGTCTCACAGCAGACCTGCGAGACCCATTTTCACCCTAAAAGGCACATACGAGGTACCTATTATGTTCCAGGCCTGGAGCTCACAGGAGTCACAAGACTAGATAGGGGTAAGACAGGGGTCAGAGAGGCTGGAAATGACCTCTACAGTCCGATGGATGGAATTCAGTGGGTCTTTGAACTGGGGATGGAGAAAAAAGTCATATCTTTACTTTTGCTAACCTCTAGCTGAAATGTTTCTGGCACAAAAAAGGTGATGATTTCCTGGTCTGTGGGAAGCAAGCTGTAGTTCCTACCACGGAGAGGTGCAGGGGAGCTGGGGATTCGAACAAAAGTGAGGGGGAGATAGGCAATGTGAGGAAATCAGGGTGGGCTTCCTGGAGATGTCAGTGTTTCCTGGAAGGTCCCAAGAACTGCTTCATTCTGGAACTACTTCATAAGGCACTCGAGGCTCCAGAGTTCTCTGCTGGGCCCCAACAAAGCACTTTCCTGAGTTTCTAGCTTCGAAAGGAGGTAGGGAGTAGCTAAACTCTAAGGCCCTAGAGAGATTCTAAATAAGAGGGGGTTGGCAGGGCCCCTGCATCTGGACCTCACGTCCGTCAGCTCTTCTGCCCCAGGCCAATCCTGCCTGTGCCTGGGCAGACAGCCAGCTCCTCCTCAGCATGTTCATACCAGCTTGTCTCCTGCGCAGAAGGAACAGCAGAGGTGAGACAAGAGATGCGGGCTGGCATTCTGGGCCTCCGTTATCAGCTCAGTGCTCCCGGCCATGTCCCGTCTCCTCTTTGGGCCTCATTTGTCACCTGTAAAATAATAAAGCCCGCTGCCATTTACAGAGTGATGATGCTGCACAGCAGCCTGCAAACGCTAGACCTGCATCACCTCCCTTAGTCTTCGCACCCCCTCACATGCCCAAGAAAGGACCAGTCTCACGTTCCTGACCAGGCCCTTAGCCGAACCAAGTGATGCAAAACGTAGGGGAGGCAGTCGGGATTCCCCACTGAAGCCTGTCTGTCTGACCTGCTGCTGAGGCTTCCAGACAGGCCTTTCGAGAAGACCTGGGGAGAACTGGGTCCAAAATGTCCTGGCAAAATACAAAGGTACGCCGAGCAGAGCAGTGCTGCCCAGAGCAGGTCCTATGACGACACCAACGTCCGGTCTGGTGGCCACTTGCCACGTGCAGCTAGTCAGCTCTTGAAATGTGACTCGTGTGCCCAAGGAACTACATTTTTTATTTTATTTCACTGTGATTAATTTAAACGTGACCACAGGTAGCCAGGGGGCCACCGTGTTGGACAGCACAGCTCTAGAGGTGTCCCCCATTGGATGCTGTCCCTCACCGCTCTCCACAATGCTCCTTTCTAAAGTCACAGCAACCACCCTTATTTAGAAATCATGGGCCCTAATCATCCAGCCACTAGCTAGCAAGGGTCCCATTCATCTTCACTGACCTCATTCGGCAGAAAACAGTCTCTTCTCCCAGTTGCCCCAAGAAAGCTCACTTCGTGTTGTCCCCTGCCTCTTACCCCCAAGGAAAGCAGGTCAGGCCAGATCCAGAAGGCCCTGGCAGTGCCCCCAACCCAGACTGATAGAGGGTCCATTCTGTCTCCTCCAGAAGAGTGCCAGACCCAGCTCCAGGACCACGGGGCAGTTCCACGCTCTCGGGTCCTGGAGCCCAGTGCTGCCACCCTGCCCCAGCCCTGCCACAGGTAGCCCGTGCTTCCGGAATGGGGCTCCTCCCAACCCCAAATCAAAGCCAGCCCCTTGGGAAAGCAGCAGCTGCCGGCAAAGGAGCCAGTTTCTGGCTTTTGTCACTGATACTTTGCTGTCAGCTCTGCCTTGACTCTGGACAGGACTTCTTTGTTTTAACAAAATATAGACATCAAGGGCAGAGGACCTGGTTAATTGCAGACCTTGGTCCATGACACTCTCTGACACAGCCTGCTTTCACTTATAATATAATAAGCACCGATGACTATAATATAATAAGACCACTCCCGCTGATCTGGCGTGACCCCACTGTCACACATTAAGGTCCCACATATGCTTAGGTCTGTTTGTGGCTCCTGATCCATTCCCTCGGTCAATCTGGCTATCCCCAAACAAACGTCCCATTCATAGCAACTGCAGCTTTATAACACATCTGGGCATCTGGAAGGCCAAGTCCCTTCCTGTTTTCTTTCGAAGTGGCTAGATATCCTTGGACCTAGATTCTTCCGTACACATTTTAGAGTCACCTAATCAAATTCCAAGAAAAAACCTGCTAAGGTTTGACTGGATCACTCTGAATCTATAGATCCCTTTAGGGAGGATTAACATCTTTATCAGAGCTTCCTGCCCGTGAGCATGCTTTATTCCTTCTTTGTGTCTTCTTTATTATGACTTCTCTAGGAAGGGTGCTCTCCATCCCCTTCGAGCTTTTTGGGCAGAAGTGGGGAAAGGCCTCTGGAAGGCTGGAGAGCCCACCAGCTAGGTCCAGGGGTGGAAAACATGGCCTTTGGAAAACAAACCTCTAGGAAACAAGGTGGGTACACCAGTCTGTTTTGCTTCCCCTCCTACAGTTAGAGAAGCTTGATTTCAAAGACTCCTACGCACACACACACACACACACCACACATTCCAGGCTATGAAAGAGCTGAGCTGGGAGGTTTGGCAGCCCCAGCTATTTGACCCAGCCAGGGCAGAGAGTGGGATTTCTCATCAAGAACACCCCCCACACACACAAGTACCAAGCACAGTAAGAGCTGACCCAGCTGGGACTCTCCTGAGGAAAAGTTTGGGGGCAGACAGGTGGGAAGTGGTAAAATAGACAACCGATAAAGCTATTCTGAGACAAGAGGTGGAATTACTTCCTCCTGGGAAATCAGAGAAGGCCCATTGGATCCGAGCCTTGAAGGATGCAAGGCAGTTTGACTTCCCACCACTTTCTCTTCCACGAGTGTCGGGACCACTGGCCCAGTGTACCTGTTGGAAGAGTGAATCTGAGAAATGATCTTGCTTCAGATGCCCATAAGCAAAAGAGAAACTCAGGTGATCGCATTCCAGAACAGAGCGTTCCAAGGCCTACAGATCAGAGTGACTTGTGGTTCATCTGAAAACCAGGGAAAGAGCCAAGGGAAAAAGGAGAGTCAAGAGCAAATCACCTCCACCCAACACACTCCTCTCCCCGGTTTTCTTTTCCCTCCCTCTCCAGGCCTCTCTCTCCCCCTACCCCTTCACTGTGTCGGAACCAAGAGAGTCAGAAGCTGCCTCCCAGGGCTGTGTTCCCATGACATCTGGGTGATTATCTTCACAGATCTCGGGCCCAGGTGGGCCCTGGCCAGGCGGGCTCATTAACAGAGGCCCATCAGCACAAGAAGCCACGTGGGTGGGTGGGCCTCGCAGTGGGGGGACAGTGGACAGGTGGGCCTGGCAGTGGGGACAGGAAGTCCCCCAGCTCTGGTCACTGCAGGCAGTGCCCTAGGCCTAGGGATGGAGCTCTAGCTGAGAGGTGAGGAATGGGGAATAGAAACTGGGATCTGGGTTTGGGGCCCCTCAGGAAGAAGAGCTCTGCAGTGTGGGGCTGGGGGTGTTTCCTGCTGGTTGTGATAAACCACCACTGCTTACCCCCTCCCTCTGGCCCGGGGTGCCGTTCACCATGGCACACAGCATCCAGTGAGTGAAGGCTCTCCCGCTCAGGGCTGTGGGTTGCTGCCAGGAGCGGGGAAGGTGGCCCAGGCCTCTCCACCTCTCAGACCTTTTAAAAGGAGACACGGGCTCACAGAGTGACAAGGGGGCTTTGTCCTAGACAACGGCTTCCAGTTCAGGTCCCAGCAGCCTTTTAGAGCATGCATGTATCCACCAGGTACTGGGCCAGACATCCCCGATTCTTCTACTGGCCTGGGGCTTTTCCCAGAAACCACCCAAAGTGAAGGCAAGAACTTCAGGGACAGGGTTGGTGGGTAGGCGGGGGCCTCCTGTGGTCTCACTTCTCCCTGACCCTCCGGGCTGCTGAAAGAAGTCCCCGTAAAGGAGGCAACTGCCGGGGCGCCTGGGTGGCTCAGTCGGTTAAGTGGCTGCCTTCAGCTCAGGTCATGATCCCAGAGTCCTGGGATCGAGCCCCGCATCTGGCTCCCTGCTCAGTGGGGATCCTGCTTCTCCCTCTCCCTCTCCCACTCCCCCTGCTTGTGCACTCTCTCTAATAAATAAATAAAATCTTAAAAAAAAAAAAAAAAGAAAAGGAGGCAGCTGCCTGAACAGGAGTGGGCCGGGCAGGGAAGGGCAGCGGGAGGGGAAGGAAGAGAGGAAGGACACTCCAGCCTGGGTTCAGAGGGTGCTGAGGCCCCATGGCCAGGAGACCCCTTGCCAAGGGTCACCCGGCTGAGTAGGCCATATTTAAATTAAGGGTTGTCTCTACACTAAGTGTTTCATGTTTCTTATTTTTAACGTTAGATGTAGTTTTTTATCTAAGAAAAAAATGAGGGGCGCCTGGGTGGCTCAGTCGGTTACGTGGCTGCCTTCGGCTCAGGTCATGATCCCGGGGTCCTGGGATCGAGTCCCACATCGGGCTCCCTGCTTGGCAGGAAGCCTGCTTCTCCCTCTCCCACTCCCCCTGCTCGTGTTCCCTCTCTCACTGTCTCTCTCTCTCTGTCAAATTAATAAATAAAATCTTAAAAAAAAAAAAAAGAGTGGCACCTGGGTGGCTCAGTCGGTTAAGTGGCTGCCTTCGGCTCAGGTCATGATCCCGGGGTCCTGGGATCGAGCCCCGCATTGGGCTCCCTGCTCAGAGGGAAGCCTGCTTCCCCCTCTCCCACTCCCTCTGCTTGCGTTCCCTCTCTCGCTGTCTCTCTCTCTGTCAGGTAAATAAACAAAATCTTTAAAAAAAAAAAAAGAAAAAAATGAATCAAATTGCTTTTTCTATAAATGTGGCCCTTGCCTCATCCTTTCCCCCTTTGTCCCTGAACTAGAGTTGGAAGGGAGAGGGGGCAGCCAGACCACAAGGGTCAGTGCCTGGCGTGTGCGGGGCCTCACAGAACATAAGCTGCCTCCACTCCCAGGGTTCATGACTCCAAAGAGGTCAGAGGACAAAGGGGAAAAGGAGCAGTACCACACATTGGAAGGAGCATTGGAGGCGAGGGGAGACTTTAGTCCCAGTCTGTCACTAGCTCCCATGTGACCTTGGGCAAGCCCCTTCCCCTCTCTGGGCCTCAGTTTCCCTGCTCCAAAAGGGAGGGTGTTGGCTACAAGCCCCCAAATCCCTTCACTGCTCCAGAAGTCCATGGAAACTCATACGAGGACAGCCCCACCCAGAATCCCGGCCATCAGCAGACGGAGGGTGGCCCAAAGACGCCTCTCCTGGGATCCCCCTGCTTTCCTACCTGCTCCAGAATGTCACGCTTCAGCATGAGAAAAAACCCTACAGGGGACGGAGGTGCCCTTCCCACCCCAGCCTCCACCAACATGCACACCCCCAGCATTGTCTCCTACAGCAGCAGTGGGTAGGACGCCAACTGTTTTTTTTGGAAATACTAAAGGTGTAAGGGGCTAATACCCATCCGCCAAAACTCAGCTCAAAGCCCTCCTCCCCTGGGAAGCCTTTCTGGATCACCCCAGCTATAGGGATCTCTCTCCACTTCTGATCACCTCTGAAATCAACAATGGGAAGCCCTCACCAGTAGGATATTCATTGTATTAATTATGCCTGTTGAGCAAATAATGCCAGGTGTTTATTACTGACCGCGGGCAGGGCGTGACGGCAGGACCCAGCAACACACATCCCATCTTTGACCTCAACAACTTCAAAGTCTGCAAATGTGTCACTTCCACAAGTTCACAGGACATTGGGTGGCTTAGGTCCCAGACCACACTCTCCCCACAGCAGCTACATGAAAAGTGCTCAGGGCCCGAGCTGGTCCACAGTGGCCTGCTGAACCACATTGTCCCTGAAGCAGGATGCCATGCAAAAGTTTCTGGTGTTCAAGAAATGTGATTCCTCCTTCCCCAGTAGAGATACAGTACAGTTCTAACACGGACATCTTCAAATTAGAGGCCAGAAACCATTTCCCCTTTTAGAGGCACTTTGCTCCAAAGATAATTTGGGGAAAGGGGAGTCCTTGTTGTGAATTCCAAGGCAGCATTCACTGATTCAACATACATTTATTAAATCCCTATTATGTACCAGGCACTGGGCATAAAAAGATAAGATTTAGTTCCTGCCCTCAAGGAACTCGATCTGGTAAGACACACCAGCACGCCAGCAAATGCAGGAGAGTTAGGGAAACACTGGGGCAGAGTGTGCAGAGGGGCCAGAGAGGAGGAGATGCTAAATCACAGGCAAGACCGGTGAAATCTGAGAAGGCTTCCTGGAGAAGGTGATGCTTGAACGGAGTCCATTTAATGCATGGGATAGACAAGCAAAGATTTCTGAAGTGGCGAGCAGTTTGGGAAGCCCAGGAAGGTGCCAGGGGGACAGCAGGTTTGCACAGCTGGAGCCAAGCACACCTCCAGGTGACTGGAGGAGGAAGGAGGCCAGGCAGGCTCACAGAGGCCAGGCCCCCAAGGCCAGGCCTCTCAGGTTAAACCAAAACATTCATTCATTCAACATCTCTTTACTCAGGGGACTTTTAAGCCAGTGGTTCTCAGAGTTTTTTATCTCAGGACTCCTTTTTACTCTTAAAACATTTGGAGGACCCTAGAGCTTTTGTTTTTATGGATATCTATTAATTATTGACTACATAAGAAATTAAAACAGACATATTCTAAACATTTATTAACTCATTTAGAAATAGTAATAGATTTACATGTTAACATAAATAGCATACTTTTTATAAAATGTTTTCCAAAAAAAAAAAAAATGGAGTGAAAAGAGTGGTGTGAGTTTTACATTTTTTAAAAAGATTTTTTTATTTGAGAGAGAGAACGCGCACAAGCAGGACTTGGGGGGAGAGGGAGAGGGAGAAGCAGACTCCCAGCCGAGCAGGGAACCCGATGCAGGGCTTGTTCCCAGGACCCTGAGATCATGACCTGAGCCAAAGGCAGACGCTTAACAGGCTGAGCCAGCCAGGCGCCCCCAAACTTTACATTTTTGCAAACACCGTGTGGCTGATAGGAAGACGGCCGCAGTCTCCTAGCTGCTCGCTCGGTCTACAGCCATAATCAGCCCCCCACCCAGTGCCCTGGAATACCCCCACTGAACACGCCCGAGGATGACAGTGCGGAAGGCAAGCAACATCTCAGTATCACTGTAAAAAGGGTCCTCCAAATGGTTTTGACTTCAGGGACCCCTTGAAAGGGGCCCCCCCCAGGGACGGCTGGAGCAGACCCTGAGAGCAGCTGTTTCGGGAACAAGAGGCGGGGGGGACACAGCTATAGCAGCGAACCAAACACACAAGTCCCGTCTTTGGGGGAGTTCACATTCTAGCTGGGGACAGACAAATAAGAAAAACACAGTATGTCATGGTTATAAGTGCTAGGAAGGAAATAAACAGGAAAGGAGGCTGGGGAGGCTGGAGGAGGAGACTGTCATTTTAAATGGCTTAGTCAGGGAAACTGACATTTGAGCAAAGACTTGAAGTAGCGGAGGGCTCTCTAATATCCATGCGACGTATGGACGAATGTTCAAGAGCTACCAAGACCTTGGAATGCACTCCTGTGCTCACAGAAGAGCATCTATGGGGTGACAGAGGGGGACTGTGTAGGAGATGAGGTCAGAGGGCATGGGCGGGGGTGGGGAGGGCAAAGCAGGTCAGGTCGAGCCTGGGAAGCCACTGACAGGACTCGGGCTTTTGCTCAGTGTGTGGGAGGCATGCAGGTTTACAGAGGAACCTCTGACCGACCTTGATTTTCAAAAGTTACTGGGACTGACTGCTGTGCTGAGAACAGACTGGAGGTGGGGGTTGGAGGCACAGAGGGAAAGCAGTCAGGAATCTCCTGCGGTCACCCTGATGCCAGGTGGCAGCAGCCTAGACCATGGGGGGGCATGGAGAGGGGGCGAGAAGCAAGCAGACCTGAGATATATTTTGATGTTGCAATAGGGAAATAGCTGAAATAATTTAAGCAGGGAGTCACACGCTCAGATTTGCTTTCAAAAGTTCTTTGTGGGGCGCCTGGGTGGCTTAGTTGGTGAAGCATCTGCCTTCGGATCAGGTCATGATCCCGGGGTCCTGGGATGGAGCCCCGCGTCGGGCTCCCTGTTCAGCGGGGAACCTGCTTCTCCCTCTGCCCCTCCCCCCCGCTCATGCTCTCTCGCTCTCACTCTCTCTCAAATAAATAAAATCTTAAAAAAAAAAAAAGTCCTTTCATCAAAGAGAATATTCACATAGCCCCAAAGAGTCATCCCACAGCTTATTTGTCATCAAGGGGACATGCATGTTGACAATGGAGGGGGCTGGCGGGCTGGCTTGGCATGGCCAGCAGCGGGGTGGCCGGACATCAGACGCCTCCAAATCAACATAGTATCCCGGACCTCCCGCCACAGCCCCCGTGCAGCGCTTGTACCGGAAATGTGTGGCCTGAGCCCAGTGACGAGGAAACCGAGACGCGAATCCAGAGCGCAGGCTTCTGCAGGTCACTGGCCCAGAGCTGTCAAAGGAATCACAGGCAGTGCGGATGGACTAGACTGGGGCATTCCAGAGACGCGTCTCGGCCAAGCCAGTGTGTGAACCTCGAGTGCATCCTGGTTGAGTAAAAGATCCACCCCAAAGGACATCTGGGGAACAACTGGATAGGAACTGCATAGGAGATGAGGTTTTATTTTATGGAGGTTTTTTTTTTTTCAGATGGACAATGGTAGCGCGTGGGAGAATGCCTTTTTTGGAAAGCTGAACGCTGGAGTATCTAAGGGTGAGGTCACAGTGCCTGCAGCTTTCTTTGGGCTCGATTGCAAAGAAGTGTTGTATTGAGAGAGAGAGAAAGAAAGTGAGAGAGAGAAAGATCAGAGAGAGAGAGATGTTAAGACGAGATGTTAACAACTGTTAACCAAAAGCATGCAGGCATTCTTTAAACTCTTCTTTCAACTTTTCTGTGGGTTTAAAAAAAAATTTTTTTTTCAAGCTCATTTCCCCTCTGACAACTTGATTTTGGAACTACTGATTTGAGGCTTCTCCGGTAACCAGGTTTCTCCAGCTTGCAAGAGAGAAAGGGCCTCTCCTGCCCCACCCCAACCCTCCAGAACCAGGGAACCCAAGACTTCGTCCCACATATCCGTGGGCACACAGACGTCCCGAAAACCTGCTCGTACACACTGGCTATTTGCAGAGCATCCATGATCTAGCAACACCAGGCCATGTGGGCAGCCAGCCCTGGCTTGTGCAGCTCCCTTGAGCACCTGGCACAGGGGCTGGCACAGGGCCCGGCATGTGCCACTGGGGATTCGGGGTGGACACTCAGGGAGTCCTCAGTCTGGCTTCCAACCGGACAAGGGCTCATGCAGGCCCCCTCCACCCCTGCATCACAGCAATATCCAGGTCCAGCAAGCCTTCCCCTATCCACTTGCTGATTTTCCCTAAGCAACGAGAGCGCAAGGCCCCAGCAGATCCTGGTGGATCAGGCAAAGGCAGACAGGTGACACACAATCGTCCTCCCAGGCCTTCAGAACATATAACATTCAGGGACTCAGAGGTATTTCCACTCACGTTTCAGATGCACTTTTTTGTCAAAATGAGATTCAATGCAATGCAGGAACTGTGATGCTAGATCCTGATTTGTTGTTTTTAATGCACTGTGAGAAATATTTTAGGGACGACTGGAGAAATTTTAATATGGACGTTGTATTTCCCTAGGCATGATAATGGTAGTTATAGCCAAGAATGTTCTTTTTTTTTTTTCTCTCTCTTTTTTAGAAGATGCATCCTGGGATATTTGGAGTGAACTGTCATCATGTCTGCAACTTACTTTGACCTGGCCAAATGTTTCAATTCTGGCTGATGGGCATCTGAGTGTTCCTTTTGTCATTCCTTCACCTTCTCTCTCTGTTTTAATCTTTTTACAATAAAAAGTTGGGAAAGCCGGCAAGATCCAAGTTCCATTTTTCCCAAGAGGAAGCCTGTTTACAGGTCTGAGTTTCTCTTTGGCCTGGGAAGTCTCCGTGGCCACAGCCAGGGGCCTGCTTCCCAGAGGCTGGGGGCAGGCTGCTTCCTGCAGCCTGGGATTAATGCCCTCACCAGATGTCTCACTAACTGCAAACCGGGGCTAAATATAGGTTATAACAGGAACCTACCAATTATACAACCAAGAAAGCCTACTAGAAAACAGGACCCCAAGGCTTCAGGGCACGCTCCTCCCTGTGCACGGGAGAGAGGCCTGGGGGAAGGCAGAAGGGGGTCACTCTATACCCTCAGTTCCCTCCTCCTCTGCTTTAAGAAAATTAGGATAAGAGAACACACACACAACAAACCAGCAAGATGCAGTCCCGCCATTTAGGAGCTGTGTGACCTTGGACAGGCCACTTCCCTCTCTGAGCGTTGGCTGCCTCTGCCATTAAGTAGGAACACTAACACCAGCCCGATGGTCACACAGAGGACCCCGGGAGACAGGGAAACTCCTTTGTGAACCGTAAGGTGCTCTAACACGTAGTGAGAATCCCCTTTTTTTTTTTTTTAAAGTCAACAGATACAAAGACCGTGTTAAGTGCCTACACCTGACCAGAAGGTTCCACGATTTTTCTTTAAATCAGCTTTTTCTTAGTAAAATAAACATGATCCTGACCTAACCTATCAATATCTATGAAATCAAGATTTGAGAGAGTAATTATTTTCTTCCGCACATATCACACTTCATGCATATCTATTAAATTTTAAAATGCTACCCCAGGGACCACCTAAAAGCCTCTTGCGAACCACCAGGAATAAGCAGATGGACGTGGCTCTGGCCCAACCCCCTTATTTTGCAGATGGGAATGTGAGATCAGAGAGAGGCTGTCACTCCCACGAGGTCACACAGCATCTTAGCCATCGGACAGCAGCTGTGACCTGGGTCTCCAGACTCTCAGGCTAGTGCTCCCTCCATCACAAGATGCCCTCCCTCATCAGGAACAAGAGTTCTCACGCCCTGGCATGCCCTAGCCTGACGGAAATATTAAAAGGACAGTGAGGGACACTGAACGACAGGGATGCCAGCTCCTTTTCTGTCTTCCTGCAGTTCCAGAGAACCCGATGTAGATCTGGGTCCCAGTGCCGCTTCAGGCCCGCTCCCTCCTGTCTCACAACCCACACGGGGTGGCAGTCAGCCCACCTCAGTGTGGGGGTCCGGAGCCCCTGCCCTGGGGAAGCTGCTCTCCACACCGGGGCCCCTGCTCCTCTAGCAGAGCATCGTGGAGAACAGGAGGGCCTCCAAGGGCCTCAGAAATGTTAGATGGCTGCCTTAGTAACAGAGCCCATGAACCAACGACCCCCTCAAACAGCCCAAGTCTCCAAAAGGGAAACGGTCTTCCAAGGAGAAGCCCCTGAGACAGAAAGGAACTGAGAGTGAGGCTGGGCATTTCCTTGCAAGTTCCCTAACCTCTCTGGGCCTCTCCTCGCCTCGGCGTAGAGCTGCCAGCCGCCTCTCCGGTGGCCGGCCTAGTAAATGAGAGCATGTCCAGCAAACAGAGGGAGGGCTCACTGATCGTTAGCTTTAAAAAGGACAAAACAGGAGAATCCAGAAGGCACGAGCAGACTGGACAGGGGGCAGCATGGAGGGCTTCTCGATTGCAAAAAGGAAAGTTCGGTTCTAAGGCCAGCCCCAGAGGAGTCCACAGGGGAGAAAGAAGACAGGGACAAACAGGCCCCACTCCTGTCACAGGGACTGGGGGTCCCTCCACAACTCCTGTCCTCTTATTTCTGCTCTGATCATCACTCCCCCCCACCCCCGCCCTTGGGCATGCAAAGAGTCAAGTGGCCACTGCCACTCCTACGGGAGCCCAGAGCCCAGCTGCCTGTCCACTGCTGACTCAGTGTCCCCGCCAGAGCCTCCTGGGAGGCCCTGGCCCGCCCCGCCCCCAGCACAGAATGTCTGCAGCTGCCTGAGCTCTCTGCTAGCACTCGGTGAGTGACAGCCTCTCAAGGGACAGGGCTGGCTCCTCTCCCCCCACCCCCAGCGCAGCACAAGGCCAGGCAAACAGTGATCCTGGGGCAGAGGTTAGGCAGAACCAAGCCAGCGTTCCAAGCTGCCGCCCGAGTTCCCTGCTGCACACAAGGCCACACAGCAGGCCTCTGTCCCTGGGCACAGCGGCACTCCCGTTTACAGGGGGGGCTCCCATCCCCCAGATGGAAAGGCTAATCCCGGGGGAAATTACCGAGTGGGGCTCATCGTCCCCTCTGAATGATGTTGTTCCACTGGCCAGTTTGAGAACCAGAGGCAGCTGCTGTGGGGTCTGGCGGATTTCCTCCCGTCTGAAAGGAAGGGGTTGCGCCAGGTGCCCTCCGCGGCCCTTGGGAGTTTGGCCCAGCTGTAAGTCCAAGTCACATTCTACCTGCGCCAGGTAACAGGTGACAGTCCTGTTCCGAAAGGCTGTACGAGATCAGACGAGAAAGGCTGTACGAGAAGCGTAAATGTTTTACAGCCCCGCTTGGCAAGCAGTTTCCTGAGAGCTAGCTCACATCCCCCTCCCGTTTTACCCTCCTTCCATCCGAGAGCATAACCACGGGCCTGCGCGGGCGGCAGGGGCGGGGCGGGGGCGGGGCCGGACGGTAGGCCTCGCCCCCACGCCAGCCTGCTCCGCCCCCAAACCCCATCCGGGCCTCCGCAGTCTTCAGCACAGCCCCCAAAAAGGGAAGGCCATTCCCCCTGCTCAGCTGGGCCCCGCACGGGTGAGACAACCTCGTGGAGCAGAGAGGGCTTGCGCTTGTTTCCTGAAGCTGCCCTCAGGAATCCCAAGTTTGCTGGGGCTGCGCCGTAACGACTGGGTGGCTTAGGGCAACAGCAAGTCCGGAGGTCTGAGGTCTGAAACCGACCTGTCACAAGGCTCCTCGACCTCCGGAGGCTCTGGAGGAAATCTTTCCCCGCCTCTGCCGGCTTCAGGCTCCTAGCCCGCCTGCCTCTGCCTCTGCCTCCGTGTGGTCTTTCCCTCTGTGTTTGTGTCTCGTCCCAAAGCTTCCCCTGCCTTTTCTTATAAAGACACTTGGCCTTCGATTTAAGGCACACCCAGGTGATCAGGATGATTTCATCTCAAGGTTCAGAACCTAATTATATCTACCAAGACCCCTTTTCCAAGTAAGGTCACATTCGAAACATGAACGTATCTTTTTTTTGGGGTGGGAGGGTGGGGTGGGGGACCATCAATCCACTGTAGAGCTCAGTGATCAGAGTCAGAAATCGAGTTCCCATCCTTCCACTAACTGGTCACTAGCTCATCACCATGACCCCAAACAAATACATCTCACCTATCTGGAACTGTTTTCCCATCTGGGAAATGGGTATGGGCAACCGCCTGCCATGTCTCTCCTAAGAGAAGTCAGAACTGCAGGTCAACGAGATCACAATCAACATTCCAAACACGATGCCCATGCATCAGTGGTTCTCAAACTGAAGACATAATTTAAGGTGTGGGGGGGGGACCATCCTAGCTCAACTCCCAAGTGCGAATCTCTGACTCACAAAAATACTCACAAAAATACTTGTTAAGTTACAAAGTTGACTACAGAGAAGTGTTACCTTTAGAACGGGTGAAAGAATGTTGTAAAGATAACCAAAAGGAAAACAATATTCTAGAACTCACGGACCACCCCCCACTCCCCAGATACATCCCAGTGCTCCAGAGAAGCCCAGCCTCCTGAGCCATCTCCCACATCCCCAAGCTGGCAGTCTCCACAGGCCTCCATGGGCCCTTCTCATCCAGGCTGAGCCTGCTGACTCCCACGTACCCCTCCTCCAACCCCAGCTAGTCCTTCTCTCTTGTCCTGGGACCAGCACCAGCAACAAGCCTCTTGCAAACAGTGCACTAACTCCCAGCACAAAGACACTGTCCAGATTGTCCAGGAGGCTGGGGAAGTTTCAGCACGTCACTCGGGATTCACACGGAGCGAAGGTTGGCTTGGAAACCTGGCCAGTCCGGTCAGAGTTCCCTCACAGGCACCACCAGAGCTGCAGCTTCCATTCCAAGCTGCACATTAGAATCACCTGGGGACATTTAAAATTAGAGCTGCCTAGGTCCCACCCCATACCCACTGTATCAACTCCGAAGATGGGGCCTGGTGTGTACTGGCAAAATCCACCAGGACCAGCAGCCTCAAGCCATAGTCGAGGCCCACCGATCTAGAAGGTCCTTTTGACCTCAGGAAGTGACCCAGACTCAGAATTTGGCACCAGCCCCAGAAGCCAGCATCCCACTCCACTCCAACTAGGGGACTTGGCCCCAGTCTGCAATGGGGTGGCCCCAGGGGTTGGCTTCTGCCCTCTGCCAAGCACATGGAGCCCAGCACAGCACCCGGCATGCTATGCGCGCACAGGAACTGAGTGTCTGGCCCCAGGCACCACCATGGTCCCACCAAGCTGCCCCCAGCACAGCCCATCCTCTGGTAAGGGATTGGAAACAGCACAGAAAGCCTATGTGACTGGTCCAAGGCCACGCACAGTATCCTGGGAGGGGCTTCCAGCAGCCCTGGGAGTAGGTGGTTCTCTCCCAGCAGAAAGGAGGGGGGCTCTGAGCCCCTGAGTCCAGACCAGGCCAAAGCTGTTTTCCTTCTTCCCCTCCATGCAAATATTTACTTTCCTGCAGGCCAAGATGCAAATGCCTCCTGGGTGAGAAAGTTCCCTTTGGAAAAGATTAAATACAACACAGCAGGCACTTTCAACAGTGAGGTCCCCGGTGGGGGGGGATGGATGCAAATGGTGGGTTGCGCCAGTCCCTTCCCCAGTGGGGGCCTCAGTCTCCTCAGCTGTAAAATGGAACAAGTGTCCCCTGTCTGCATGGTTCACACGGGTTGCTCTGAGGATGCAGAGGTGAAACACAGTGTTGGTGAGGCAGGCACCCGAGGGCATCCCTCCCGTACCCTCCGGCACCCCCTAACCAACACCCTGGAGCACAGGGATCCTGCCGGTGATGCCAGCGCCCAGCAGCTGTACTGCAGGCTCCGCCCTGTCTGCCTGGCCCCCACGACGTGCCAAGTTCTCCCCTTCCCACTGATGAGGAAACTGAGGCCCAGAGAGTTGTGGCTGACTTGTCCACAGTCATGCAGCCCATCAGTCTCACTCCTCACCCATCACCCAAGTGATCTTCCCCTGATCTGCTACCTGATGGAGCTGGTCTCCGTGGCCTCCAGGCCCAGCCTTCCCCGGGGGTGCGTCCAGGCCCAGCCATCGTCCCTCTGCTGTGACCGCCCTCCCTCTCTTGAGGCTCGTCTGCGCTCCTCATCGTCCTTTAAGCCCCCTTCCCTCCTCTTCCAAGTCACCCCGAGGCTCCTCCACAATCCAGGCTGCCCAGTGGGACAGGAAACGACCCATGACTTCTGGCTGCTCCTGCCCACATTAGCTTCCGTCCTCCTCGCAGGGTGACCCTCTGGGTGGGGAAGACGACACCTTCGTCTTCTCCGTTTCCCCCTCCTGGCCCAGGCCTAGCCTAGAGCTGGACAAATGCCCCACGTTGACTCCCAAGGGCCACGGAGGGCACCTGGCGCAACCCCTTCCTTTCAGACGGGAGGAAATCCGCCAGACCCCACAGCAGCTGCCTCTGGTTCTCAAACTGTGTGGCCAGTGGAACAACATCATTCAGAGGGGACGATGAGCCCCACTCGGTGATTTCCCCCGGGATTAGCCTTTCCATCTGGGGGATGGGGGCCCCCCCTGTAAACGGGACTGCCGCTGTGCCCGGGGACAGAGGCCTGCTGTGTGGCCTTGTGTGCAGCAGGGAACTAGGGCGGCAGCTTGGAACGCTGGCTTGATTCTGCCCAACCTCTGCCCCAGGATCACTGTTTGCCTGGCCTTGTGCTGCGCTGGGGGTGGGGGGAGAGGAGCCAGCCCTGTCCCTTGAGAGGCTGTCACTCACCGAGTGCTAGCAGAGAGCTCAGGCAGCTGCAGACATTCTGTGCTGGGGGCGGGGCCGGCCAGGGCCTCCCAGGAGGCTCTGGCGGGGACACTGAGTCAGCAGTGGACAGGCAGCTGGGCTCTGGGCTCCCGTAGGAGTGGCAGTGGCCACTTGACTCTTTGCATGCCCAAGGGCGGGGGTGGGGGGGAGTGATGATCAGAGCAGAAATAAGAGGACAGGAGTTGTGGAGGGACAACTTTATTAAATCCTAGCTAGTTACTGTGGGTGATGTAGGCTGTGACCCTGAGTTCTGTCTCCCACTCCCTGGCATAGGGACACCTTGGCCTCCTGGAAGTGCTTCTCCCGGCCCCACTTCCCCAGGTGCTGGGACCAGTGCTCCGCCGTGTGGGACACTTCCAGGATGGCCTCTGCCTGGACGCGCATGCCCATCATGTGGTGCACGGTTTCTGCTGGTACACTGCTAGAGCCCAGGGACTAAGGGCTGGGAAGGACCCAGCCCCCGAAAAAGGCCACATGCATGCCCAAGGGTCAGACTTCTCAGCCTAAGGCTATGGCCACAGCCATCTGCTCTGCAGACAGAGCATCCCCAGCAGAAAGTAGCCTCCTCTAATAAGACAGACTCCAGAAGGTCTCACATCTTAAGTCCCAGACCCCTGAGCTCCGCAAGGCCCCCGGGGATGCCGGGCCCTACAGGGTGCTTGATGCTTTTGCATCTCTCCTCTTGAAGAAGCCGCCCCAAGGCCTCTAGTGTATCCAGAGACAAGAAGTGTAGGAGGCTCAAAGAGGTGGTCCTTTACCCAGGATCACACAGCACTTGATCTGTGTCTCCAGCCAGCCCTGCCATCGGGTCCTGACAAGTAAACCTCCGCTTTCAGTCACTCAGACCCTATACTCCTCATAGGACCAGGCCCCTGCCACCCTCCCACCCACAACTTGGCCCTTCTTAGGCTTCCCCATCTGCTTCAGCCATGCTGGCCTACCCCAGAGCCTTTGTACGGACTACTCCCTCTGTCTGAGATGCTCTCGCAGTACTTTTTTATGGCTGGCTCCTTCTCATTCCTTGGACCTCATCTGAAATGCCAGCTCCTCATAAAGGCCTTCCTTGACCACACCATGAAAGTAGGAACTTTCATCTCCTCCCCCTGCTCCCTAATTTCCTCTTTAGCACTGATCGCAAGCTACATTTACTTACGGGTATGTCTGTCTTCCAAGGCCTGGACTAAGTCTGTCTTGTTCAAAGCTATTTCCCAGTAAACATCACAGTGCCTGGCATACACACTTGGCATCAAATAACTATTTGTTGACTGAAGGAGCAAAGAACCACCTCCACCCTGGAGAGAATTGCAGGTCAGGACTGGACTCCCCGCCTTCCACTAAGATGCAATTCAAACCCACTCACATTCATAGGTTCTCTCTGGACAAGGTTAATCTCAATCTCGTGTGTTTTGCGCTAACCCAGAAGACCTCTTTCCCCCCTGTACATGGAGCCAGCCGGTACAGAAATTTCATTATCAGTCTCTTATCTGGTTTACTCTGAGCCCCACCCCCGCTGGCATTGTGAGTCACCCGGAGAGGTGAGGCACCAGGCTGGGTAGGAAGGAGGACAGGTTGTTACTCCTGCATCCTGGGAACAAACAGCCAAAGACGGCGAGGTCCCAATCCATTCTTACAATTTAAAACGATGCCTCTCTTAGAGGAAGAGAAGGGCTCAGGCTCAGAAGCCTAAGCTAAGGGCAAAGAAACTTTCTTGAGGCCTTAGTTTGCTCATCTGTGAAATGAATGCATTGGAAGATTCTCCAAGTGCCTTCCAGGTCTGCCTTCTTGATTCTCTGGATTTTTAAGGCCTCTTGGCCAGGCGGGGAGAGGGGACCCTAGTCCCATTGCTTCCAGATCTTCTCTGACAGCCCATTAGGCCTGGTGGCTGCTTCTCCAGGATGAAGTGACTTTCTGCTTAAATTTCACTATGTTCTCTTTGAAATGCTTGCCTAGAACAAGAGGAAAATGGGCCTGCCTGAGGATTCAAGCACAATAATAATTTTTAAAATTCAGGAAATTAAGTCTGTGCCTGTAGGTACAAGGAAATATCCAGATGTGTGTTTATCAGCGTGTAACAGGGGTGCTCTCCCAGGGCCAGAACAAAGGAGACTTCTACACTCTTCAGCGTACCCACCTGAATTGCCTGAAAGGTTTTTTTAACTAAGCACACATATTATTTTCACAAAAACAATAAAGCTCTTTTCAAAAGTTAGAAATTCCTGCTGGAAACTGAATCTATTTTTTTCTTTTATGTCTGGCTTCATTTAGTGCCTAACTGGAGGCCAGGGACATGGCTCCTTCCAGAAATGTTATCCTCCACCACACCTTGGGCCCTGACAGCAGGGGGAGACCACGGGGTGGGGGGGAGAGGGGGGCAGGGTGAGGGCTGCTGAAGGTCATGGCCACCCAATGCAGTCAGGCCACATGGGTCCTGCTCTTGGTCTGTCCCAAACTTGCTATGGGGTCTAAAGCAACTCGCTTCCTCTCTCCCGGCCTGTTTTCCTCAGTAAAATGAAAAGGTCACTCTAGAGGTGCCTTTAAGGACCCTTCTAATTCTCAGTCTATGGATCTTGAGTTCCTAGAAAAATAGAGACGGGAGTAGGAAAAGATTGGCTAATCCTTAAGTAGTTGCTATAGTGTTTATGCTAATGTGCCAGGCATTGCTGTAAACTCTTCCTGTATATTCATCCCTTTCAGGGTCTCTGCAACTCTCCAGTATCACCCACTTTACAGATAAGGCAATGGAGGCCGCATGGAAGTTAGTGCTTAAGTCACTCAATTTATAAATACCAGAGTTGGGATTTGAATCCACGCAGCCTGGTACATGGTCCACACTCTTAAACCTAAACTATAGGAAAATATAAAGAATCACAGGTCAAGCTATGATAATGGGGTCCATCCTTGGAGAAGGCAAGGACTTCCCACTCACCTCCCCCACCCCAAGTCCTTTCCTTCCTGATTAGTCAACATCCCCCAGCCCTGACACTCTTTTGTACCCAACTGGAAATCCTTACCCCATTGTCAAGGCAACAGGCTGATGCTTTCCAGAGGGTCAGTGCCTCCGTGATCATCCCAGGCCCCTCTGCAAATCCAAGGCCTCAGCAAATCTGACCACTGCTGGCTACACACCCAATTCATGCCCTGATCCAGGGGCCCCCACCTCAGATCCTGGCTCACAAGACACAGCTTTCCCTGAGCATTCACTCTGTGCCCAGGCCCAAGACCAGCACTTGGAAGAGGATATGAACGAGCCACGCCCCTGACCTCCAGGAGCCCACAGTCCAGCAAGGAAAAACAGTGGTGTAAACGGATCTCTAGGATACTCTGTGGTCAGTGCTCAAATTAGAGGTGTGTCCCCAGTGGGCTGAGGGCACATGTGTCAGAGTGATTCACGCTGCATGGTAGGAAGAGGAGGCCCCAATGCCCCTGGGTGAGACCTACCGGAAGGAGCCATGAACTGGGGCCGAGGAGGCACCCTGAAACATGCCCTGAGCCCCACAGTCCCCCTCTGAAAACGAGATGGCCCCCAAGTGTGGGACAGGAGGTCATGTGAGGAGTTCAAGGTCACATTTATACTGACTCATAGACTGAGAAACAATTTTCATTGCTCACTCTCCTTCCCATCCTTCCCATTGCATCTGGGCGCAAATCTGTTTGGTGCCAGTTTGTCTTTCAGCCTCTCAAACACTTGCCAGCCTGCCTTTCGAACACAGAACTCAGGTCCACAGCCTACATCACCCATCCAGCCAGGATTTAATCACGTTTTGTTTTCCCTGCACTATTTAGTGTTACAGTTGCATGCTCTCGTCCATGCTCAGTATCGGTTTCCCATTGGCAGTGGCGATATAAAGCCACCTTTTAAAAAATAATTTAAGATTAAAAAGTGAGTCAGTTTAAAGTAGTAGAGTAAATAATACTATAATTGGTATAAACTCTACGAAGGGCAGTTTAACAAACACCAAAATTCTAAACGCACATACAAAACCAGGCAAAGTGGTTCTATGCGATTAGACATTCCGACTGATTACCGCTGG
The DNA here is from genome assembly GCF_011800145.1 of Mirounga leonina. Taxonomy (NCBI): domain Eukaryota; kingdom Metazoa; phylum Chordata; class Mammalia; order Carnivora; family Phocidae; genus Mirounga; species Mirounga leonina. The sequence goes on along the minus strand of NW_023270232.1, from coordinate 5,013,484 downwards.
AGGGAGGGGGTGGTGACCGGAAGCGGGTGCAAGGGGGGGCTTCTGGCCTCTGCTCTCCATTCTAGTGGTTGACCTGGGGGCTGATTATATATGTGTGTTCACTTTGTAAAAATCCATCAGGCTGCATCCGCTTATGATCAGTGCATGTCTGTATGTATATTATACATTCTCGTATCCTTTTAACCCACTGGTTCTCCTTCTAGAAATTACCCTGCAGATATACACACACATGTGCAAAATGACATGTTCAAAGCTCCTTGCTGCACTGCTGTTTGCAGTCACCAAAGATCAGAAACAACCCGAGTTCCCCAGCTGGAGACTGATTGAATGACTTTGGGCATAGCCTACAGTGAACTCTATGTAGCCATCAGACAGAATGAGGTGGCCACTACCAGAGCTCCAAAATTCACATGGACTTAAATGTAAGTGAAAAGGTAAGGGCAGAACTGTGTATCCTGTGCTCCCTTACATGAAAAAAAAAAAAAAAAGAATATGTAATGCATGCACATGTCCGCGCCTAGGGCATCCTATGGCTAGGATGCTATCTTTGAAGTGAATGATAAGAAACTGATCATAGATGTCCCCTCCCCTCTGGACAGGGTGGGCGAGGGGAGGGGGGGAAGCTGGAGGCTTGTCACTGATGACTACTCTTTGGTACTTTAAAATTGTGTACAGTGTCCTTGCATTTCATATTGGATAATAAGACTGAAAGCAGAAAGTCCCTTACAGAAGGAGCATGACTATGGTAAAACTTATGGCCCCTTCTAGACCTAAGTCTGAGATGAAGGTCTTAGTATTTTGGGCTTATAAAGCACGTAACCCTTGGCCCCACTCCTCACTCCAAGGGATGGTACCAGAGATAATGGGCCTTCCTATAAGGGGTTTCCAATTAGCAGCAAAGCCTGTCTAGGACACATTATTTCCTCCCACTGGCCTTCACCCTGCAGTGAAAATCTGGCACCTAGAGCTGCCCTGGCAGAGCTGTCAGGTGGCTGAGTTCTTGGCATGGGTGGGGAGGTTTTTAAGCAGAAATACTTCCAGGGATGGGAAGTCAAGGATTTGGTAAGGCAAGCTCAGTTGGCTAGAAAGGAAAGATTCCAAGTTCTGAGTCCCACCCGGCCCCAAGAGAAGCAAAGCAAGGGCCATTGAGTGGTCTCCCTGCAGGACACAGGGGACAGCGACAGAACAAGGCCTTGACAATCGAGGTCAACTGTAACTGTATAACTCTCTTTTATACAGCACTGGTCTCACCCACATGTCACTATCTTCCCATATCACTAATCCTAAAAACAATCCAGTGAGGTGTGGGGCAGGGTATCAGTTACCCATTTTACAGATGGGAAAATGGAGGTGCAAGGGGGTTAAGAGACTGGTCAGGGATTACACATGGAGAGAAGAGTGAAGCCAGAAACATAGCCCCCACCTTCTGACTCCTGGTCTTCCCTTATCTTCTTACCTACCCTCCACCCCCAACAACCTTAGCCTTCCCTCTTTCAACTGTGACCTCCAGAGCGAAGAGCTCCTGCGGCCAGACAAGCAAGGGGCAGGCAAAGAATCCCAGAACCAAGGGGCCTGTGAGACCATCAGGCCCAGCAGTTTACAACCCTGAATACAAACTAGAATCACCTAGGGAGCTTAAATAAGTTTAAACAAATATCTATGCCAGGGCCCAGGGATCTGTAGTGTTTTTTAAAGTCTCTGGTTGATACTGATGCAACTTTGGGAGAGAATCACCCCCACCCCAATCCCATATACAACCTTCTGCCTCCCTGAGGCCTCCACCATCCTCTGCTCCATCCTCTGACCCCCAAATGTACTGCTCATCTCTCTTCCACATTACCTAAAATCAGAGAACTGGACTGGGAATTGGGCTTAGCCTAGTTCTCTAGATAGGCAAGTCACTTAACAGCTCTGAGGTCCCAAACAAGGAAGTGACTTGCCTAAGATCTCCCAGTGAGTCAAAAACAGAACAAGACTAGAATCTGGATCTCTTGCCTACCAGGCAAGGTCATATCCATAGAGGGGCCAAATGGACAGTCAGACCTGTTATCAGGCAGATCTAGCTATTCCTGCTAACAGAATAGATCCAGCGAGGGTCTGAAGAGGAGAATACAGTGTGCAAATGTTTCAAGAGGGATGGGAGCCAGGGATCTCCCCTCCAGTCCCTGGGCAAGTCTGCCCTGTGGCTACTGGGAGCAGGAGACTATTCTAGAGTGGCAAGGCTGGAGCTGGCTTATAGAAAGATGTCCTCATTTTTAGGTGGGGGTCCAGCCTAGTCTGAAACCTTCATAAAGAAATCAGTCTCTTGTGACAGCTAACCAGGAGGGCCCAGCTTCCCAGTCTATAATAATAATAATAATAATAATAATAATAATAATAATAATAATAAT
>NW_023270232.1:4983514-5011084 GCF_011800145.1 Mirounga leonina | reverse complement strand
ATAATAATAATAATAATAATAATAATAATAATAATAATAATAATAATAATAATGGCTCACACTTCTTAAGCTCTTCACTGGTCCCGGTGCTGAGCACTGTGCTTGGACTACTTCATTCAATCTCCACACCCATCCTTAAAGTTGAATATAATTACTGTTTCTATTTGCAAATGAGGAAACTATGGCCTAGAGAATTTAAGTAACTTCCTCAAGATCAGTCAGCTAGAAAGTGGTAGCGCAGGATTCGAAGCCTAGTTCATGTCCAAACACTAACACACTGCCGCACAGCAATACACAAGAAGAGGTAAAGCTCAGTGGCTGCGGAAGTTACCCGACAGCCAGGAGCTCCTGGAGACCTCCCCAGACGTGATCTGGTGAAATCCTCCCAACTACTCCGCTGACAAGGCACGCCCATCCTCCTTCCGCGGAAGAGGAAACCGAGGCACGGTAGGGAAGCATCTCGCTCTGGGACATCCCCAAGTAGCTAGTGGGAGTCCCGGTTTCCCCGGGAGTCCAGGTTTCCCCGCCCAATCCAGACCACAAAGCCCGACCACTGCTTCCGCACAAGCTGATGGGGAGGCAGACGCTGCAACACCCGGTACACCGTGGTAACCACCGCCTAGCGCACCAGCCGATGCGCAGCAGACGCGGAAAACCAACGCTCTGGGCAGGTGCACACAGGTGAGCCACGGAGCGCTCCTTCGTCGTAGTCAACGGGCTCTAACGCTCCGGGCCCATCCGCTGCTGACGTTCAAGCTGAGCCGGGCGCCACAATTTCCTGCTTCCCAGGGAGAGTGGGACGAGGAACCAGGCGTGCACTCCCCGCGCCCTCCCTGGAGCAGCCAAGTCTAGACCCTACCCCGGTACGGCGTCCAGGGAGTGTCGGGCTCCACACACGCCCCCATCTCAGGGTCCCCCTGGGGTCACTCACCCAGAACACCGTGGAGTAGATGACCAGCGAGAACTTGAGCCAGAGGTAAGAGAGGCGCGCGCAGTAGCGCACCTGCTCGGAGTCCCCGCGGGGCATCCTGGGCACTCTCCGCGGGGCTCCGGGGCTCCGGGGCTCCCGGGCTAGGTCCGTCGCCGTGAGCAGCCCCTCCTGCGGCCGCCAGCCCGGCCGCGCGCCCCTCCACTCGCGCCGGCTCCGGGACTGACATGGGCTGGCCGCAATCACAGCCGCGGCCCGGACCAGTCCGCCCAGCGGCCAATGGGCGCGAGGCCGCGGCCCAGCCTCTGGAAGGGGGCGGGCAGGGGGGCGGGGCCGCGGCCCGGGACCCGCCGGAGGCGCAGGGAGGGGAGGGGGCGAGGGTTATGCAAACGAGGTCTGGGGCCGCGCTGCAGACGCCCGCGCGACGGGCGCCGAGGGGGGCGTGGGAGAGCGTGCACAAAGGTGCGCCGGGGAGAAAGCCCGCGTACCTAATCGGGGGGACGTAGAGAGGCGCGCTTTCCACTGTTGGCAAGAGGGAAGACTGTAGGAAGAGGGCAGGAATTAACCGCTAAGGTGTTAAAAGTGTGCAAATGAATGTGCAAGCCGTGAATGGAATAAGGAGGTGGAGCTGCTCAGCCTGAGGGGGGTGGAGGGGGTGGAGGACCGACTTCAGTGTGGCAGACCAGGGTGGGGCTAAGGGGTCCCCTTGGAGTTGGGGCCGCGAGTTTACTTTCGTCACAGATCCCCAACTAGCCTTTTTCCATCAAGTCTCCGGAAATCCCCTTCTCTGAGGCCGGTGGAGATCCCAACACTGCCCCCCAGGGCCTCCTCCTCCGGGAAGCCCTCCCACCACCCATCCACAGGCCAGGTCAGTGGCCCTGGCCCTTGCTGCACACACTCAGTCCTGGTCTGACCCAGCCTCTCCTCTCCCAGCGTTTCCTCGTTCTGGGGTCAGAGTCTGTGTCCCATGGCACTCCTGCACACACCCAGCCCAGGTCTGACCCAGCCTCTCCCCTCCCGGCGTCTCCTCTGCCTGGGGTCAGAGTCTGTCTCCCAGTGCCCCGTCTTGACTCCTCCGCTCTTTCCCGCGGAGCTCAGCCTGGGGTTTGGGAGTCAGGCAATTGTTTGGGGCATTCGGTAATTAAATGTGTGGCCCAGAGGTCGAGCTCAAGGCAGTGCTAGACGGGGTCCCTGGTGGTGACTGCAGGAATGGCACCCTAGTCCAAGTCCGTGGCCTTGGACTGCCAAGCCTCACATATAATACACACTCCCAGAGAGAGACAGACGCCAAGACAAACCAGGCCTGCCCCAGCCCCCAGGCCCCTGCCCTAGAAGGAAGAAAGTAAGGTTGGGATAGCATGTCCTGTCCTCTTCAAGGTCCTTCTAGCCAGACTAAGAATCAAATTGACATGAGACAGATTAACAGGAGAAAATCAAATTTAACAGAATACATATGAGGAATCCACATAGATGTGAAAATTCCAGACAGGCAAAATGAGGGATATGTGTCATTCTGAACTAAGGAGAAAGGGGTAGGCGTCTGAGAATTCAAGGAAGAAATACAATTCACAGGAAGATGAAAAAGAGTAAATGTTTGATAAACAAATGTTTGTTGGGTGCCCCGCCCCGGAACAATGGGACACAGAGGATTTGGCTCAAACAGGCCCTGGTAGCTTCCTCCCTTTCTACCAGACCTACTTTATTATTTTTTTAGAGGGGGGGAGGGGCAGAGGGAGAAGAAGAGAGAATCTTAGGCAGGCTCCACGCTCAGCATGGAGCCTGACATGGGGCTCGATTTCACGACCCTGAGATCCTGACCTGAGCTGAAATCAAGAGTTGGAGGCTCAACCGACTGAGCCACCCAGGCGCCCCTACCATACCTACTTTATATCATAATGTAGTTATCTGTGTCTTCCTGGAGCAGATGCTCCATCTAAATTCTTTTTAGACAGTTGAGGGGGAAGTAAAGAGCTTTTCTTGAATCTGCTGGGCTTTGATGCTTTTTAATTCAAAATAAACTTCATGCCAATGTGGCCCATCTGGGGGCAGCCAGCCCTTGGCCCCTGCAGTTGTAAGGCAATGCCTTGCCCAGAGAAGTCAAGGGAATTCAGTTTCCTGGTACTAAAGGAGCCAGTCCTGCATGGGTGTTTATGTCGCGTAGGGACGCAGAACCAGGGACTGCTGCACGTGACCTGAGAAGAGTAGCCAAGGGCTACAAAGACATCTTACCACAGTGTTAAAAGTTGTCCTTTGATGGGGCGCCTGGGTGGCTCAGTTGGTTAAGCGACTGCCTTCGGCTCAGGTCATGATCCTGGAGTCCCTGGATCGAGTCCCTGGATCGAGTCCCTGGATCGAGTCCCTGGATCGAGTCCCGCATCAGGCTCCCTGCTCGGCAGGGAGCCTGCTTCTCCCTCTGACCCTCCCCCCTCTCATGTGCTCTCTGTCTCTCTCATTCTCTCTATCTCAAATAAATAAATAAAATCTTTAAAAAAAAAAAAGTTGTCCTTTGAGGAGGAAGACACTAACTCTTTACCCTTCTTTGGGGGACTAGCTTCCCTCCCCCAGCCCTGCAGAGCTCGCCTTACACCCTCTCTTTGAGGTACTGGTCTCATCCCCTAGTCACCCCCCCTCCCAGGGGCTGTCTCCCTCTCCCTGGGGGTGAGCCTCCCCACTGGGGTTTTCTTTCCAGTTGCACTTGGCCTTTGTTCTGGCCTCTAGCTAGCTGTACTTTCTCTTCTATTTCAAGTCTTCCCTGGTGACATCCCCATCCAGCAACCCCTGTGGGCTCTTCCTGAGCCCCTATAAGTAGTGCCCCGAGGGAGGGGGCTGTGACAGCCATGCATGGGGAGCCTGGAGCTCCTTGGGACTAGCACACCCTTCCCTGGGCTCCTGAGCATCTTTGTTGCCCTTCCCCACCCCTAACCTGACCCCAAGTACTGTGGGCTGCCCCCAGCCACATTTGAAAACACTGAGATCTCAGAAGAAGTGACACCTTATTTTTAACTTCTCCCTCTTTTTGCCAGGAGCTCTGGGCTGGGGGTCAGCAGCCTAGGGCCAATCCTGGTTTTGCTGTGAACGTTTTGAGAAACGATTAGAATGTGTGACACAGATAGTGTGACATACAGGGGTGAGTGTGGCCCTGGCTGCAGTTTACAACCACCTAGTGAGTTTTAAAGCTATGCTGAGGGGCGCCTGGGTGGCTCAGTCGGCTGAGCATTTGCCTCTTGGTTTCCGCTCAGGTTGTGATCTCAGGATCATGGGATCGAGCCCCTCATCAGGCTCTGCATTCAGTGCAGAGTCTGCTTGTCTCTCTCCCTCCCCTGGTTTGCTTATGCTTTCTCTCTCTCTCTCTCTCTCAAATACATAAATAAGTAAAATTTTAAAAAATAAAAAATAAATGGATGCTGATATCCAGGCCCTGCCCTAGTTCAGCAAAGTCAGAATCACCACCAACGGGGACCTAGGAATCGGTATTATCTTAAAGGTCCCAGGTAATTTCTAAAGTGCAGCCAGGACGGCGACTCACCAGTCCAGAGGTAATCATGCGGGGGAGGTGGTCATTTCACAGCTAGACCACATTCCAGGGGTCACCCAGCTAGCCAGTGGTGTGCTCTTGAAGGTTTAATATCTGCCTCTCTGTTGGTGGGGGGTGGATGGGAGGGCTCCTGTTGCTGGTTTTCAGAGTGGGAATTCTTCCCCCTGTGGTCCCTGGCGTTAAGAAGAGACAAAATCACACAAACAGCTCTCCACACCTCTGCAGCTCTCCCTCTTTCAGTCCACCCGTGCAGCTTTACCAATTAGCCCAGGGAACCCCACCCATAATGACAGAATGCATCCGTGAAATTCACGGCTCATCAATTAGCATAACAGGTATTTTTTTTTTTAAGATTTTATTTATTTATTTAACAGAAAGAGAGAGAGAGAGCACACAAGCAGGGGGAGCCGCAGAGGGAGAGCGAGAAGCAGGCTCCCCACAGAGCAGGGGGCCCAATGTGGGACTCGATCCCAGGACTCTGGGATCATGACCTGAGCTGAAGGCAGACACTTAACTGACTGAGCCACCCAGGCGTCCCAGCATAACAGGTATTAGAAATGAGCTCCCCGGGGCACCTGGGTGGCTCAGTTGGTTAAGCGACTGCCTTCGGCTCAGGTCATGATCTTGGAGTTCCGGGATCGAGTCCCGCATCGGGCTCCCTGCTCAGCGGGGGGTCTGCTTCTCCCTCTGACCCTCCCCCCTCTCATTTGCTCTCTCTCTCTCTCTCTCATTCTCTCTCTCAAATAAAATCTAAAAAAAAAAAGAAAAAGAAAAAGAAATGAGCTCCCCTTTGCTGAAATCAGTAGTATTCAAGATATGTAGATTGTCTAAAATGAGACACCACCCCTTTCTTGTTCAGAGTAAAAGAATTTCACTTAGAGATGAAGTGTGGGGCTAAATCTTTGAGGATCCCATGTTCTAAGGTATCTGGCTGCCTGACGTGACCAGCAGTCTCAGGAATGTTGCGTCTTCCTTGAGTGGACCCTTCATGCAAGGTGGTAGAGCGCCTAAAAGCACAGAGAGCTAGGCCTTCGCTGACTTTACAGACAGATTGTAGGAACCCGTTTTGTGGCTACTGGCCAATAAATGTTTGTTTTATAGATATTTTTATGGATGTCACAATTTGTTCTGAGATCTGTTTTCATGATAACCTGGCAAGCAGATTGTAGGAGGAAATACCTAACCAACACTGTCAGCGGCTACTGCTTATGAGAAAAGAACCTAAGGACATGCAGCACCGACTTGGCTTGCATAATAAGTTCGCCTTCACGTCCCTGGGTAATTGACTGTGCCTCTGGTTCCCCATCTGGGAAACCAGGAGGTTGGACCCTTTCTCTTGTAGCTCTAACAACCTTAGCTATAGTCCTCGTGGTCAACTCGGTGAGCAAATGTATACCGAGCTTCTCCTGTGAATCAGGCCCTGCCCCAGGCTCTGGGATACATCCGTAAGCAAGATAGCCAAGTTTCTGTTGTCTTCTACTGGGGAGGGAGTTGTGGGGACATATAACGTATATGAAAATAAACACACGAAAGGGAGATGTCAGGCAGTGATATGTATTAAAGATCTGGAAGAAGAGCTTCCTAATGGAAAAGACCGCAAGTGCAAAGACTATGAGAGAGGGACAGCCTTGTCCTGAGTCCCAGGGGGGCTCAAGCAAGGGACTTCGGGAGGGTAAAGGGGGTGACATTGGACCTAGGAAGGAGCCTCGCAGCTTTGGCAAGTGGTTTAGACTTATTTCCAGTTTCAGTGAGGGCCACAGGGAGGTTTTCAGCTGGGACATGATACAAAACGAGATTGATGCTTCAGAAGGCCACAGCACAGAGCAAGGACAGGGGGTGCTGGCTGGGAGGGAGGCTGGTGAGAAAGTCAATCTCAGAGCAAGAAGGCTGGGGCTGGGCTGGGGCACAGCACCAGAAATGCATCTTGGACATAGAGCCAACAAGACTTACTGGCAGATTGGATATGGAATGTGGAGAAAAGAGAAATCAAGGATGATCCCAAGGGTTTTTGCCTTGAGCAACGAGGTAAATGTCGCTGTCCTTTATTTACCAAGGTAAGGAAGCTCAGGGAGAGGAGGGGGAGGTTGGGTTGAAAATCAATTACTTTGTTTGGCCATTTAATTTTTTGAGATATCTTTTTAAAATCCTGGTGGAGTTGTCCATGGAACTCAGAGGGGAGGTTTGGATCGATTGATATAAAATTGAGAGTCATCAGATCAAATTAAACCACATGAGATCATCTAGGAAGAAGACGTATGTAGCAAGAGAAGAGAGACAAAGACAGACCCTGGAGCCCTCCAGCATGGAGAGGAAGAGGGGCTGGCAAAGGAAAGAGAGAAGGTACAGCCCCTGAGGAGAAGGAATTGGAGGCCAGTAAGGTGACGGGGATAACTGGAGAAGAAAGAGCTTCGAGAAATTAGAAGAGGTGTGCCACGGGAGTTAGTATCCTGGGAACTTTCCTTAATACACTGAGGATTCATCTACACCTCAGAGGTCAAGTAGGGGTAGAACAGAGAACTGACCATCAGCTTTGCAAGATGTGGGTCATTGGTGACTTTGATAAGAGCTCTTTCAACCAAACAGTGGGGCCAAAAGCCCCTAGGGAGGGAGGGGAAGAAATGGAGAAAGCCAGGACAGACAACGCAGGGGAGTAGTCACTCCCAGGCAGGTGTAAGAAACCATTTGGCCAGGAATGGACACTTGGAACTCTTCCCAGTCTGCCAAATAGCCTCCCAGGCCAAGGACACAAGAGTTGGCCTCTATTTGGGAAAATCTGAATGGCCATCAATTCTTTGCAGCTTCTCCATCAAGAGGTAGGATCTATTTCCTTACCTCCTGAATCTATGCCAGCTTCTGACTTGCTTTCACCAACAGAATGTGACAGCAGTGAGGTTGCTTGAATTGTACATCTTGGAACCAGGAGACCTAGCAGCTCCTGCTTTGGCCCCTCTTGGAATGCTCCTGCCATGAGAACAAATCAGAGCTAGTCTGCTGGAAAGACCACGGGAGCTAGAACCTGGCTTCCTGGCTGACAGCCACCAACTACCAGACATATGAGTGACAACATCTTAGACCATCCGGACCATCACCCTAACAGCTGACTATACGTGTGTAAATGAGTCCAACCCAAATGTGCCAACCTAGAGAATCATGAACTAATATGTGATTGTTGTTGTAAGACACTAAATTCTGGGCTGGTTTGTTAGACAGCAAAAGCTAACTGGTACCATTCTTAGAGTCAAAAAATTTTTTTTTAATTTTAAAGATTTTATGTATTTACGAGAGAGAGAGAGAGAGAGAGCACAAGCACCAGCAGGAAGAGGGGCAGAGGGGGAAGTAGACCCCCCACTGAGTGCAGAGCCCTCAGCGGGCTCCATCTCAGGACCCTGAGATCATGACCTGAGCAGAAGTCAGACCCTTAACTGACTGAGCCACCCAGGTGCCCTGATTCAAAAATTCTTTTTTTTTTTTTTATTTTATTCTTATGATGATTCAAAAATTCTTAAAAACACAAACTCAGATACCCATTTCTTTCTTTCTCTCTCTTCCATCCATTCTTGTCCCAAAGTACTGCACTTTTGAGTCTATATGTTTATTCTCAAGAGGAGACTCACTTGTCCTTTGGGCTTTCCTTGACTGCTTTGGGTGCCACCCCCTGGCTCAGACTTTAGGCCACTTTTCCTCCTTCCTGTCCTATTTGAAGTCTAGGTTCTCCATTTATTCTCTACCAGTTATTTGGTTAGCATCAGGCACTGAGCTGTGGGCCTTCACATCCTCAGCGTTAAAGTCCTCAAAATCTATGGGATTTGATATGATAGATCCCACTTTACAAAGGAGGAAACAGAAGTTCAGAGAAGCAAACTGACTTTTCTCCATTAAGAAGTTCAAGTGTTATGTGACTCAGCAAGCAATGTGCTTCTACGCTAATGCAATTAGCCCCTAGCTATGCCAGAGTGAAATGAGTTAACTAGGTGGCTTAAAAAGCAACTGGGAACGATACACTCAGCTCACATATTGAGAGTTCGATACTGGTTAGAGTGCAAACTTTATATAGAGTTAGTGTGGGTTTCTGCAAAATAGTTCCGGGCGCCTGGGTGGCTCAGTCGGTTAAGCGACCGCCTTCGGCTCAGGTCATGATCTCAGGGTCCTGGGATCGAGTCCCACGTTGGGCTCCCCCCGCTCTGCGGGGAGCCTGCTTCTCCCTCTGCCTCTGCCTGCCACTCACCCTGCTTGTGCTCTCTCTCTCTGTCAAATAAATAAATAAAATCTTTAAAAAAAAAAATAGTAGTTCCATGAGATTTTAAGCGTTTTGTAAAGAAGGATCTATCAGGTAAGTCTGGGAATGTGTGGACTTCAGAGCCTTTACCGCGGGAACGGAGGCTGTGCATGTCTGGGAGGAGAGAAGGGTATGCAGCCTTTCCCGGCTGTGCCTGATTGCATGACTCGGTTTCCCCCAGACACCAGCTATAACGTCTCAAAGAACCACTATCCTTCAGAATATACTTTGGGAAATGCTGTCCTGTGGGATGGGTTCCTAATTCTTTTAAAGTTGGAAGTGACCTCCTCAAAGTTATATGCTCTATATTTAAGAGGAAAATCAGAAACAGATTATTTCCGCTTTGTGCTTGAACTTCCTTTGCTGTGATTGTTGGACAACCAGATCCGTTTGTGATCATACCTCTTAGGGCCCTGCATGGGGTGAGGGACACATACTTGATGACCTTGGGGACCAGGTGAATTTCGGACGAGGGCCTCCAAGGAAAGCCAAATGCTCATGCTCAGAGGGGCTTGGGTCACTCCAGCCATTTCCCATTTTGTAAATCCCCTGAAGAGCTGCCTCCTTCTGTCCTCCAAGAAGGTTGGGGCACTCCTTTGCATCCCACAGCCTCTCTCCTATCCATGGCTGCTGGACACCCCTTCTCACAGCCCCACCCCCAGACTGCTTCTAAGGCCTTCAAAAGCCTCAGGCCACTCAAAAGCCTCCTTCTGGGCAGAGCGAACCAAACCACCTGTCCTAGAGGCCCACTCTGGTCCCGGGAGGCCCGCTGGGCTCTGGCCCTTCCCACCCCTCCTTCTAGAGACAGGATCCTGGATCAGTTATGCAAACGTTTCCTCCCACAGAGGTTGGCCCAGGCCCTCCTTCCTGCTGTCCCCTGTTGTCCCCACAGCAAGTCTGCTCCTGACCAGCCGGCTGGAGCTGACGTCCTCAGGAGCAGCTGCGGGTGGGTATGCAGGTAGCAGGGCGTGGGGAAGAGAGACGTCAGCCTAACTGGCCAGTCACAGGGGACTCTCACTGAAGGGTGGCACAGCCACACCAGGGAGCCCCGTGCAGACTTTGGAAGTGATGTAGAAAGGCTTGAGTGTGGTAGGAACTGCTCCTCGGGCACGGAGGCTCTGTCTGTTTGGGAGTGGAGGTGGGCCCCGTGTCAGGTTCTTGAGTGCAGGCTTCTGGGCCTCCGCTCCCAGGGACGGGCGGGCAAAGAGAGCAGTGGTGTCGCAGGAGGGCAGGGACTATGGAGGAACTGTTGTCAGCCTTCAGAAGGGGCATCTCTGGAGTCCTAAGGGGAGTGGCCCTGGCCAGAACCCAGACAACCAAGCTGGACGACCCCGGATCGGGCAAGTGGGTGGGTCCTACAGGGAATGGTCAGTGCAGGCTGGAATCCCAGGACCTGGCCACGGTGGCTCATGAGCCTTCCAGGGACGGGACAGGCTCTGGATGCATACTGCTTCTGGCTTATGGATGGATGCATGATTGAAGGGCAGCCCAGGGGAGCATTTGATGTCGGGGTGCTGGGCTCCAGGTGGGGAGGGCCCGTGTGAACCGGAAGGTCTATCTCATGACATGATTTGCAAGGGGAGGGCGGGGGGGGGCCGGTGGAGGAAGCAAGATACCCAAAGGTAAGTTCAATACGCTCATAGTTTTCCCCAGTACATACTGCCCCTCAATGTGCAGTGTGAGGTCTCCCCGTATGAAAAGGGGGCTCTGTTTTGAGAAGAAGATAGGAGGGCTTCTCCTGAATTGAGAGACCAGCAAATGTCCAGTCCTTTCCTATACAACTTGGCTTCCCAGCCTGGGCCCCGGGTGTGTCTGCACAACCTTTGGGACTTCAGTCTCTCAGCAGGTGACAGGCTCCACGTTCCTGAAGAGACAGGCTCACCACCTGCAGCTCTCCCAGCAGCCCCGACGGATGGCCCATGTGAGCCTCCGCTCCAGCCACACAGACGCAGCCAGGCCCTGGCCTCACACCTGTCTTCCTGGGTACCTGGGAGAGGATCCTCACCCTGGTCCAGCCCCGGGACACTGACGGTGTGTGGGCTTCCTTCCTTCCTGATCTCTTGGCCTCTGGATCCCTTGGTGGGGGGGGATGGGTGGCGGCCGGGGTGGGGGGGGGGTGTTACCGGATGCCCCGGCAAGATGTTTCCGTTCTCTGTCCCTTCTTTCTGGAATCATCAACCATCCTGAGGGGGGGGTTTCAGGGCATGTGGTGTGTTCAGTCGGAAAACCAGGACGGTCCCTAGAAGCCATAACCGCTTGCCAGGAACTGAGGGGTTTCCTGGGGTGCTAACACCAGAAAAGTCCTGTGCAAAAGCAGGACAAGTTGGTCCCCCTACTTCTTTCCAGCCTTCCCAGCACCTTGTACAAGTTCAGAGGGGAATAGCCGGCGGTGAGAGAGCCTCAGGCCTCAGCCCCCAAGGATCTGTCAGAGGCAAGGGGGGGAAGACCGGGGGACCAGTGTCTTCAGCTCGCTGAAGGCTGCCCTGGGGGAGAGGGAGGAACTCCTTCAAGGGACCCCTGGGGTGGGAGCGAGACCTATGGGACACGTGGAGGGTGAGTCGGGCACCCGGAAGCATCACAGGGGGGTAGAAAATGTTTGATTCAGAGTCAGCATGTGGGGTAGGGCACATGGCAGCCCTGCCGTGTGCAAGCCAACTCTCAGTGAAGACCTGGGAATGTGAGTTACTCTCCCGGGACGACAGTGCCGTCTGTGAAATGGGAACTTCCGAGGTACCCAGATGAAATTATCAAGCCCGGAGCCTAGAACAAAGCAGGCACTGAATAAATGTGAGTCAAACCTTCCCAGAGCCGAGGGGCCTCGGCCAGTCTGGCGGGTGGGGGAGGCAGAGGACCACCGGACGTGGAGAGGGCACGACGTGGGAGACCACCCGGGCCACGTCCCTTTCTGCACAGCCCGGGGGGCCGGACCCGTGCCTGGCACCCACCTTCCGCTGGCTGGCTTTCTCCTTAGAAATTTTTTGGAGGCACCTATCAGCGCTGAGGCAGTGGGTGGTGATTAAGAATAAGAGAGAGGATAGGACATTTTCCCCAGGGAAATATATTCCCCCTGGGGAATTAGCCATAAAGCAGAACTGACAGGGGCGGTTCGGGAAGTGCCAGAGCTGGGAAGCTCTTTGGACATCATTGTGTCCAACCCTTTTGTGAACAGACAGAAATGCAGCTGAAAGACGGTTAGCGCCCTGCTCACGGCTGTGTATTTTTACCCTTGGGCCCTTGCCTACATGTGTGCTATTTTGCACAATAAAACGTTTTTTTTTTTTAAAAAGACAAATGTTCTCTTATTTTAATTTGCATTTCCCTGATAATTAGTAAGGTCGAGTGTATTTTTATATGTTGATTAGCCATTTGTAGCTCTATAAATTTCCTGTTTTTCTCCTTTGCACGTTTTCCAATTAAGTAATAGCTTCTTTGGAGCGGGCGATGCGAACGGCTGACAGACTTGAAGAAAATGCCATTCCCACCCCGTCCTCCCCACACGAGAGCCCTTCGAGCTGAGGAGACTCCAGGCCGGTCTCCTGGCACTTGAACTTGACGGGGGAAGGGGCTTGGATCTGGCTGCCAGCAGGGGTTGGCCCTGTTGGGGCTCAGCCAGGCATTCTGGGAAGGCGGCCTGGGAACACTGGCTGGTGGGGTGTTGGGCCAAGCCTGCGTGACTCACGGGGAGTGGCTGGGTGCCCAGGCAGCAGGGCTTCATAGTAGCTCCACCTGTCACCGGGGTGGGGGTGGAGGGGAGCAACGGCTCCCAGAAGCCTGGGTGCTGCTGGGGGAGGGGAACGTCCAAGGACCCCAGCTCTCGGGGCAGTCTCAGGGTGCCAAGAATGGGGCCCAGGGGACACAGAAGTGGGGTCTGGACTTAACCCTTCAGCTATCGAAGAAGAGATAGAAGGCTTTTACACTCCGAAAACATCTCTGCATCTACCAGTCTGTGCCAAGTAAGTCCTGCCTTGGATGGTTGCTGTGGGATCCCAGGCGGCCCTTAAGGGTGGACTTCACAGTTTATAGTTTACAAAGTGCTTTCACCCATGTGTGGGAGTCTTGGCCATGTGCAGACTTACCCGGGTGTCACCGTCCTTCCCCACCGGACTGTCGGCACCAGGAGGCCAGGACGATCCTACCGCCATGGTATCTGGGTGCCTGGGGGAGGGCTCAGTGGACATGGAAGCCACCAGTCAGCTGTCCCCTTGGCGATGTGGGCTGACTTGGCTTGTACCCCATTTCAGACTGCAGCATCCCGTCCGTCCCCAGGCTTCCACCAGAACTCCAGTCAGCCCGGCATTTGATGACAAACTTGTGGAGTCACCAGGAGGGGCCAGTGCTCTTCTCCCAGACTTTCTGACCTCTTTCTCCTACTTCCTATATTTTCCCTCAGGTCATTTCAACTTCCTCTTTCCTGTTTTCCGAGCAATTCGGCTCAGCCGCCGCGCCTACTGTCTGTCTGGCCTACCCCCATCCCTCTCTGCGCTGCTTTGAGAAAACAAAAGGCCTTCCATTCGCAAAATGCCACTTTCTGTCCCACACATGTGTTGACTGAACGGTTGTTTTCTTCTCTCCCATGGGTCATCAGAATAGCTTTGTGTGGGACACAAGACGAAGAGACCGTCTCAGAGAGCGTGCCCCAAGTCCCACACACTTAAAGCCCATCAGGAGCGGTGCAGGGACTAGGACCCGGGCTGCCTTCGGCCTCCTCCACCACCTCGCCTCCAGTTTCCCTCCCACATGGAGGGATGTGCTCACTCTCTGCCTGAGCACACGGCCCGGAACATTTCGCAGTGACCGCAGAGAAACCAGGCTAGTCTGGGCTCCTGGAGGGTCAGGTAAGCCGGGCTGGGGAGAGACCCTTGGCAGCTTAGGTTACTGTTTACCATTTACTTCTAGAGCATCATGAATGCCCTGGGGGCCTGGTAATTCAAGTCAGCTAGGGGTGGAGGGCGTCTCTTCCCTCTTCCGTAAGGAATCTAATCCTCCTTTCCATTTACTTCCTTGTGAAGCCAAATCAGCTGCCCCCCAGAACGCCCTCCAATTCAGCAGCACTCACACATTTTAAAAGTTTACCCAGAGATGTGTTTTACACATAGCCCATGTGAACACAAAACACACAACTGAGTGAAAGTTGCACGAAACACACCCACCCTCACGGCATGACACACGCATACATTTTCTCTGCTATCCCTTTGTTTCAACACTAGTCATAATCCACTGTTGCAAATCACTACTCTAATTCAAAGCGTACTTGATCTCGGGGTCCTGTGTTCCGGCCCCGCGGGCTCCACGCTGGGCATGGAGCCTATTTAAAAAAAACACAGAACAAAGTACTGACAGAATGCCATCAGAAAAACCCTACTAGACCCACTTTCGCAAACAGACGAGCCACACCTGGATCACCAACATTTGTTTGTACAGAAAGTACCCAGGCATGAAGCAAAAGCAAAGCCTTTAGAAACTTGGCTCCGGTGAAATCCGCAGTTCGCTTGATTGAGCATTGACTGCAATCCCTTACCACCCCCGCCATCTCACTCACTCTCCAGGTAACAACCAGGAAGCCTGGAGGGGGACACTTGAAGGAGCACCTGCGGCCACAGAGAGACCCTCTGTCTCCAAGGGCAAGGACAGGTTTGGGGCCTCCACTCCCAATAGTACTGATGTGACATACAGGACCAAAAGCACGAAATAAGACCAAGTACTTTATTATGTAACCTAAAAGTCTGTGTAAAAGCTACAAATAATGCACCAAATAATATTATACATTTATAGTATGTGTAACAAAAAATATATATACAATATTAAGGTAAAAATTCCAAGGTCTACAGACAAATTTAAGAAAAAGTTATAGTTGAACATTTTAATATACTTTTTAAAAAACTCAATGGATCAAGCAAACAAATAATAATCTCATAATACAGAGGATTAAGTAATACAATCAACATACTCAATTTAATAGGTATGCTAAGAATTTTTAAGATCAGAAATAAAGAACATACATCCATTTCCTATGTCCCTGGAAAGTTTACCAAAGTAGTCGTGTATTTAGCCACAGTAGAAACTAATAAATTATTAAAAGCAGAGATTTTGCGAACAACATATGCTGATCACAGGCCAATGAAACTAGAAATCAGTAAGTTTGACCCCCAAATTCCCTCAACTATCTGAAAATTATGAAACATTTTTCTAACATAACTTCTAGATCAATGAGAAAATTGCAATTAAAATAACAGATTTCCTAGAAAATAATGAAGTAAAGAATACATCTAAAACCCTATGCATTATAGTAAAGATATACTCAAAGGAAACATTATGACCTCAAATTCTTTTTTATGTAAAACGGGAGACTAAAAACGTGTGACTTCCTTCTAAATTTAAAAAATTAGAAAAAGGGCGCCTGGGTGGCTCAGTTGGTTAAGCGACTGCCTTCGGCTCAGGTCATGATCCTGGAGTCCCAGGATCAAGTCCCGCATCGGGCTCCCTGTCAACAGGGAGTCTGCTTCTCCCTCTGACCCTCCCCCCTCTCATGTGCTCTCTCTCTCATTCTATCTCTCAAATAAATAAAATCTTTAAAAAATTAAAATTAAAAATTAGAAAAAAAGATCAAACGTATTCCCTCTCTCAAAAAAAGCAAGAGGGTGGGAGGTGCCTGGCTGGCTCAGGCGGTAGAGCATGCAACTCTTGATCTCAGGGTTGTGAGTTCGAGCCCCACATTAGGCAAAGAGTTTACTTAAAAAAAAAAAAAAGTAAGAGTTTAATAACAAACTTACAAATCAAGAAATAGTGTTATTATGTTATTGAGACATGGACATCAATTCCAAAAAAATAGCTCAAAGAGTTGAAATCCGTTGCCTCTGGGGGACAGGAATTGGGTTAGGGAAATATTACAGGGAACCACTTTTTACTGTTTTTAAGTTTCATGGTATTGACTTCTTAAACTATATAAATGTATTACTTGGATAAAAATTAAATTTAAGGGGTGCCTGGGTGTCTCAGTCGGTTAAGCCTCTGACTTCGGCTCAGGTCATGGGATCGAGCCCCGCGTCAGGCTTCTTGCTCAACAGGGAGTCTGCTTCTCTCTCTCGATTTGCCCCTCCCCCTGGCTCATGCTCACATGCTCGCTCGCTCTCTCTTAAATAAAAATAAATAAATAAAATCTTTTAAAAATTAAATTCAAAAAATACTTAAAGAGTGAAGGGAAAGTGAACCTGGGAACTTTGACCCATCCTGATACAGTGGAAGGAACATGGATGGCCAGACAGGACTGAGTTTAAATTTTGCCTCTGCTGCTTATCTGTAATAGGATCCTGGGCAGTGCATTCCACCTTTAGGTCAGGATTTCTTCCTTTGTAAAATGGGCACTAACATGTATATCACTATACGAAGGGACAAGGATGAGCCCCAGCCTCGCGGACTAGATCAGGAGTCCCCTCCCATATACCCTTCCCTGGCATAGGCAGGACCCCCAGCCACAGACCCTTGCAGATGAACCCAGCCCATCAGCTCCCTGGTTTCACTTCTTGGTTAAAATTGTTATTTAGGGGGCACTCGGGCGTCTTAATCGGGGTTAAGCGTTCGACACTTGCTTTTGGCTCAGGTCGTGATCTCAGGGTCCTGAGACCGAGCCCCGAGTCCGGCTCTGCGCTCAACATGGCGTCTGCTTGGGTTTCTCTCTCCCTCTCTCTCTGCTCCACCCCTCCATGCTTGCGCTCTCTCTCTGTGTCTCTAAAATAAATAAATAAATCTTCTTTAAAAAACATCATTCTTTTGGTTTCAGTCTTTCATAAGCCACAGCATTTTGGATATTTTCCATAGTCTCAAGGCCCCTGGGCAGATATTAGCCACAGCTTCTATTTTCAAACAGAAAATGGGTTTAAAAAAAAAATGGCTTTAAGGGCATTAAGAACAGATGTCTTTACATCTACATCCACTTTTGAAGAGAAAATCTATTTCTTTATGCTTCAAACACTGGCAACAGACTAACAGCAGAAATAAAAACCTGGGACAAGATTCAAAATCATCAGAATTATAAAATCTACCTGTCGTGTTGGTGTAAAGATTCATCCCATTCCTGGTTCCACACCTCATGAAGCAGAAGGAGGTGTGGAAAGAGGGGAAGGCAGGCAAATGAAAAGGCAGGAACAATACAGCATGGTAAGCATCCAGATGCAGGAGGAGCAGTTGCCTGGATCTGAATGTGTTCCGGGAAGGCTTCCAGGAGGCGGCGATGTTCAAAGGAGGCCTGCCAGACTAAGTGGAAGTGGCCCGGATGAAAGCGTGTGGAGGAAGGTCTCCATACAAGGGAAGAGTTGTTCCCAAACTTGGTGCAAAGTCAAACCACCTGGGGATCTTTCAAAAGCACTGGTGCCTGGCTCCCACCCCCACACATCCTGTCTTAACTGGGCTGCGGGGTGTCGGGGCATCATCAGTTTCCATGCCCAGGTGATTCTAATGTGCAGCAAAACATGGGAACCCCTGGCTCACACCAGGGCGTGAGGCAAGAGCCCGTGAGTCTCTCTAAATTGGGGAGGAGGCCAGACAGTGGAATGGAAGGAAGCAGATGGGTTAAGATCCGGGGTGTAGAAAGCACAGGAGTAGGTGATAGTGGGGAGAGAGTGGGGATGGAAAAGCTGGGCAAGTCCAGGTTTCAGACTTGGGTAACGAGGTAGATGTGGTCCGTTTTCTGAGATGCAGGACACAGAAGGAGAAAGAGGTATGCACAGAAAGACCTGATGCTTAGAGGTGATGCATGCTTATTACGGGGAAGTTTGTCTCAATAAATAGTAACCCTGGCCGTGGTCAAGGTCACCATCACCATCATCACCATCATCATCCTGATCTGATTCAGAGGCTGCTTAAAGCCCTCATGGCCGCAGGGATTAAAGCAGTGATGTCGCCCTCTAGTGTCAATGAAGACAGACATAATTCCTGGCCTCATGGATTTCTCAGCTTGGCAGGGAAAATGCACTTTGAACAAGTGTGATGGGCCAGGATGTTAACAAGAAGGAAAGTATAGGAAAGCTATTAGAGTATAGGACAAAGATAGCTAGCCTGGGTGAGCATCTAGGAAGTTCTTGAAGGCTAGTCTATCATTTAGGGTTAAGGGTTCTACTAGAGCCCAAACGACAGTGCCTCAAATAAGAGAAGTTTTTTGTTTTGTTTTCTTTCTCTTTTTCATGTAACGGCCCTGGGCTCTGCCATCCACAACATGTGACATCCCTCTCTGGATTCAGGAGGGCAGCCCCTGCCTTTGCCATCCTCAGCCAGTAGGAGGGGGGAGTAGAAGTGAAGGGCAATCAGCTCCCTCTTTAAAGATGAGTCCTGCATCCTGCAGTTATATGTATATACTTATATATCGCTCCTGCCCACATCCCACGGCCAGATCTGAATCGTGTGACCACCTCTAGCTTGGAAGGGAAGCTGGGAAATGTAGTCGTTAGCTGGGCAGCCAGGTGACAGCTAACGCTCAGGGAGGGTCTATTGCTAGAAGGAAGAAGGGGGAAGTGGTCCTGAAGGATGGGTGGCAGTCATACCTGGTAAAGGAGTGGGGTGATTTTCCTCTTAACCCTGAGAGGGAGCCATCGACGGTTTTCCAACAGGAAGCACATAGTCAGATGTGTTTTTAAAAGAACGGAGTGGAGGGGGGCAGCAGATAAGACAGTGGGTAGTGAGGAGGCTTTGCTGAAAATCTAATGATAATGATGACCTGGACCCAGTGGGGATGGACAGAGGGCATATGGATCCAGGCACATATTTGGCCAATTGAAAAAATGTTTATAACAAAGTGTGACAAAGACTATATGGGATTCCAACCTGAGTTGAAGACACATAACGTCTTTATTCATCCCTGCTTTCCGATGGTTAGGGGTCTTCAGAATCCCTCAGCCTCGTGATGTCATTTTAGTGAAACGAAATGCGAGTAACCCCAGTTGATATCATGAGGGCCAGTCAGCAGTAATTTTTAGTAGAACCAACCCTGTAACGGGGTCAGGCTATGCTCCCCAACTCTGAGGTGAGCGGGGGAGGGGACATGTTACAGGTGATCTCAGGTGGTCCAGCCCAGGGTCAAGATTAATGGTCAAGAAGGCCATTTGGGGCCAAGGGCATGCACTTGGAAGCAGCCAGTTGGCCCCCGAGGGGCAACGCCATCACCACTCTGGAAGCTTCCACCCGCGCTCTGCGCTCGCAGAGCTGGCTTCTGGGAACTTGGCAGACACAGAGACATCCACCAGCGAGCTTCATGGTTGTCCTTTTGGGAACTCAGTCCCATGAGAGCAAAAACCTCTGCAAAAGAAGAAAAAGGCAGAGCCTAACAAAGCCCAAGCAGCAAAAGGACCATTTGCAAAAGAGGATCTGACAACGGGAGGAAGCTAGCCAGGAGCTAATTCCCCCTGGAAACGCTCTTATCCCTGTGAGGTTCTGGCATAAAGCACGACGGCGGCCTCCCGTGGAGCTTCCCTTTGAGGAGAGCGAGCGGAGAGCTCTGCTTGAAGAGGTGGTCCCTCCAAGGCCAAGGCTGGAGAGCGTGAGATGGAGAGGGAGGGAGGCCGTGGGGCCCATGCTGGGGGCCCGCAGGAAGCTGGGCAGAGCTACACACAGACGCCCCCGAGCGGGACACCAGCGTGTGCCCCTTTGACAGAGAAGGGCCAGATCACACAACACCGTCTCCAGCTCCAGCCCCTGCAGGCCGGCACCCTGACGTTGCCAAGGTGTGCGTTTAAGACCTAGAGTGCAGGCAGCTGTGCGCGGAACACCCTGCCCTTTAGAGCCCAAACCAGTGGGATTCAAGCCAGCCTGTCACAGAATGAGGCATGCCATGCATAAATGTGTTTAAGAAAAGGGGCACCTGGATGGCTCAGTCGGATGAGCATCCGACTCCTGAGTATGAGTGGAGCCCCACATAAGGCTCTGTGCTCAGCCGGGAGTCTGCTTCTCTCCCTCTCCCTCCGCCCCGCCTCCTGTTCACATGCTCACTCGCTCTCTCTCTAAAACAAATAAATAAATCTTAAAACAAAACAAAACCCCAAAAATGGCCATTTGGCCCCAAGAGCACATGCTGGTGTTTCTTTCCCCAACAAAGTGGCACTTGAGGGGTGCTTGAAGGACCAGTAGGGTGACTGCAGACAACATGTCCCAGAAAGGACATTCAAGGCTCTCTCCCCCAGCGACCTCCACTCTTTCCAGCCTCATCTCTGGAGAGGGAGATGGATGTTCCCATCATCTTAATACGGAAACTTAGCTTTAGTGTTTCTTACCTTTCTCTGTCACACTGGAAGGATGAACTGCCAATAGGTTTTTCACTTCCTAGGAAGATCTGAAGATTAAAGTCTCCATGCCCTTGGGGAAAGCAGAATGATCTCTTTGGTGCCTGGTGTTCTAGGCTTTACCAAAGTTACCATGAAAGAGCGAGAAGCATGGTGAGGTTTGGAAGAAGGGGCTGTGTGTTTACAGAAGCAGAACTTCCTTAAGAGGACGGGGAGGAGGGAGGACTGTGGGGCCAGGAGAAGTGAGCATTCAGTCCCTGTCCCTGGCGGGGGCCTGGGAGGGATGACCCCGGGGTGGGGGAGGCAGTGCACTCTGCAAGGATGGGTCACTGGACCCGATCCCCAGTAAGCCCCAAATTCTCAGGTCGCAGGCATGCATCAGAAGGGACAGTCCCCTGGCGTCAAGGACCCTGCAGAAACAGGGAGAAGAGACCTCTCCAGAGTGACATGTGTGCATGAATGACCAACAAAGGCCCCAGCCCAGATGCCTTGGCACTATGGAGAGCCCCAGGGTAGGGCGGTCAGGGGGGCCCCGAGAGAAATAAGATTGACTTTCCCTGTCAGCTCAACAAGGTTGAGGTGATTTCTAGAGAGGTTTTAGAGAATGAGAGAATAAGGAAATGGGATCCTTCTGGCACCCCTGGCTGTATGAACTGAGATTTATGCTTAACCTACCCCCTACTCCTTTCTGTCAGAACCCTCGGCTCCAGCCAGCCTGGTGTGGCCTTTCTGTCCAGATGGGGGTTCATTCCATGTCCCCTCCTCCATTACTTCTAAGGACCACTCAAGGAGCAGCACCCCCTCACTCCCTGCAACCCCCAAAGGCCTCTCCCTCCCTTCTCTGAAGCTCGAAGCTCACTCATGGTGTCACCCATTTGAGAGATGCGTATGGAGAGTGCTCTGGTTCTGCTGGGACTTGGCTCCCCAACTTGGCCAAGAGCTTCAGGAAGGTAGAGACGTGGCCCTTTCTCCTAACCCTGGGCTGATCATTGGAGCCCCTGCCCGGCCGAGAGACCCGCAGGGCCCGGGGCTTGGCCCTTTCACCAGAGGCTCCCAGCCCTGGTCCGCCTCTCTTCGCCTCATCATGCGGACTCACTGCTGCTGCGCATGCCAGCACCCCGTCTGTAAGACCCAGGCCTGCCTCTGGGGGAGCCTGCTACCCAACCAGCAAGTGGGTATTGTGGTGGCCCTCCTAGGACAAGCCTTGCCTACCTACTTCCTCCTCTGCCTGCCATAGATGGGCAGATTTTGCTGGAGCCTGATGTTGACAAATGGACCCGTTTTGTGTTAAGAGCCTCTGAGCTCTGTGTGCACCAGGACCCCAGCAGATGTAAACACTGGCGGTCTCTCTTCCTTGGCTAAATAAACTGCAGGCTTCCAGAACAAGCCACTGCCCCAGCACTCACGGTGTTTAAAAAAAGTGTCAGCTCGCTCCAGCCCATGCTCTTGGCAGAGGCCAGTTCTCCCTCTCCCGGCTGAATGTCCCAGACTCTGGGCCACCGATGTGCAGGCCAGGGAGCAACAGGGACAGAGCTCGTCTCCTAAAGGGGCCAGCCTGGGCCCCTCTGCTTCATGGACAAAGGATAGCCATGCAAGAGGAATAAATCCTAAAGCCCTGCCCGAGCTCCGAAGACATGTTCTTTTTGTTTAAAGTTTAGATCCTGTGAAAATAAGAATGTTACTCCCTTCACCCCTGACACAAGGATATTTTAAACTTTTTTTTGGTATTCGTTATTCATTAATTCACCTGACATTTATGGGGCAGCCACTTGGTGCTGATTGCCAAGCATGACGCTGCCCCCTCCACTCCAAGTTGCCTCAAAGCCCACATGAGTGCTCATCCCATTAATTTAAAGCTTTCATACCTATGTCTGTATATGCTAGATATAGATAGATGATAGATAGATGATAGATAGATAGATAAATAGATAGATAGATGATAGATGATAGATAGATAGATGATAGATAGATAGATAGATGATAGATGATAGATAGATGATAGATGATAAATAGATGATAGATAGATAGACTTCCTCAGCCCTTATCCCTGAGTCATATTTTATATTTAATCCATCATTTTCATTCAACTAACATTTATAGGGCCCCAGGATGGGCTGGCCACTCTCCTAGACCCTGGACATAAGACACACTCCAGGCCACCCATGTGACAGGGAGCTGACCATAGGCCTTGAGAGAGAGGAGGCAGAGAGGCCAGTGGAGGCTGTCGCAGGCAGAGGCAATCAGAGTTGGGGACCCAGCTCCCAGGCAATGGGGTCTGGGGCAAGTCTTCCCCCTCTTGGGGCTCCCAGCCTCTCCTCCAAATAAGGAACTAGATCGGGGATCCTCTTTGAATTTCATGGACCAAGAAGAAAATCAAAAACCTAACTGCTGGAACCGTAGAGGTCACCAAGATTTTATTCCATGGTGTAAGGAATTTTGGAGAAAAAGGAAAGTCAGCCTACCACCTGCCATCTGCCATCACATTATTTCATAAAGGAAAGGACATTTTAGCCCCAAAGCAGGAAGGGTTAGTCTCAGAACAACAGCGGGGCTTGCAAACCGGATTCACTTAGCTGAATCAACAGCTCACTGCCTTGTCATTGCTGTCCTCATTCTGCCCCATCCAGGTGACCCCGGGCTGCCTAGATGCCCCGCATGACCCACTAACATCCTGCGATGCTGCGTGTGACCTGCTGGAGCCGTGACCAGGTGGCCAAAGCCCAGCCCAGTCTCCAGGTCGAAGACTTGGTCAGATGACTTCCAGTGACGTCTCTCCAACACTGAAGGGGTGTCCAGCCCACATCGCTTCCTGGAACCCCCTTTTCTGTCCCATCCACTTGCCTCATCCCCACAGCTGTCCGTCTCTCCTTCTCCTCCGGACACCCTGGAAAGTCATCCCTCTCCCACCCCTAGTCTTCAAGCCTCCAGCCTGGGGCCAGGGGGCACGAAGCATGAGGAGCACACACCAGCACACGTCCCATGTCACGGGAGAGGCTGCTGGTCCGCCGTGGGGGACATGGTCCTGTGCTTCCCAGACCCCCTGCGAGCCCGTCTGGCCTGGTCTCTGAGACTGTCAGCTGTGACCGGCTTCAGACATTGTCTCGGCTGCAGAGAGCTGCCTTGTCCAAGGTCTTCTTGGGGCAGCCTATGGGCAGCGATTGCTGGCCGGCCACCTTTGCCCAGCACAAGGCAACGCTAAAGGGCCACTCTAGTTCCCAGCAACCGGCCCAGCGGGATCGAATCTCAGCGCAGCTCCTCCTCCACCCGCTCCGGATTCCCTCCCCTCCCTTCCCCAGGTGTGGCTCCCAAAGCGCCCTCTAACACCCTCTAAACACCCTGCCTCTAAAGTCGGAATCCGACTTGCTCACCATCAGTCCCGCCCATCGGCCAGAACCCATGGGCAGCCTCTCCCCCCACACGTCCTTCCCATACACAAACCTCCATGAGCAAACTGGGGGCTTCGTGTGTCCAGAGGAGCTAAAGGACCTTAGGGTTCTTTTCCTCTTCTAACAAAGCCTAGCCTACCGCCCACAGGTGTGCCCAGCTGCGCCAGGTGTGTGCGTGTCCACACAGCCCCCACACACGGGGGCTCAGAAACGGCATCGCGCGGCAGCTTCACGGGGTAACCCCACCACGCACACAGGTACAGAGTGGGTGACCAAGAGTAGGTGCCCACGGACAAACCCAGAGCAGCCCCTGGGGCCTTTCTGGGGTTCACAGAAGGGGCAGTGAGCCCCATCCTTGTCCTGAGAGACTGAGATCCCTGGAGAAGCAGCAGCATCACCCGAGAACTCGCCAGAAGCGCTCTGAGTTCCGTCTTCTCCCTCCTGCTGAGCCCTGAGCAGTCTCATGTGGGGTGCGGGGGGGCCCTCTGAGACTACAACTCCCTGTCATGCTTCTTCCGTGCCAGCCCCCGTGCTAACCAGACTCTGTGTGCATTATCTCATTTAAAACTCACAGGCACACCATGAGATGTGCACCTGATGTGTGTCCTGTCTTTGTTCAGATGACAAAGCCAAAGGGCAATAACCTTAAGAGGCTTGCCTGGAGTCACCCAGGCAGTCACAAACCCAGCCCGGCTCCCAAGCGTGTGCTCCTGATCACTTTCTAGGTGTAGCCCCCGGCCCGTGCTGGCCGAGTGTAAACACCACCCCCACACCCCAGGACGGTGCCCCATGCCAGCCCCCCTCCCCCGCCACCTCCTCTTCCCCCTGGGTCTCTCCGGCCCTGGCACCCAGTCCGAAACCTTTTCTCGAGAGAGGCAAGGCTGGGCCGTCCAAGCAGGGGGTGGGACGAGGGGCGGGAGCTAGAGCTGAACCTCATGAGCAAGCAGCACTTCAGCCAAGGCCCTCACCACCCCGCTGGGGGAGCCGCAGGGAAGGCTCCAAGGGCTGGCAGTTGGCAGAATGGTGAGCCTGTCCCAGACCACAGCCCAGCCTGCACCCCAAAGCCTGGAGCGAAGCCCGCTGAGCCGTTGACCCGTGGAATCCAAAGGCTGCTGCTGTGGGTACATCTGATCCAGAACGTTTCCGCAATGGAGGGAGGGACCTGGGTTTGAGTCCCGGCTTGTCACCCACTTACTGAGTGACCTGGGCTGGGCCCGTCCCCTCTTGGAATCTGTTCTTCGTTTCTGCAGGAAAGTGGTTGACTGATGATTGGCAAGGATGTTTCCTGCTCTGAAACCGTGTCTTGGATTCTAGATTTCCATGGGACATTTGAGAAGTCTGGCCAGGACATGGGAATCTGAAGGGCGAACGGCTCTGGACCCGGCGCTCTGCACAGCCCACCTCATCTTCACGTGAGACTTGGGAGTGACCCCCTGTCTCCCCTGAGTGCCTGGCTTTGCACCCACTCCTCTGTCCCCCACATACTCCTGCACCCAGGAGGATTTCTTTCCTATAGCACATCCGGGCAGGGCACCAGGGCTCCGGAGGAGCGAGGAGTCAGGCCACGTGTCCCAGACCCGGAGGCAGCCATGGGGGCCCGTGGTGTTGTGACCGACGCCAACACCTCGTCCAGCCTTGACAGCAACACCACGGGCATCACGGCCTTCTCCATGCCCGGCTGGCAGCTGGCCCTGTGGGCCACCGCCTACCTGGCCCTGGTGTTGGTGGCCGTGACGGGCAATGCCACGGTCATCTGGATCATCCTGGCCCATCAGAGAATGCGCACAGTCACCAACTACTTCATTGTCAACCTGGCCCTGGCTGACCTCTGCATGGCCGCCTTCAACGCCACCTTCAACTTCGTCTACGCGAGCCACAACATCTGGTACTTCGGTCGTGCCTTCTGCTACTTCCAGAACCTCTTCCCCATCACGGCCACGTTCGTCAGCATCTACTCCATGACCGCCATCGCCATTGACAGGCAAGAGGGGGGCTGTCGGGGGCCGGGGAAAACGGCCTCACTGTGTTGGGGCTCAGACAGGGCTGGCGATGTGCCTGCGATCACACAGCAAGTTAAGGGCAGATCTCAGGGAACTTCCTCCCGGCCGGACTGTGATCCAAAAGTCGGCCTCTGGAAGACCGGGGGGCTGTGGAACCAAAGCAGGCCAAGTTAAGGTTACACATAAGGAGAATTTGGCACTAGACGGTTGTTCAAGGCTGGAGGGAGAGAACGGCTGTGTTTGGAGACCTTCTGGAATGTTCTTCTCTGGAGTTGATCTTTTTTTCTTTTCTTCTTTTCTTTCTTTTATTACAAGGAAATTGCTTATATTGTTTTCCTATTCCTCGATAGATGAAATGGGGGGGAGGAATTTAATACTACATGCAGTTACCGTATAATTATAATGGGTCCAATTATCTTCCCGACGCTGTTCTCAGGGGGCTGAGGGATCAGTGTGGAGCCATCTGCCGTCCTTTTGAAGCTGGTTAGGGCAGGCAGGGCACAGTTTGGACTCAGAAGGGGACTGTGTGACCCTGGGGGAGTCTGGTTTAGACAGCAAACGAAAAGGGACACAGAAAGACATCAGGTGCGTGTGGGAGATGGAATGGGCCTGGGACCCTCAGAGACACAGACCCCTTGTCAGAATGGTTTGAGGCGGCACGAGACCTGCTGTCCCCACTGTCCCCCTCCCCCCCAGTCTCCATCCCCACTCAATTGCCCAACAACACCTAGCAGCTGGCTTCTTTGCTCTGGGCTGTATTTCTATGGAGTTTTCCTGAAGATTTCATTTGAGAACTGTATTTCTACTGGTTGAAAATGAAAAGTTCGAAAACCATTTGTCTAGGCGACGCTTCTGATTTCATACCCAGGGCAACTGAGGCTCGAGACAAGCAGGATTTCTAGCAAGTCAGGGGCAGGGCCAGGGGCCCAGAACCCAGACCTCTCTGCTCCCAGTAAGGGGCAGGCCCCTCATCATCTGACCACACCACCTCCCCCCACCAAAAGCACCTCAGTCCCACTGGATGTTTCTGCAAGTCCACCAACATTTCCTTTTCATTCACTCAACAAATATTCGAGTGTTCCCGATGTTTCAAGCACTGGGGCATATATACCAGTGGGAAGAATAGTCCTTGAAATCAGGCCTCATGGAACTTCCATTTTAAAGGGGTGGAGGTGGGGGGCGTATGGACTTGAGAGGACAGGGTGGGAGCCAGGAGACCAGGTAGGAGGCTGCCGAGTGACAATCCACGTGAGAGAGGATGGTGCTCAGAGATCGGGGTGGCAACAGTGAGAACTCATCCATTTGTTTCTTCATTCCGATGTTCCATGCCCCCTGTGTGCTGTTCTGGGCAAGGGGGAGAAAAACAGATAAAGACGCTTGCCCTGGTGAGAATTTAAATAATAAACACATGAAGAAATGGTACGCCGTATTTTGAGGTCATGAGTGCTGTGGGAAGATATCAGGGAGGGGCAAGGGGCCAGGCAGGTTGTAGGGCTAGACAGGGAGTGGGATCGGCCCTTCTGCCGGGTGGGTTTGCAGCAAAGATGGAAGGAGGAGAGGAGAGAGAGAGTGGACCCCATTAGCTCTGGGGAAGAACATTCCAGGGAGCGGGCACCGAGGCAGTAAAAGCCCATGGCAGGATCATGCCCGGTGTGTGTGAAGAGCCCCAAGGAGGGCGGTCCTCACAGAGACACTGGAAAAACTCAGGGCGCCCGGAGTCAGCACCCCCTTGTGCCCCAAGCACCGAGATGTGAACTCCCCTGTGCAACTCCATCCTGTTGTCCTGGCCTTGTCTCAAGGTTCGGATCAATCCCAGTGAGGAAGGCCCAGGGGTCACCCAGGACCAAAGCCACTTCTGGTGGATTTAAAGGAAATAAATACATGGGACTGACTGGGTTTCAAACCCTAATCCCCCACAGCCTGCAGGCACTTCTCAAGCATCTCACTGCCTTACCAGGCCAACCACAGGGGCACAAATGACTGTCGGCCCACTTTACAGAAGAGGAAAGAGAAGCTCAAGGGGCTTAGGTTGTTTGCTCAAGATTCTACTGTTGGAATGTAGTGAAGTCAGGATTCAAATTTAAATGTTTTTTTTTAAGATTTTATTTATTTATTTGACAGAGAGAGACGCAGCGAGAGAGGGAACACAAGCAGGGGGAGTGGGAGAGGGAGAAGCAGGCT
>NW_023270232.1:4712185-4983504 GCF_011800145.1 Mirounga leonina | reverse complement strand
GACCTGAGCCGAAGGCAGACGCTTAACGACTGAGCCACCCAGGCACCCCTATTATTATTATTTTTAAAGATTTTATTTATTTGACAGAGAGAGACACAGTGAGAGAGGGAACACAAGCAGGGGGAGTGGGAGAGGGAGAAGCAGGCTTCCCGCCGAGCAGGGAACCCGATGCGGGGCTCGATCCCAGGACCCTGGGATCATGACCTGAGCTGAAGGCAGACGCTTAACGACCGAGCCACCCAGGCGCCCCAGGATTCAAATTCAGATCAGTATGAATCCAAAGTCCCAGACCTGCCCCTCCGCTAATGGGGTAAGAAGAAAAGCTCTCCTCTTTCCCACCCCACCTCCTAGAATAGGAAGGGAGTCCAAGCCCCCAAGTTGACCCGCTAGTCACCTGCCTCATCTGTGGGGACGGGGCCACTGAAAAAAGTGGCCTCTCCTCTTGTCCCACTGAGACCCTCAGCCGGGGTCCAGGCTGCTGAGGGGTGGAGCTGGCCCAGGGCCCAGCCACAGTAATGGGAGAAGGTCAGTGTCTCGGGGAGATGAGGGAGGGGGTCAACAATCATCTAGCCCAGACGCACGTTACCTGTGACCACAAACTGTGCACAGAAATCCCAGGGGTCATGAGCTTCTGTGAGGGTGAAAAATCACAATTACAAATGGAGACAGCACACCACATTTTGCTGGGACTCCAGCAGTGCCCAGGACAACGTCACAGACAGAAATCACAGGTACCTCTGCTGTGCAGAAATCTCCAAGTATCGCCGACAGCCATCACTACTTAAAAATTACCGTGGGTTCCAGACCTGCTGCTAGATCTTATTAGCGGGTTGATAAATAAGTGTGTGTATTGCTATGCCCCAAATATATATATATATATATAAAGATTTTAATTATTTGAAAGAGAGTGAGTGGGAGGGAGAGGGAGAGAGAATCTGAAGCTGACTCCGCCCTGAGCACAGAGCCCCCACATGAGGCTCGATCTCATGACCCTGAGATCATGACCTGAGCCGAAACCAAGAGTCAGACGCTTAACCTCCTGAGCCACCCAGGCGCCCTTATTTCATATTTTGGTAACTGTATTTCAGCATAACTGGTTGTCTTTCTAAGCTTGTGTAATTTATT
Organism: Mirounga leonina; assembly: GCF_011800145.1. Lineage (NCBI taxonomy): Eukaryota > Metazoa > Chordata > Mammalia > Carnivora > Phocidae > Mirounga > Mirounga leonina. Next base: position 4,982,379 of record NW_023270232.1, on the reverse strand, counting down.
CCTGTAAAAACCATATTCTGAGGAGGGCCCAGGGGCTCCGCCAGATGGCCAGCAACAGGTCCATGACCCGAAGAGAGCCCCCAATCTAGTCCCAGACCCTCCTCTTCCGAGGCGGCAACCAAAGCCCCGGGTGGTACAGCACAGTAGACGCTGTATGGAGGCCGAGGAGGGGGCCTGTTTCGTTGGTGGATGGAGCTCTTTGGATCCTTTGACTTTGGAAGGAGGCAGCTACCCCCAGCTCTCCGTCGCCGCCGCTTGGTTGGGGCCCTGACCCATGAGGCCTCAGCCCCACCAGGCTGCAGGACACTCCCACAGTGTCTTCGGGCGTCCTGGGGGCAGAGGGAGCTACACAGTGTTGTTCAGAGCTCGCGCTGTCTCTCCCAAGCCTCAGTCTGCTGGTGCAGGAAATGGAGAGACCAACCCTTGCCTGGGATACTCGGCCACCAGGCACCAGGGCTGCCAAACAGCAGCCCAAATCCCCGCAGGTTCCCAGAGAGAGGCGGGAGCTGAGGAGACAAGCTGCTTCTGGCCAACTTCTTGGAAGAGGTGGCCTTTCACTTGGACTTTAACGAATCCAGAATGGCGGGAGAAATTCCAGGCTGAGGGGAAAGAAATGCCCCCACAGAGGGTCGGTCCCACAGGCAGGGCTGTTCCTTGACCAGAGAGAGCCAGGGAAGGTGCGGGAAGCAGCGACACAGGGGGCTGGAAAGTGCGTTGGCCATGTGCAGAGAGCCTTGAATGCTGCGTTTAAAGGTTTAGACCTGCTCTGTCTGACAATGTAACTAGAGCCGTATGGGCCTATTTACATTTAAATTAATTAAAATCGAAAATCCAGTTCCCCAGTCGTATTAGCCATGCTTCCAGTGTTCACAGCCCTGTGTGGTTGGTGGCTCCTGGACAGGACAGGGCATATGGAAAGCGTTTCCACCACTGCAGAAAGCCGGGGGGCAGTGCTGGTTTGGCCTCCGTCCGGGAGACTGTCAGGTTCTGCTAAGGTCTCTGAGCAGAAGAGGGGCCGGCAGAGGCCCAGGGGCTCGGCTGGGCTGAGCTTCAGGCAGATGTCCTGAGTGGACTTCCAGTGTGGCCACGCCACTCTCTCGTGTCAGACGGAGGCGGTGAGGGGGGGCCTACGCTGGGGTCTCGGGCGCTAAAGTGCTGTGCGGCCGTGGGAGGGTCACCAGCCCAGGTGGCTCTCTGCGGGTCCCCAGCAGCGGTGGAGGGGTGTGGGGCGGATGGGGCGACAGGGTGGGGGAGAAGGGGATGGGGTTGCTGTGATGGGAGGGTGCCCCCCGCTCACACAGCCCTCTGCTCACAGGTACGTGGCCATCGTCCACCCCTTCCGGCCGCGGCTCTCGGCCCCCCACACCAGAGCGGTGATTGTGGGCATCTGGCTGCTGGCCCTGGCCCTCGCCTTCCCCCAGTGCTTCTACTCCACCGTCACCACGGACCAGGGCGCCACCAAGTGTGCGGTGGTCTGGCCCGAAGACAACGGCAGCAAGATGCTCCTTCTGTAAGGCCCGCGGGGTGCGGGGCATGAGTGTGTGCGCACACATGTGTGTGCACGTGCACACACCTGAGAATGTCCGTGCTTGTGCGTATGCACACGGGTGTGCACGTGCATCCGCGAGGGCGTTTGGGATGACGTGAGTCCGTGCATATACCAAGGGACACTTAGCACTTCCCAAGAGGCTTTACACACGTGAAGCCATTCGATTCTCCTAACGCCGTGGGGCGTGCATGTCTGAGTATTCCCATTCTCAGATGAGGAAACCAGAGACTAGAAACGAAGTAATACGCCCAAGGTCCCACGGCTGGTAGGTTACGGTAACGCCAGGGCTTAAATCTGGGCAGCGCCGCTTCAGAGCGCCCCACTTCCGCGCCACCCGGGCACTCAGATCAGGACGGGTATGTCCTTAGATGAGGATATGCATAGGGCGCTACCGTGCGGCCAGGCTGCCCCCATTTATGTCTGTGTGCGTGTGTGTGTGTGTGAGTCCGGGGCCATGTTCATGGAAGTGTGTGCACACAGGTGTGTGGAAATGTGGGGGGCGGGGGGAGGTTGGGGGGAGGGCACTGTACATGCTCCTGCCACAGAGGGTCAGGGTATTGAGGTGGAAAGGGCAGGTGACAGAGCCTAGGATGTTTTGCCTGCCTCAAGCTGAGTGGGCGCTGTGGGCCGGGGGACCAGGCAGAAGAACTCAGACATGGGCCAGCCACTGTGCGACCCTGGGTAAGTCCTTTTCCTTTCCGGGCCTCGGTTTGCTACGTGCTGGCTTCCGGATGCCCATGCGCGGCTTGGTCGTTTAGCAGAGGGTAAAGAATTGGTTGAGGCTTGGGAGGCTTGCCCTTACCTTCCCGTCTCCAGACAGACAGACGCAGCTACAGACTATATATATATGTAATCTGTCTAATGCATATGTACATAGATATATCATATACACACATATGACTCAGGAAGAAAATATCCCAATTGTGAATATTGGTGAGAATGGACTTAGTAATTTTACTTCCTCCTTTGTGTTTAATGGCATTTTAAATGTTAAACAAATGTATTATGTGGTTAACTTTTTCCTTCCTATTTATTTCCTTTTTTGGAAATAAATGCGAAGTTGAAGGAACTCCCCCAAAATGTTTTGAGAATCAGAGAATCCTAAAGCCCCAAAGAATTTCAGATACCCCCAAGAATCTTGGAATGATTGACTCTCAAAATCTGTCTCCTGCAGCCTGGAGGACCCTTCCTAGACCCTTTGGCTCCTCTCCCGGGTGGGGATTAGTTAGAGCACTTGCCGGGGGGCGGGGGGGGGGGCTGTGAGCCCGCGTGAGACCCGTCTGTGAGCCATTAGCGCCGCGCCTGGCCCAGAACGGGCACCCATATGCGGTAGTTTAAGCCGCGGACAAAGGAGAGCAAACCTGGAGGGGGCCGATCTCGTCCCGCAGACGCCCAGCGGCCCGAGGCGGGAGGAGGTGCCTGCTTTGCGCGCAGGGCTGCCAGGTCACCTTGGCAACACAGCCCCCGCCCCCGGCCCCGCCCCCTTAAACACCCCTCCCCCCAACGTCCACCGCCACACCGGCTCCATCTGCCCCGAGCACCGGCCAGAAGGGGGCCTCGCCGTGGCCTTCAGTGCTACGGAAGAAGCCTGAGAAGCCCGGTCCCGGAGACGGATGCGTTTTGAGGGCGGGCCCTGCCTACGGTCTCTGCCCTCCCTCTGCACCCCACCCTGCTCCGAAGGTCTCGCGACTCCAAGGCCAGTGTCCGTGGAGGGAAGGCTCGGGGAGGCGTGGAGAGCAGACTATTTTGTGGACTGACCACTGGGGGGCAGTGTTTCTCCACCTTACCACAGGCCTTTCTCCTTGAGAGGGGGACCGGTAATAACTCTGGGGACCCCGCACCGGCTCTGTGGGGATGGTGAGTTCCAACCCTGATTCAGGCACCAAGGGAAAACAGGAGCGCAGACGTGAGCTAGGAAGGCGATGCTTTGGTGTGACCTAGAATTCTACGAGGATTTGGGGAAAGCCTGGTTTATGTGTGCAAATGTGTTATTTGCTCTTGGTAGAGGAACTGAGATTTAAATTGGGGGCTGCATCCTCACAGGCTCCCATCCTGGGTGTGTAGGCATCCGATGAGATTACAGACGCCGCATCCAGGAAAATGCACATAGACCCTCCAAAATCAAAATACATTTAAAAAGCCCAGACTCTGGGAGGAGGCAGTCCTGATTTTTGGTGGACCCCAGATGATCCCCAGGGCTCCTTGGAGCTCCCTTCAGCGTAGGAACCTAGCCCAGAGTGAACTCCTATCCTGAACCGTGTCCCAAGGAAAGAATGAGGCAAAATCGAGACGTCACTCATACTTGGGAAGGATCTTAGGGATTACCTCCTCGTTTTACAAAAGGGGAAACTGAGACCGGGGGAGAGGTCACACTTGCCCGAGGTCACATTCTGAAGGGAGAGTCTGAACAAAAACTCAGTTCTGACTTCACAGAGCTGGCCTTCAGTGGTAGGGAAATCGTCTGAGTGTTGATTAAATCTCTAGAGCTATTTCATATGTCACAGAATTTCTGCACCTCTCTGAACCTCAGTTTCCCCCTCCAGACACTGAGGCAGGTAGCCCTGCTGACCCTCAAGGTCTATCGAGCTCAGACACTCTGTGTGTGACCTTACAGTGAAGGTAAAGTGAGAGGGGCCTGGCATTCGCTGTTCCCCCCTGCCCTTACCTGCACCACACAGGGGTCTAGGATGAGGATCCCGGGGTCTAGGAGCACCCATCCCCCCAAACCTTTTGTAATTAGCCTATTTGCTCAAAGAGCGAGCAAGCAGAATTCTAAACACAGGCTTTAGGGAAGACATTTGCTGGAGCCACCTGCTCCCCCTCTCTGGGTGGCAGCACCTCTCGAAAAGGAGCCCAGCAAGGCTGGCCCACAGGTCATGAGAGTGGGGGCCTTGGGAACACTTCACCCCTCCTAGAAAAAGGTCATGTGCCAGGGCCCCGGGTCTCGGGCCCATTCCCGAGGTGCCCCCACCTGGGCCCTGTCGGAGAAGAGCTGCAGTGTCACTCAGGAGAACGAACATCTCCTTTACATCATCTTTCCAGAAGGAAAAGAAACTGCTCCACACAGCCCAGGGTGCCCTCCACGGGGATTAGATGAGTGAGCATCAGTGTGTTCTGGGCCGCTTGCTCAAAGGTGGGGTGAGAGAAAGCCTGCTGACGTGAGCCGCGTTCCCAACCAAGCGCTGATGGGCAGGAAGAGATGATCAGTATCTTGTACAGTGTGGTACTGTTACTACTGGCCTGTTCCCTGCTAGGGATGTCGGGGCAGGACGGAACCGTATCAGCTCCTGAAAATCTACCTCTCCAGACAGACAGACGCAGCTACAGACTATATATACATGTAATCTGTCTAATGCATATGTACATAGATATATACACCCATATGACTCAGGAAGAAAATATCCCAATTGTGAATATTGGTGAGAATGGAATTAGTAATTTTACTTCCTCCTTTGTGTTTAATGGCATTTTAAATGTTAAACAAATGTATTATTTGGTTAACTTTTTCCTTCCTATTTATTTCCTTTTTTGGTAGCGTTTGTCTATCACCTGGAGGATCGCAGAGACAAAGCGGGTATCCCTTTTGCAGCAGGGAAAGCCCTCTTTGGGCATATATGCTAGCCAATGTTGTCCTTTTTTTTTTCTTTAAGTTAAATCAAGGCCTTGGGAGGTGGCCCGGGGTGGCCGGCCGGAGCTGGCTCAGGAGCGCACGCGGGCCAGGGGGACTGAGGGCTGGCGGATGCCGAAGTCGCTCCCGGCCGTCCCGTGCCCAGGCCCTTGGCTTTCCCTCCAGGTACCACCTCGTGGTGATCGCCCTCATCTACGTGCTGCCTCTCGTGGTGATGCTCCTCGCCTACAGTGTCATCGGCCTCACGCTCTGGAGACGCGAGGTTCCCAGGCACCAGGTGCACTGCGCCAGCCTGCGCCACCTGCGGGCCAAGAGGAAGGTGGGCGCCGGGGACGGGGCTCGGCGGGGGCGGGGTCGGCTCGGGCCCCGCCCCGGGCCCCGCCCTTCCGGGCTCGAAGCCCGCCCCTACGGCGGCGCCGTTGAGGACCGGATCCACCCTAACTTGCACTTGTCCCAAGTCCCAGACAAGAGTCCGAGTTCATTCTTCCTAAGACGACAGAGTTGCCTTTGGCCCTTGGCCAAATGCGAAGTTAAAGGAACTCCCCCAAAATGTTTTGAGAATCAGAGAATCCTAAAGCCCCAAAGAATTTCAGATACCCCCAAGAATCTTAGAATGATTGACTCTCAAAATCTTAGACTTTCTGAATAATCGGAGTGTTGAATTTAAGAAGCCCCACAGAACTACTACGAGAGGCTCCTATTTAGAATCACAAGAGAATTCTCAAATGCTGGAACTGCAGACCTCCAATCCGAGATCAGGGAGACTGGATTGGAGTCCAGCAGCACCCAGTCTGCCTTCAATTTCCAACCCAAGTGCCAGTGTCCACCCCTCCTCCCCGCCATTCAGGGCCCCCCAAGGTCCTGATACAGCATTCTATGATTCAGACCTCCTCCACTGTCTCCTAGTCAAAGCTTATCTTTGCCGTGGCCCTTCCTGTTAGGCGTCCAGGGAAGGTAATGGTTAATCCCATCATGTATCAGGTCACTGTCTTGGCTTCAGGTCTACTATTGGGCATTTTTCATAGGACAATTCAGGGAGGTAGTCAGATATGGGACACTGTCTGAGTGTCCCTCCTCGTGAAGAGCTGGTCTCCACTTGCCATCGCTGGCTTGCCCTCCATTCCTCGTGGGGTACTGGGCCAGTTTAGGAGGGCCTGCAGAGACCAGGCTTGAGGGGGGAAGATCAGGGAGCTGGCTCCTGGGCAGAGGCTGGGATGCCCGACTAGAGTCTCACTACCTGTGGTTATAGAAGGGCTATGGCAGACACAGATCCCAGGGAGAGGGGCACCTGAGAACCCATAGTTAGCATAGGGGATCCCCCAAGGATGGGGTTAGGAGCTCACCCGCTCTCCAGGGAGGGGAGCTGCTCTGAACGAAGGGGTCTGGGACACCTGCTAGATGAGGTGGCCTCCGAGCTGGGCTTCAAGGAGTGAGGACTCGACAGAAAGAACAGCAGTGTGGGCAGAGGTGCAAGGCCCAGCAGTCAAGGCTGCTTATGCTCCAAGGGGCTGAGGGCTTCCATGAGGGGTGCCCTGCCACCACCCTTGGAGGATTGGGGTGTGGTGCTTCCAGGCTGAGGTGTGACCTGAGCCTCTCCCGGCCCAGTTCGTGAAGACCATGGTGCTGGTGGTGGTGACGTTTGCCATCTGCTGGCTGCCCTACCACTTCTACTTCATCCTGGGCAGCTTCCAGGAGGACATCTACTACCACAAGTTCATCCAGCAGGTGTACCTGGCGCTCTTCTGGCTGGCCATGAGCTCCACCATGTACAATCCCATCATCTACTGCTGCCTCAACCACAGGTGAGTCCTCATCCCAGCCGCCCTCTCCTCAGCCCTCAGGAACCCTTGGCTTGGCCCCTGCACAGTGTGAGCCTGTGCCTCCCACCCCCGCACGGGATTGCTGTCCTCACACTGAGCCCACAGCACAGTCCTCAAGCCAGGCCTCTCCTCCCCAAACCCTTGTCCTGTTGCCCAGGCCACAGTTCTCCCCGTCCATCTGCTCCTGCTCTCTCTTCAGGGGCTACATCTGGGACCAAGAGAAGAGAGAAGGGAGGGACAGAGAGGTGGAGGGAGGAGGAGAGTCAGAGAGAGGCCGCAGGGCGGACAGAGAGGGAGAAAGGAAGGAGCCAGTAAAGGAGGGTGGGACTTCCTCTGTCGTGACACTTTTAAGAGCTTCCCGTAATGAGACGTTTCCTTGAGCCAGGTGACCACTCCAACCCCAGCAGTATGAAGCACTCAGCTGGGGGGGCCCAGGGCCAAGACTGCTCCCTGGGGAGATCAGAGGGCATTTCCTGCCGCCAGGGGGGATTTCTGGGGCTGCTGAGGAGTGACCTTGGCAGAGACAGCCAGGAAGGAACCAAGTTCTCACTCCTCCCTCAGACACACCTGGTTGCCCCACCCCATACTTCTGGTGAATCAGAGTCCCCCAGAGGAGCTGGCGTTTGCTCTGGGGCACCTGGAGAGGTGGAAGGCCTCAGAAAACCCTGAAAGGGGGGTCAGGTAAGAGGAGATGAGAGGTGAACACTGAGTCCTGATCTCTACAAGACAGCCATGTGGGTAAGGTTGGCCGTGGGCCTCCGTGTTCATGCCTTTTATCACCTGCCTGCCCACGTGTCCAGGCCACTCATGATGCCATTAGGGTCCTTGTTGCCCAGATATCCCAGCCACCTGGGGCAGGCCAGGAGGAAGTGAGAGAACTGTGATTTTTTTTTTTTTTTGAGTGTTTAATGGGTGCCAGAACCCTCCATTGTCTCCTGAGAGGTAAGAAGTAGATGATAGGAGGAAGGGAGGTGTCATCCCCATTTTACAGATGAGGAAACTGAGCCCCAGAAAGGAAGACTCCTAAACTCATACAGCAAGCAGTGGAGCCAGAATACCATAGATCTCCAAGGCCTGTAACCTTGGCCCACATCACACCTTTCTCTTGGTGCAGCTTCTAGGAGAACTTGGACTCAGGAACTGTCATAATCAGGGAGGGGCCCCCAGCACTCCATGTGTGTGCAATGGTCACTCTCCCATTACCCAGTGACACAGTCCCTGAGGGTCTGAGCAAGTCCCGAGGCTCTACTCATTTCTGAAATAACTTCAGAATCTTCAGTAGTTGGTGCCTTTAGCTCTAAAGCAGGACTGATGCTCCTGGCAGGAGGCTTCATTCATTCAGAACCTGTTCACAAGTGACTCCGTGTACCCGGCCTGTTCCAAGCCCCTGGGGTACCCCAGTGAACAAAAGCAATGGTTTCTTTCCTTGGGGAGCTGACATTCTAGTGGGGAGACAGACAATAAGCAAGTGTAAGGAGTGGATGAATCACATAGTGTATTAGGTGGTAAGTTCTACGGAAACAAGGAAAACCAGAGCTGGGGACGGGAGGACCAGAAATGCCAGGGGGAGGAGTGGGCACAGGGGTAGCAATTCTATAGCATGGCCAGGTTTGGCCTTATTGAGGATTCTTTTGAGCAAAGATGATTGAATGGGCCCTGCAGCTGTGTGGGGAAAGGCTCCAAGCAGAGGGAACAGCCAAGGCAAGGGTCCTGCGGTCATGATAAGGCCTTGGGCCAGGACTCTGCCACGAGGAGTCCAGTGGAGCTCTGAGTTGGGAGACACCTACGCTGACTTCCCTTTTAAAAGAATCCATCTGGCCGTGTGTTGGCACTGGACCACAGCGGCGGGGCAAGCAGAGAGGCAGGGGGTGGGGAGGCTGTTGCAGAGATGACGGTGAGAGGTGGGGAGGGGGTTCAGACGGGGGAGAGATGTGGTCAGAGTCGGACTATTACTAAGGTAGAGCCAACAGAACCTGACGGAGAGGAGGTGACATGTGTGAGAAGTCAAGGCTGACTCAAAGGTTCCAGGCCTGAGCAGCTGGAAGGACAGACTTGCCAGTTGTCAGGAACTGAGATGGGGACGCTGGCGAGTGGGGGGGGGGGGGGACATGCTGAGTGTGAGCAGGAGGGGCAGAGGCCATGAAGCTCCCACAGGAGAGGCGTTTGTTGGGCCACACCATCGAATATTGTAGAGCTGCAAGGTGAGGAACCGAAGTCAGGCCTGCTCTTCTGTAACATGGCACCCTGCGTCTCCTGGGAACAGACAAGCGGCTGTCACCCAGGGTCCCCTTGATCTCTGCTCCTCTCGGACAGGCCAGTGTTCTCTTTCTCACGGCCCATTTCCTCCACTGCCGTCTGCTTCCCCTTCTAATTTACCTTTAGTCCGGCCATGGGGAGAGCTACTTTTTAAGCAAATATACCAAAATGTAGTAGTTCTCTGTGCATGACTTCTTTCAGAGCAGCTCCCCCTTGGGAGAGCATCCTTACTCTGCCCAATACTGCCAAAGCCCAAACTTCTTAAGACTCCTCTAGAATATTCCTTTAGAAGCCAGTTAACAAGCCAAACAAGAAAATCTGTTATTTCTTTAGTTGTATTTGGTTTCTTTCTGTCTGTAATAACAAATGGTCTAATTAGGCTTAATCACCCACTTCAATCACTAGATTTAGCTCCAGATTCCTTCTGGGCGTTTCCAAAACTCAAATCCACTCAGGAACAGTGAACAGTGACAGGGGTAAGAGGACGACTTTCCTTTGGAGGGGAGATCAGCTCCTGGAGGTGGGGGCAGTTCCCGGACTGTTCCCCTCACCCCTCTGCTCAAGGTGACCCTCCGTCTCCTAGGTTTCGCTCTGGATTCCGGCTTGCTTTCCCTTGCTGCCCGTGGGTCACACCGACTGAGGAAGATAAGATTGGGCTGACTCACACTCCATCCCTTTCTAGGAGGGTCAACAGGTGTCACACTAAAGAGACTTCTTTCATGGCTGGGGATACTGCCCCCTCTCAGGCTACCAATGGGCAGGCCAGGGGTCCCCAAGATGGGGTACCTACTGAACCCTGAAGCCTTGTGCCTGGCACCCTTGGAGGAGTAGCCAGTTGAGAGGTCCAGATCTAGAAGTTTGACCCATGCCCCAGGCTTCAGTACATCAATGGAAAAACAAGATGGGGCCAGGAGCTCTGCAAGTGGATGCTAACTCTAAGAGGGCCCAGCCGCCCCTCTGACAGGGCTTCACAGCAACAAGAGTCCAAGAAGAGAGTGTGAGCTAACACTTATCTCATCCAGGAGTCACAAACAGGGATGGCTTCCTGGGGCATACAACCTGATGAGTGCCTTCCAGCGTTGGGGTAACAGGCAACGGGGGGAAGAGGAGGGCGTACGCATGCAAAGGGGACAGCAGCTGACCAGCTCTGGACAAATGTCATGAGTTAATGGGTGCCCACCATTGTCAGATCTTATGGATCTTTCAAGACACGCCAGAAATCCAAATTTGTGAGACTTCCAGACTTGTTCCATTTGGCTCACATTTTTATAAATATTGGTTAGACCAAACAGAACACACCTGGGGACAGCACCCAACCATGGTACTGATTTATTATCAGGCTAAAGACACAGGGAGGGAGCTTCTTATTTTGCAAAGCCCATCACCTGTGAGTCGACCCCGGGCTTCTGTGCTTCGGCATCTAACTCAGACCCAGCTCAGTGCCCACCGTGGGTAAGAGTCAAAAGGAGCCGCGGCTGCGTTGCCTCGGACAAGTCCCTCTTACCCTCCGCCTCTTCTTCTCCCAGTGACAAAACTGCCTCACAGGGATGCTGGGAGGAAGACTGAAGTGAGGCCTCTAAACTAGCGTCAAGTGCTGAATAACCAGCAGGCATGATTCTTATCCCCGCCAAGCCAGCCGTGTTATGCGGACGCCTCCAGGACACGAGCAGCGGGGGTCACGCTCACTCTGGCAGTGGGCAGGGGGCGGGCAGGGAACGCCAAGCATCTCGACTCCCGGAGAGCTCTGGGCCTGGCCCGGTGCACCGCAAGGACACCCTTCTCCCTGACCGCCGCCTCACCCTCACCGCCACCTCACCGTGCGCCCCATTTGCCCCTCCAGAAGAACCACGTGACACTATAAATGTACGGCAAGAGGGGCGTCTGCCTTCGGCTCGGGTTATGATCCCAGGGTCCTGGGATCGAGCCCCGCATCGGGCTCCCTGCTCGGCGGGAAGCCTGCTTCTCCCTCTGCCCCTCACCCTGCTTGTGTTCCCTCTCTAGCTGTGTCTGTCAAATAAATAAATAAAATCTTAAAAAAAAAAAAAATTAAAAAAAAAAAAAGAATTCATATTTTCAGGGCGCCTGGGTGGCTCAGTCGTTAAGCGTCTGCCTTCGGCTCAGGTCATGATCCCAGGGTCCTGGGATCGAGCCCCGCATCGGGCTCCCTGCTCGGCTGGAAGCCTGCTTCTCCCTCTCCCACTCCCCTGCTTGTGTTCCCTCTCTCGCTGTGTCTCTCTCTGTCAAATAAATAAATAAAATCTTATAAAAATTAAAAAAAAAAAAAGCACAGCAAGAGAGTTTAATGCTAGGTGTGATCCCCCCAGAGATCATGGTGCCCGACAAAGGGGCTCCGGCCTTAACCCGCCCAGGGCACGAGAGGCGGGCTGATGTGGTACCCACTGGCGGGCCATGGGGTGAATCAGCAGCCTCAGGGTTGAGGTGGGGCAGGGATGAAAGGGTCAGGTGAGGAGCGGTTTCCTACAGAAGGGATTCTTTTCAAAGGGGAGAGGAGGACCGTGCAGGCAACCTGCTCCCGGGGCTGCAGCAAGACGTCATCCGTGTTAGAGCAGGGTCTACACCCTCTGTTCCCTTGGAGTTGGCAGACAGTGATGAAGGGCGGGGTCTACCTGGGGACGGCGGTGGGGAAAGCCAATGTGCACTGTCCTCTCATTAAACCCAAACAGTCCGTGGGAGCCCAGAGGCCTTCCACCGCTTTGCCTTCCTAACGGTGCGGGGTTGAGACCCTGGGGCTGTGGCAGGGAGCTGGCCAGGCCGGTGCTGGAAAACAAGGACAGAGGCTAGCTCGGTGACACTGCAGAGAACAGAGAAGTGACGCTACTAAACGAAGGCTGGGGGCTGAAGCACTCTCCCCCCACCCCCCAGGATCCCCAGGGTATGGCCTCCCACCTTCTCCGGCCAACAAGCATCAACTCGGGGTCTTTGAATTGGTACAAAGTTTACTAGGTCATACAACGTGGCTCACAAAAGCAATGGGGAATTCCAACGAGGGCACTGTTTGTTGGTTTCGTTCCTTTTACCCAAATGGAGACAAGACATTTTCCCACAGAACTGCCCACCTCCCCCCACCCCCAAGACAGACAGAAGGCAAGACTGTCACAACGTGGCTCTGACCAGTTCCACGGACACACGATTCAGTGGCACGGACACGTCTCGATGGGAACCTCGGGACGCCAGACAGCAGTGGGGGCTGGGACGGGAGGAAGCCGCTAAGATGCCCCTGGGAGGAGGAGTCCCGGCAGTGTCTGCTGGTGATAATACATTTCACACGGGGTATGGGTCCCCAAGGACGGGCTGCGGAGGGCCCTAAGGCCTGTCAGATGGCGTGACTTTTCATCTCGGGCCAATAAATAACTCTGTCGGACGAATGCAGAAACTGGAAATGGGCGCCACTACACTTCACACGTGGGGAGCGGACGACCAGGTTGAAATCGGATCATGCAGAGTGGCAGGGCAGGCGAGGAGGGGCCGGAGTGGGGAGAGATTATCAACAGCACACGCTCTATTTTGTACCCTACGTTATGCGCCGGGAGTTGGCTCGCGGCCCCTCCCGCTGCGGCGGAGGCGGGCTCTGGCGCGGGCGGCTCCCGGCCCAGCTCGCTGGGAGGGACGGGGGTGGCCGCCCGCAGAGACGCGTGCTGGGGGGCAGCGGGCCGGGGGGCCAGTACCCCTAGCTGCTCGCCTCTTCCCGGAGCCGGACGCCCACTGCCGTGATGAGGGCAGCGCCCTTGCCGCTCCCGTCTTCGGACAGGAGGAAGGACACGTTACATTTTGGGGACAGTTCCTTCACGGTTTGGTACATGATTCCGGAGAAGCTGAGAAAGAACAACACACGGAGGAGGAGGGTCAGTGGAGAAGATGAGAAGAGATGCTGGGCCCGCGCGAGGACGCCGCAGGACCCTAACGACAGAGGATAAGCAAGACGGGAGGGGCTTCTTGGGAAGGGTTGCGGGGACACCGGATCTGCCGCCGATTCTACGACCCCAGTTTTCAGCATGGAGAAACAGCCGAGAATCCAAACAGATGTGACTGGACGGCTTATCGGGACGAGGGCAGGAATAACGCACAGACACACTCATCCCCCAAGCCCGAGGCGTCTGGGGGACCAGATACCGATTAGGGGACCAGGGCCTGGCCCCCTGAGATCCCCAGCCCATCACCAGCCACGGCCCAACACCTGGCCTCCGAGGCCAAGAGCGGCAGGCCCCCGGTGAGAGAGAATCTCTCAGTGACAGGTGACTCTAGGTTCCCACACCATGTGCTGACGGGGACACAGGGCCAGGCTGACGCAGCTCAGGGCAATGGAGGTGACACCACCCGCCCGCTGTGGCACCCCTGCCAGGGCCTGCCCCACACCTTCTATGCTACCTTCCAGTCCTGCCCGTGGCCATCAGCCCCTGAGGACGAGGACACTTGGCAGCTGAGCACTTGAGCATAGCTTCCAAATGACGGTGCGGGGATTAGGTAAGTGTGTATGCCTCCAAGACCTAGCTCTGAGCCACGGCAGTGTGCTGCCCCTGGTGACGAAGGGGACAGCTACGGAGGTGGGGGACAGGTGCAGATGGAGCAGGGCACTTGGCTCCTCTGCAGCCACGGCCGTGAGGTAAGCAGCGAATGCCTACGCTGATGTGGGTGAGGCTGCTTTTAAGGAGAGTGACATTATGGCCCAGTTTACCAGGGATGGTCCCAGTGTAATTATTAGTGCAGTCTCTTCACTGGCAAAACCATCCCAGTTTAGACAATAAGTAATAGGGTCACTCTATTCATAAGGGCTAAGCTTTGGGATATGTGGCCGATCAAAGGGCAGGTGGGGCCGAATATCCTCCTTCAGCACCGAGTGTCAGACCCTTGACCATAAGGAGCCCACTCCCCATCCCTCTTCCTACCTTGCAAGCCTCTTGAGAAACTGAGCAGGTGAACAAGACAAGGTGTCCTCCTCCCTCCGTCCTTCACTCCCTCTCCCCACTTACCAGACACAGCCTCCTGGCCGGGCTGCAGCTACCCAGGCGGATGAGTAAGGCCACAGTCGCCCTTCCCTCAGACTCTGCCTGACCTAAGGGGGCCCCAGGAGGAATGGGGAGAGGGACATCTACGCCACTGGTGTGAGCTGAACCAAGTGAAGCCACTCCTCTCCAAGGATCTCAGCTGAACTTCGAAGCAGCTCATCACCTGGTCCCAGAGAAGGCCCAGGCCCCAAACGCACAGCCTTTGGGTCAGCTGGGTCCCGGTGAGGAATTCTCCTGGTGCGACTCACTTCCTGCTGTCCCATAACCCATCAAGGGGCCTCGGCAGCCCAGGACGCCCTGCCCACGCAAGCAGAAGCCCCACTCACTGCGGATGGAGCTTGTAGAGTGTTCCATCCACGCCCACAGTCACGTTGAGGCGGTCCAGCCCTCTGTTCTCGCGGATCTTGTCCACCACGGCGGCCATGCCCGCACCGCACAGCTGCGCAGCCCTCTTGGACACCACCCCGCACACGGTCTTGACCAGGATGCTATCGTCACAGGTGCTGTTCAGGCCCAGCTGCTGCAGGATGGCCCGCACCTGGAGCAGCGCTAACCGGTCACTGCGGTGGACAAAAGCCAGAAGGCTGATGAAGCGGGGCCCTGCAGAGCAGCCTGGGAGCCGACGCCGGGGGACCGGCCCAAACCACCGTACTTACCACGAGTGGGGTTGTGGGGGCTTCCTTCCTCCAAATCAACATTTATTTGTATTAATTTATTTCCTTTTAAAGACATTATTTTTCTTCAAGTAACCTCTACACCCAGCCTGGGGCTCGAACCCACAACCCTGAGATCAGGAGCTGCGTGCTGAGCCAGCCAGGCGCCCCAGCTTTTACGACCATTCTAAAAACAAGGTGGCTTTTGCTTTGGCAGAGCACGCTGCACCTCCTCTCACAGCTCACCAAGGAAGAGGGCAAAGGCCTTTGTCCAGGGAGGAAGCAATCACCGCACACAAGAAAACGGGAGGAAGGCAAAGCCACTTGCCGTGGGGCACACTTCCTGGGTGACCAAACAGCCCGATCCCAGGCTGCCTTTCAGATGAGTGCAGGTGGGACCAGACCTGTGGCTCTTGGCTCTAGTGGACTCAGCGCCCTTCAACACAGGTATCCGTGATGCACCTTTATCCTGAAATGGAGTCCATACACCTGACTTCCAAATATACATAATGCTCCAACATAAAGCATGAAGAAAAGGAAAATCTTTTATAATAAAATTATATGATTTCCGTATGTAGCTGCTCAGGGCCTACTACTCCAGAGGGTTAGAAACACCCTCACAGGGGTGCCTGGGTGGCTCAGTCATTAAGCATCTGCCTTCGGCTCAGGTCACGATCCCAGGGTCCTGGGATTGAGCCCCGCGTCAGGCTCCCTACCCGGCAGGAAGCCTGCTTCTCCCTCTCCTACTCCCCCTGCTTGTGTTCCCTCTCTCGCTGTGTCTCTCTCTGTCAAATAAATAAATAAAATCTTTAAAAAAAAAAAAAGAAACACCCTCACAAATGACAACGTCCCGTGAGGTGCCTCCCCACCCATCACGACCTCCCCTGGCCACACAGACCTCTAACAGACCTGCAGGGACGCCCCTCATCACTCACCTCTCAATCTGGGAAAGATATTTTGTCTGAAAGATGCCCCGGGTTTTCAGTGTCTCAGAGATCTGCCCTCGGAAGAGGAACCCCTTCTTGGTGAAGTCGATCAAGATGTTGCGGACGATCTCACCCAGGTACATACCGCTAATCATCTTCTCAAACCTGAACCAAGAGCAGGGGCTGGTGTCTATGTGAAGCCTTTGGTCTCCCAGTAGCCCCGCGGAGGCATCACCAGCCTGCACACCCAGCCCTGTGCCCCTCAGCAGAGGCAGAGGGAGGCCAGGAAGGGCTAAGAGATCCTCAACCCTCCCCAGGATCAGAACCGAAATCACCAGCACTCACATCTAACTGCTGGACCATCTCCCTCCTGCCACTGCCCGGCAGAACCCCACTCGGCTCTCAGCTCAAAACTCTCCTCCAAGAGGCCTGTCCTTCTCCCCGCGACCGAGTTCTATCTGCCTGTCTCAGGCTCCCATACACCCTCCCTTCCCCGTCACAAGGCCCACAGGCATGCTGCCTCTCCAGCAGAAGCCTGGAGAGACTGGAACCAGTGTCCTGCTCAGCTTTGAGGCCCAGGGTCTGCACAGCCCAGCGCTAGGCTCTCAGTCAAATGCTCAATAAATATCTGCATAATAAGCAAACAACCGGTCTGAGTCTTAAAGGGACAAGAAGACAAGGAGGGCAAAATTCCCACTAGATTTCTGGAAGGTTTTGAAAAAGCCCAGAGTGCTGGTCAAGCCCCCAGCACAGGGAGGAAGCCACCCAGGCTGGAGGGTTCGGGCGGCTGCCGTGCTCTGGAGGGCAACCTGTTCTGGGCCTTCTGACTCCTGCCCTCGCCATGCTCAAGTCCCAGTGTCCCCAGGCTGGGAAGAGTCCACTGGACACTCCAGAGGATGTCAGGCGTGCCACAGAAAAAACCCATGAGACTGCACTATTATTATCAGTCCTCATCCAGTCCCTCTCACACCGTGAAGGACACCAGCTGAGTGCGGTGCTGAAGGGGCTCTAACCCCCTCCACCACCTGCTACCTCCCTGCCAACCAAGGGGGTCTATGGTAGGCAATAGGAGCTAGAATTGAGTGACACTGATCTTCGCTATGTCATTTTATGATTATCATCTATTTACGATAATACTGGTGTCCCCTTTTTTCTCCCTTGTTAAATTTAAGTGAAAAATAGAAGCTGACTTAAAGAAAACCATTAAGTAAATAACAGCGCAGGTGTCTCTAGAAAAGGCAAAAATCTTGAGGGCGGCTGGGAAACAAGTCTTATTTGGGAGGTGCCATCCCCCCCACTGCTTCTTCCTGCTCCTGGGGACATGGCTCGGACAAACCCATCCCGGCAATGGCAGAGGATGACCTGCGTCCTGGGAGCCCGAGACAAGGAGTCCTCGGTCTGTCTGCAGGGAGGACAGACACTGCCATCTCAGGCAGGATGTCTGGGACCCAGGCTCCCACCAGCCATGAGGCGGTGCAGGAGGCTGGGGAACGACGAAGAGAAGCCCCCACTGGCCACATCCTAATTCACCGTGCCCTTTGACAGCTGCAGGTCAAGTGCACTTTACTTCCACCAAACAAAACAAAAACCTGCTGACCAAAGGCTTCTATTAGTCTGACGGGGAAGAAGTACAGAGCACTGGAGACCAGAATGTTCCAGAATGAACACGGTCACTGCGGGAAGTGGTGTGGCCGCTGCCACCCTGTCCTCTGGGCAGACTCCCGGCAGAGGAGCACCTGGCCAGGACATCAACCTGGCCCACGCGTACCATCCTCCTGGCTCTCTGCTCTCCTTGAACCAAAAGCAAAGGTCAGGAGGGAATCTGAGGGGCTAGTCTCTAAGCCTCTGTCCAGACTCCACTCCTACTAGAAACTTCTTCTGCTTTAACAGGCAGAACACAGCCTTCCACCCTCACCGTCCTGGCTCCCGCATGTGTCCTCCTCCACCAAGCGGTTACCTTTGCTTCCCAGCGTTTAGAGAATATTCATCCACCAGTCTGTCATAGATTGTTCTGATATCATCTAGACACCCGTTGTCCCCAAAGGCACCCCACTCCATGTTGATGCACATGCGCCCGTCATTCCCCTCCAGCATCTCGACGTTCTTCATTTCTTCCATGTAGCAGGCATTGCTGCCGGTCCCTGCAACACACGAGGAGGGCAATGAACGGCCGAGCCATGGGGCCTGGGGTTGCGGGGAGGGCCTGGGGCCGGGGACTCCACAGAGAGGGGGTACATTTCTGAGATGAATAAAGCAACAGCTTTGCTTTCCTACTGTTTCCCAGGAAAACCTCGAAACAGAAAAGGAGAGTCAGAGTTAAACTACCCAGAGAGCACCTGATTCACTTACTTTATACCAGGATGTCAATATCGAGAGCCTCGAGTGTGTACCTGCCCAGGCAGGGCTCTGTTTATTTTTATAGAAGACGGTCTGACAACAAAGAGGTATGTCTTCAATGGCAAAAGTTTAGGCAATATTCAGATTGGAGGGATATTTCTCTCTCTCTCTCTCTCTACACACACACACACACACACACACACACACACACGTATATACACAACTGTACACACACGTGCGTATCTATAAAATACTACACTGGGGGGTCGTCTACCATCACACCATGGATGTCCACTTATCTTTACGGATCAAACATGGTCATGGACTATGCCGGCCCAGTCCACTCTCCCATGTGTTTCAGAATGAAGCCCACAGCTAGTTCAGGGAAGGCCCGTGTCCCCAGCATGTCAGTGGCGCCTTTCCAAAGGTGATGGTGCCTCATCATTTTGATGTCACAGCCCTCTTTGAAAACCTGATGATTCTCCTTGGATGCACACACTGCACACGCACAGTCTGACATACAGTTCCCAGAGGCTCAGGAGCCTGGGCTCTCCATCCCTGAACTGCCCAGGCTGTGGCCCCGCAGGGACTGGGGTGGAACCACCAACGGTTTGCTGTTCTCGTCCCTGAGGAGCTGAGTACAGAAACTGAGAGGAAGTGTATAAAACATTCACAGCAGTTTCTGTCGCCATGACATCCAAGCCCATGGTCGTCGGCCTTGTCTCAGTGAGTGGACTAGAAAATGTAAAACCAACCAACTAACCAACCAAGGAATACTTCGCCCAGATATTTTAATCTGCACCCCAGTCACCTGGGGAGCTTATTAAGATGCAGATTCTGGGGCGCCTGGGTGGCTCAGTTGGTTAAGCGACTGCCTTCAGCTCAGGTCATGATCCTGGAGACCCGGGATTGAGTCCCGCATCGGGCTCCAGTCCCGCATCGGGCTCCCTGCTCAGTGGGGAGTCTGCTTCTCCCTCTGACCCTCCCCCCTCTCATGCTCTCTCTATCTCATTCTCTCTCTCAAATAAATAAATAAAATCTTTAAAAAAAAAAAAAAGATGCAGATTCTGATTTGGAAGATCGGGGGTGGGGCCTGAGACTCCACATTTCTAACACGCTGGTTACACTCCGCGTAACCAGGCCCCAGAGCACCACCAGCCCAGCCTCGGTGGGATGTAGGCGGACTTTCAGCCCCCTTGGGGGACACAAGGCAATCCCCACTGGCCTGACCAAAAGGGCTTGTTTTCGTTCCCTTTAAAGAAACTTCCATAGAATTCACAGACACTTCTCCCTGTGTCACTGGATTGTTTGGGGTTTTTGTTTTCTCAGCTCCCTTTCACCCCAAAGTGTGAAACTGAGAGAAGAGGAGCCCCAGAAACGGCCAGGGGTGCACAGAAAGCCAAAACATAGAAATCATACTTTTTGCCAATGAGCGCTGGGACCAAAGAGATGGATGGATGGAAGAAGGAGAAAGTGGGTGTGAGTGCAGCCGGGGCTGGGACAATGTCCGCCCCACTCGCTCACTCTTCACCTGGTGCCAGGTGCCAGGAACGGCTCAATCAGGCGGCCCTGAACTGGGCAGGAAGGCCAGACCCAGCGCCCCAGTGGGGAATGTGCTTTGTCACTCTAGATTTGCATGTCACACCTAAGCCCATTCATAAGCAGAGGTGCAGGGGCTGGGTGGGGACAGAAAGCTTTGCAAAAGAAAGGAAGAAACAAAACAGCCCCTGAGTCAAGCCCCAAAAACCTTACACTTGCAGCTGCTCCCCAGTTTTCAGAATTTCCTCAGGAGCCAAAAGTGGCTTCACAAATGAAAAGGTCTCCCGAGCACCAGGAAGGCCGCCTTCAGGGGCCTTATCCCCATCTCCCAGACACTTAGCAAAGGGTCTGCCCAGCAGGGCTACCAGCCCTCCTCATCCAGGTAGGGCCTGCAGAGGTTGGCCACGAAACAGGGCCTTCTCCCAGCATCCTGACACCAGGAGCAGGCTCAATGGGACAAATGGTCTTCTCACAGCCCGGATTGATGTGCTTCAGGAATGACGGGCTCTCAAGTCCAGATCCCTCATGTGTCTGGACCATAAGGGAACCCGCAGAGCCAACCTCTCTGCGACCCACTGAAGTGGCTGGGATTGCTCAGAGACGGTGGCTGCCAGAGGCAAAATGGTGCCCAAGACTAGTCTCTGGCCCTTGCCCACAGTCAGGGGAGAAGGAGAGCTCTGTTGCCTTCCCAATCGCAGGCTCCCACCCCTCAACACCTGCCTGGTGGCCCTCCCTATAAGCCCAGTAGTTGCCCTGATGGCCAAGCCGGCCCCAGGTACTCCCACCCTGTCCACCCAAGCCATGTGAGCCATCTGGGGCCTCATCCAGGACAGCTCCGTTTTGACAAGCTGGTCACGAGCCTTGGGGTGAGTGTTGGGGAGCAGAAAGTCCCCTGACAGCTCTGCAACCTCGGTCCAAACTCTGGAGGCAGTAAGGGGACAATAGGGACAGATACAGTGTCCCTCACAGAGGACTGAGCTGCCAGCTCATGGCCCCACAGAACAGGAAAACGCCAAAGAGGCAGACGTTCCAGGATACCCACCTACGATGAGTCCAACCTCGCAGGTAGGCTCCTCGTAAGCACAGGTCATCATGGTGCCCACCGTGTCATTGACCACAGCCACCACGTCCAGGTCAAATTCCTTGGGGAAGAAAGGGACACAGCTTTAGGGGAGGGACAGCGCTGCCTGATGCCTCATCTGAAATAGTTTCCTTACCAGCCATTAAAAAGGTAGTAAAATATTCCTTCACTGACTAACCACCTACTATTAATGATGTATCTGACACTGGAGATCTAAAGAAAGGAAGCATTCTACCCATTTCACAGATGATGCCGAGTACCAGAGAGGCAGCCTGGAGGGAACTGTTGAATGGAGAAAAGACGAGGGACTGTGGCCAAATAGCTCTCTCTGAGGAGCTCAGAGTGTTACAGTCTTCCAGAAGGCAAAACGGAACTACCAAACCCACTCCTCAGAATCTGTCCTTCTGAAATAGCCATGCAGGTACACAAAGATACCTACTGCATGCATGGTTTGCAGGGACCAGAAACAACCCAAATATAGATCAAAAGCGGCGATGTAAGTAAGACACGGGTTCGTACGTGTGTTTGGTCTCTGCACAGAACGTAGGTTGGAAGAATGCTAACACGAAGAGTGGGGACATGGGCAAAAGTAGGTCAGCGGGTTTCTTTCCAACGGGATGTAAGTTGCCTCGCATACTCTGCCGAGTGCAACCAATCCCTCTTTCAAAAACCCATTCACGTCAGCCTTCCCCACTGCCTGTGTATTTGGCTGCTCTTCTGAACTAGAGGCATTTGAACTTTTTTTTTTTTTTAACTAATTCCCTCATTGATAAGTCAAGTAAAATCTTTCGAATTTTCCATTTTATATTTTGCCAATGTCCTCCAGCCAAAGACCACCAGAAACACACCTGTAGTCAAACAGAGCTGGTAACAGGGACTGGGTGCCACATGGGCGACATATCTTGTGGGGCATCTCGGAACGGGTTAGAAAGCACCCACTCCAGGATTTGAGCCTGGGTTGGGGGTTTCGGGGGCGCTCAGAGTGGGGCTTGCTCTGGCCTGGAGGCTGTCCGGAAGCAGGGCAATCCTGAGTGTGTGCTGAGTGCTGACGGGAGTACAGACTTGGCTCCTTCTTGTCTAATTCCACCAGTTGCAGAGTGACACTGCATGTTCAAGAGGGGGCCACCAAGGCCGACAGCGCCAGGCCATGCCTGGCTGCCGGGGGCTGCTTTTCTCTTTTTCAAGCTGTCAGGGAGTCTTGATTTTACCTTTCTTAAACCATCCTTTAACAACACAAAACTGTTCACCTCCATTTTACTGCTGACGGTGTAGGGAACCCTCTTACCCAGGTCATGCACGCTTCTGTATTGTTTGAATTCTTTACGACCCAGCAAGGACAATTTTTATAACCTCCCAAACAGTGAAGATTTTTAAAAACATCCTTTTAATAGTTACCTCTCTCCTTTTTATTGCTTCCCTTAGTAATGTGGCTACATCGTGCCCCACGCAGTCGGTTGCCTTAAAACCCTTTGTCCAGGTGATCAAGATTCCCTGAAAGAGCAAAGGCACCAGGAGAGTCCTGTGTAATCAACCCTTCTGGTGAGAATATAACATTTCACTCTCTCCTTCCTGAGTAAATATCTGCTGAGAATTTACAGGGAGACTAGGTTAGAGCGTCTGAGGCTCAAAGCAGTAACAGAGAAGGAGCCCTCCACGGGCCCGCCCCCTCCTAACCATTCCCCACGGCAGTCTGGTCCATAATGCCCATTTCACAGATGGAGAAACTGAGGCATAGGAGGATAATGGTGGGGCCCCTGGTATAACCAACTAGTTCCCCTAAAGAACAGTCTGCCAACAACATAAATGGAGAAATGCAAATTTTTAGTAACACTGTTACTGCCTAAAGTGAACTTTTGGTTTGAATGAAGTTGAGCATTTGCTGGGTGTGTACTCAACTACGATGAATACAGATGACGGTGTAAGTGAACTCCTTAAACAATGCAGACCTTTAAAAACTGCAAAACGCAAGTTTATATGGCTCTAACTGCTGAGATATAAAAGGGCTTAAGAGGAAAAAGCCCCAAGTCAGCCCAGTGAGTTGATTAACTGGCTTCCAGAAGCAGGTGGCCCGACCTAGCCTCCCTAGTGCTGCCCATCATTTGCCTTAAATCCCAAGGTTCCGTGTGATCTGATGCTACTCCGGGGCCCCTCCCTGGCCACATCCCCACCTGTGACACAAGGAGGCACTCGTGACTCCTCCAGCATGACAGGCTCCATCTCGCCTCTATGACTCTGCACAATCAGCTCCCTCTGCCGGGGTACCCCCTACCCCACCTGCCACCAATAGCCCTCCGCCCAGTGCTGAGCTGCGGGTGTGAGGCTGGGATCCTCCATTAGACTGTCGGCCTCCTAAGGACAGGAACTGTCACCTTCCGCTCTGTACCCTGCACTTAGTACTTGGCAGGTGCTTGAGCCCTGACCCTGGACCCTGTTTCATTCCACTTATTGAACATTTATTAAGTATCTCCTCTGATAAAACTCTGTGCTAGGGCATGGTGGGGGGGGTGGGGGAACACAGGCCCTTGCTCAAGGAGCACCTGACATAGCAGAGAAGACACAATCACGAATAATTACGAAAAAAGTGCTGTAACATTTAAAAGAAGAGGGAACACTGAGGAGGGTGAGATACTTTTGCCCAGGGAATGAGGAGGCTTCCAGGAAGAGGTGGGTGTGTGAAGCGATAAAAAACGAATGGAGAAGCGTCTTAAGACGAACTGGAGGGCATGACATAAAGCCTGGGTCAACCCACTGTGACATGTGAGCCGTTTCCTACATCGAGGGGCCAAGTGAGGCCGGAGGAAGCCCCAAGGCCAGCCCTGCCCCATGCCTAGAAGAAAGAGACTTACCGCATCCAGGCTTGTCTGCTTGCAGGGGAATGAGAACGTGAAGCCCAGAGGCATTTTGGGGCCTTTGATCCCCATGTAGTCCAGGAAGTCAGAGATGCAGGAGACGATGTGGTCAAATAGCTGTAGGAGAAAAGAAGGGATTACCCGTGCTCTCTGGCTTCCTGCTTCAGTACACGCGTACAAGTGCACGATTCCACGCATACACACACACGCGCGCGCGCGCCAGGCAAGTACCCACCCCGGGAACTCTGCAGCCCCCCGAGCATCGGAAGCCCAGCATTGCTTAAGGTGCCTGATGCTTTCAGGCCACAAGGACACGATGGCAGAGCTGCGTGCACCCCGTGGCAGGTTTGGGGGGACCATCGATGGCACTGGACATGTGACACACATGTGCCATCATGGTAGAAAAGCCAAACTGTCTCACCTCTTCCCCGGTGCCCTGCATGATTTCAATGGGAATGGCATAGATCTTGTTGTGCATTTCCACCGTTCTCTTTTTCCCACTGCGGATTTTCACCAGCAGGACACGGAAATTTGTTCCTCCAAGATCAAGCGCCAAGAAGTCACCATGCTCTATTAGAGTCAAGAACATAAAGAATATCAAAAACAGCTAAGTGCCTCTTGGCAGCCGGTAACCCCAAGCCTCGAGCCCCCATATTAAATACAGGGGAGAAGCTCCAGCTTCTGCTGCCTCCAGCACACTGCTCAGGCTCGGGGAGAGTGGGCACAAACTAGAAGGACAAAAGACCCATGGATGAACCACCTGTCACAATAAACAAACAAAATTCTCCAGGGTTATAAAAAGCGTGGCAACAGTGACCCGATTTTAGGGGAAGCCCTCACAAAAATTAGTCATTTATGTCAATGTGTAGAGTGTGTGTAAAAATGTGCACAGTCATTCTCTTCCCTGTACTTTTCCTCTGCAAAGTGACTCTGCAGTTCTTCCCATCAAAAGATGGAGTCTATTTCTCCTCCCCTTGGCTCCAGCCCAGCCTTATGACTCGCTTTGGCCGACAGAGTGTGGCAGAAGCAGAGCTGAGCCTGTCCCAGCCTAGGCCTCCAAGAGGCTTTGAAGTCCTTCCTCTCTTTCATGGACCCTGGCGCTACCAGTGGGCGAGCCCGGCGGCCTGCTGGAGGATGAGACGCACGGCCAGGCACCCTTGCACCCTTGCTGAGTGCCGACTGCTGGACGTGTGAGCGGGGCCTCCGAGCTGACCCACCAGCGACTGCAGACTCGTGAATGCGTCCAGCAGAGACCAGCTGAGCCGGGCCCAGAGGAGCATTAAGAGGCGGCTGCTGTTTTAAGCCACTAGGCTTGAGGGTGGTTTTGAATACAAGGATATAAAACAATCATAAGTAACTGACACATGGGACCTAATTCATATCACAAATCTGATTTTAAGGGCCCAGCAGAGAAGCCCCTCGGCGTCTCCAGAGCGCTCAGCAAGGTCAGCATTAAGGGTTGGATTCTGTTCTCCAATCTGCCTGGAGCCCCAGGCCCCTGTCCGCTTGCTACACACCATGTCAGGACTTAGGAAGGGCGCACTGGGTAACTATCCTTCTGCTGGTGAATCTGTGAGAGAACCTGCCGCAATCCCAGTGTTGTGGGACCGGCCCACTTTCACTGTTTCAAGCACACTTTCTATTCAGAGCAGGACTGTGGTTTTAGAGATGCTGCTTGCCTGGGAGGCCAGATCCAGGGCAAGTCAAGGGCCCTGAGTCACACATGGGGCAAGTCAGTGGTAAAAACAGAAAGCAGAGGGTTTTGAATGCTTGCTAAAATAAACGCATGCACGGGAGATGCGACTTCCCTGCAGCCCCACTTGGTCCCTGGTGGGAGAAGCAGGAGGGGTGTGTCAGCCCCCAGCAGAGGCCCTCACCGGTCCCATCTGGAGTGCTCCGGACAAAGGAGGGCAGCATCTTGACCACGGCCTTCTCGTGCGTCTGCTTCCTCAGGCCCATATCCATCTCAGCCCGCATTCTCTTCTTCACCTCCAGCAGCATGTCCTTGGTGAGGCGGAAGTGGGCCAGGGTCTCCTCGATCTGTCGGTGCTGCTCGGCCAGGCGGTAGGCCACCGCGGTGACCATGGCAGCCCCCTTGCCGCTGCCGCTCTCCGAGAGGAGGAAACGCACATCGGAGTCGGGCACCAAGCGCCTCAGGGTCTTGTGGAAACGCCGGGAAAACCTGGGGTGGGGGGCGGGGCGCAGGCCACAAGAGTTAGACTAGAGCCCTCTGTCAGGGAGCTCTGATTCCCCTTTCTTTTCCCACACCTGAATTCCATGTTCTAGACCTGATTTTCTCGTCACCCAGGTCATACACGAGCGCTGGAGAAAAGCTGGCAGATGCAGACAAGTAAAAAGGAAAAATGCAAGTAGCCCACAGTCACACACATTATGACGTGAGTATCAAATACAGAAAATTCAGGGTCCAAAAAGGGTTCTGTCCTCCACCATGACACAGAGCTAACAGCACAGTGATGTCCGGAGCCCAGCGTTTGGAAGTGAGACAGATCAGGAGACAGGGACGAGCTCTGCCACCCCCATCAGGTGACCTTGGGCCTGTGACTTAACCTTGGAGTCCACGAGGATTGACAGTACCTGGCAGAGAGTGGGGCGGTGAGAACTAAACAAGTCCGTCAATTGCTTTGATTGGTTACTAGCTCCATAAATAATCACTCTTGTTTTTTATTTTCACTTGCCCATTCCTTCCGCCCCCAAGAGTCGGGACATTCTTTATTGGCTAGAAGAGGACTTTAGGACTCAGTGAGACACAGAACCTCCTCAAAGTTTATGGTCTGTCGTCAGTATGGAAGGCTGCCTGCCAAAGGAAACAGGGAAACCAGAACCCCAAAATATCAACAGTGACCAATACCAGGGGGTAGGATGAAAAATCACTTCTGTTCTCTTTGTAATTTTTTGAACTATCTAAAGTTCCTACACCAAATACATGTGACTTCTGAACTAGAACACATTTAATCAAAGTTATCTGTTTGACATGTGATCTTGTAGATCTTGTAGAGTTCAGGGGGTGGCTGGTGGTGACTGGTCGCACAACGGCGTGAATATGCTTACCACCACTGAACTGTATACTCAAAAATGGTTAGAATAGGAAATTCTATAGCGTGTATTTTACCACAATTAACAAAATTTTTAATGTGATGTTGCAAATCCCTTTCTTGTCTAAACATTTGCCAAGAAACCAGCTATCCCTCAAAAAGATAGCCAGTTTCATTATCAAAAATTTTACAAATACTGGGGCACCTGGGTGGCTCAGTCGGTTAAGCGTCTGCCTTCGGCTCAGGTCATGATCCCAGGGGTCCTGGGATTGAGCCCCATGTCGGGCTCCTTGCTCAGCGGGAAGCCTGCTTCTCCTTCTCCCTCCGCCTCTGCCCCCTACTTGTGCTCACTCTCTCTCTCTCAAATAAATAAATAAAATCTTAAAAAAAAATTACAAATACTTTAAAAATACAAAGAGAGAAAACTATGAACCTAACAGATAAGGACATGTAATGAGCTCAAACCCTACCCGCTCAGTAACAGAACGGTTTCCACTTAAGTCAACATTCACTTAACTGTCTCTGGAACTGGCTGTGAAGGTACCACAGGACCATTTCACATGCACTTTGTACACAGAGCGGCAAAGTATCTGAGGTCTTGTGCAAAAAGTCACACCACAGGCAGCTATTGTTAATAGTATATAAAGACTCAGAATTTCATCTTTAAAACTGCACAAGCCATGTTCTCGGTACCACAAAAGGCTTTTGCAGCTAGGGAGTTCGACACACAAGAAGGCAGCATGGTAAGGAGCCCCTCATCACCGACGGGGACCACTGACAACTCGTATGTCCCTCCCGCTCTCAGATGCAAAGCATCAACAAGCTGCCTTGTTTTAAAAAAAAGGCACGTCTGAGGGTTGGGGGGCTCTTCACAGGAGCTTCTAAAACAAGAATGTGGGCGTCGCACCTAGGACCCAAACTATAGTTAGGATGAAGGTCTCTGATGAAATATGAATAAGCAAGAGAATTTAAGAAACAGACGTATTCCACCCAGTGTTCCTGGCAGCCACAGAAATCTCTAACAAGAGCTAGGAAATGAGGGGGAAATGAGTACAGAAGCAACACCAGGAGAACTGGCTGAGGGTCGGGTACTTCTCAAGTGGGCACTTCTGACCTTTCTGCCCAGAGCCACGTAGTGTCTCGTACGCCAGAAACCTCCACTGGGTGCAACAGTCTGACCTTTGGGGGAAGTCCTTAGCCTAGACGGGCACTGAGTGCCAACGACAGCAAAGGGCAGACTCACTGTGGGTGCGTCTTGTAAAGAGACCCGTCGACACCAACCGTGGTCCGCAGCCTGGGTGTGCCCTTGTTATCGCGGAGGCGGTTCAAGATGGCGCCCAGCGTTGCAGCCACCAGGTTGGCAGAGCGAAATGAGACGATGGTACACACGTGCTGGACTGAAATACAGTCGTCGTCGGATGGCTCCACTCCCAGGCGGGTCAGGATTTCTTTGGCATTGTGGAGGCCTTCCTTATTCCTGTGAGGTTAGAGGCCAGTAACTGTGAGTTGAGGACCACACTGGGCGGGGCAAAGCACTGAGGGTCCAGAGTCCACACCCACTCACCACGGGTGAATGACAGGGGATGAAGACAGTCAAGTGCCTGAGAAGAACACACGAAGGAGTCTCCTCCGTAAGAAATACCAGGGAATAAGAGAAAAAACTGTACCGGGCTGGGTTATGACACGCCAGGGACATGGAGAGAAGGGAGGTGAGACGTCGCTGCCTCCACCCCAGAGCTTCGTGCTCCGGAGACGCAGACGTATCTCCTGCTCTTGAGGTCTGTGAGCATTCCTGGGATGCTTACACACCTTTCCTCGAGGTTTTCCAGGAAAATTTCAATTTTCTGCATACCTGTTTTGTGTATCTTTTGTTAGATTCATCCCGAAGTACTTCAGGATTTTGTTACTATTACAGATGGTACAGTATACATGGCGTGTATTCATATATATATATATATATACATATATTCCTTTTTTTTCACCTTCATGTACCATAGTAACATAAGATGTTAACTAACAATGGGGAAAATGGAGTCAGCGATACACAGGGAACACTCTGTACCATCTTTGCAATTTTTCTGTAAGTCTAAAAATATTCTAAAATAAAAGGCTTATTTAAAAGCATACATATTTTAATTATTGCCAATATACAGAAATACAGTTGACTTTTGTATCTTATCTCCAGGCAACTCCCTAACCTCTCGTTATTCTATTCACTTCTCTAGATATTTCTGGTGTCTCACACAGACAATTAACATCTGCAAATAATGATAATTTTACTTCCTCTTTTTTTTTTTTCTGCTGATTTTAAAGAGAACACTTTGAACGTCTGCCTTGGTAGGATGCTCAGGTTTCGCTGAGACAGCCCTTAAGACAATATATATGTTTTCTTGAGCTAGTTCAAGTGGGCTTTTGCTTCTTGGTAACCAAAGAGCCAACCAGAAGAGGCCAACCTTCTGCTTCTTGGTAACCAGAAGAGGCCAAAAGGAAGGTAGGCATTTCTTGACTCTGTGAATGACTGTGAAGACATGTCAGGAAGCTCTTGCCCCCTCTCTCCCCAGGAGCGAGCCGGGAGGCTTGAGAAAAGAGACGGCTGGAAACTGGGTATCATGGCGCCCTGCCGACAGTCGCTCTGCCCCAATAGCTCCTGAAGGACAGTGATCCGAGGGTAAATGCCCAGGGATGTGACAGAGGAGTGAGTCCACATAAACCCCTTCCAATTCCCACAGCCGCCTCCTCCACCTGCAGCCCGCTGACCTGCATCTGCTCCCAGGAGCCTAAGCTAGGAAGCCGCCGGCTCGTTGTGAGTCTCCAGCACACAGCAGGGCAATGGGAACGACAGCTTCGGGCAGAGATGAAAGGACATCTCTAGCACCCAGCGAGCCCTATCTTTCGGCAGGTGGCCTCGCATGGCTGCATGTCTCCGAACCAGGAACAGAGCCTGGTGGCCCACGGAGGCCAGCCACAAGACGGGAGTCCTTCAGACTCGGAGGCGCCCAACCATGTCAAACTGCCCTGGGACCACGTTTACCCTCTTCCCTCTCAGGGTGCAGGCCCGCAAGTCACAGCTGAGCCAGAGAAGTCTGGGTTTCTCATGGTGAGGCCGGAAGGCAGCAGTCAGATAGCTGGCTGGACCGTCCTCCCCTGTCTATCTGCCCTGTCTCAGCTGTTAACCAACGTTTCTCAAACTTGTGCCAAGGAACACATCTGGGTGTTAACAGGTGAGAGAATGGGGGGCAGGCAGTGGGGAGGGCATTCCAGGCACCAAAGAAGTTTGGGAAACTGGAGCATCTGGGTGGCTCAGTCAGTTAAGCGTCCAACTCTTGATTTCTGCTCAGGCCATGATGTCAGGGTCGTGGGACTGAGCCTCGAGTCAGGCTACACACTGGACATGGAGCCTGCTTGGCTGCTTGGGATTCTCTACCTCATCCCCGCCACCCCCTGCTCACATACATGCTCTCGTTTGCGTGCTCTCTCTCTCTCTAGGGAAAAAAAAAAGGAGTTTGGGAAATTATAAGCTAACCAAAGTGAACTGGGTTTTCTTTAATATGGTAATGAATACTATAAATCTCTCAATGGAGAATAGATATGCAATATTTCCCAATCCTGTTAGCCACAGAACCCTTTCTTCAGGGAACACCCAATTATCATGAGGTCACCAGGGGTCCCTGGAACAGAGTCTGGGAAAGGTCCTCATATGTCCCAGGGGGCTTCCGAGCCCAGGCCCCAGGCTCAGTGAGCTCCTCGTTCACCGCTAGAATCATCGGCTCCCTGGACTCTAATCTCCCCTGTGTGCGTGGGCAGGCAGGGGTGGGGGGTGGAGTGAAGGAAAAGAGAAAGCCCCGAGGGACAGCACCTACTTCTCAATGGCTGACACATCGCTGGTCTTGAACTTCCCCCGGGTGAGCAGCTCCGGGGTGATCCGCCCTTCAAATAAGAGGCTCTCCTTGGCCATCTTGACCAGGATCAGTCGCACCAGCTCTCCCAAGTACATGCCACTGACCATCTTCTCAAACCTGCGGGAGAAAAGCGGGTGGCACTTGTCAGGTCCTTCCTACGTGCGTACCCCTGGGGCGGCTCATGAGGAGTAAGACAGACAGACAGGCAGAAGGGAGAAGAAGGCACCGCCTTGTCCTCCCAAGCTCATGGTCTCACCGGCAGGCAAAACCACACACACCTGTGCCACTAAATGATGAGGAGACAGCAATGGGGGAGAGGGCGTCTCCTCCAGACCCCACACCCATCGCCGGGTGGGCAAAGGAGGTAAGCACCTTGGGCACAGGGGCAGGCAGGGAAGGCTGCCTGGAGGTGAGACTGGGGATGACGAGGAGGCCCCCAGACAGAAATGCAGAATATGATCCTTTCTTACAAGACACTACACTATGCTTTTTTAAGAGGCTTTCCTATCCATCCCTTCAGCAGGGAGGTCCCCGAGTCCTGCGAGAGGAGGTGGCTGGGAAGTATTCTCTCCATTTCCCAGCTCACAAAGGGTAAATGCCTTCTTGGAGGGATGCCTTCTTGGAGTAGATGATGGGGCTGAAACACAGCCATTCCCCATGGGACCCCCGTCGCTGGCCACCTCCCAGGCATCCATGTTCTCCTTCTCTGGCCAAAAGGACCAAGAATTTGCTTTGGGGAGCCCACTCCTCCCCCACTGACTTCACCCTCAATCCCAGGGGAGGGCTCTGAGTAGCTCATGTGCAGGCGCAGGCCAAATCCCCGAGCGCCTCCTCTCTCTAGCCTCCCGGGGAGGCGTGGGCTCTGGAACCGCAGCAGCCAGTTTGAGGCCAACGCTGCAGGAGAGAGGCGACCACGAACCAGGGCTCCGTGCCCCCTCTGAGCCAGATTCAGGCCCCGCATGCTGGCTGAGCAGGGGCCAGGAGGGAGCCCCGAGGGGGACAGATCAAAGCAGCAGGCCCTCATCCAGGAGCCCAGCTGGAACCCCAGAGCTGCCCGTGACACAGCAGAACAACCTGTTCCATTCAGAGCCAGGCCCAGGAGCCAAGGCTGCTGCTGGGACCTGAGCACCTGGCCCCTCCCTTGCCCCAACACGGGCACAGAAAAACACGGTTCTCCTTGTTCCCGCTCCTGACAGGACCAGACACAATCGACCCAGCCACAACTGTGTCGGGGATCCCTGGCAGAAGAGTGCCTCTCTGAGTCCCAGCCACTCAGCCACCACCCCAAGGACCTGTGGGAACAGCCTCTGTGTAGCCCCGAGCCGGAATCTCACAGCAGGTACAGAAGCCAGCCTGTCTGGGCTCCATGCCGGCTCTGCCCTTGCCGTGCTCCTTGCTCCCTGGTTTCCTCACCTGGGTAATGGGGAGAACGGCAGGGCCTGCTGATAAGGTTACTGTGCGGAGAATATGGGTTCACAGGGGTGACGCGCTACGATCTCAGCTCGTCATGAGTATGTGGCCTTGCTCTGCATCTCACGCTTTACTGAGCACTTCACGTGCTAACTTACTCCATCCTCATTACAGCCTTATGAGGTGGACAATATCATTCTCCCCATTTCACAGATGAGGAAACTGAGGCTCAGAGAGGTTATATCACTTGCCTGTGGTCACGGAGCTAATAGGCAGCAAATGCACATGTGGAACCAATTAAGCCCCAGAGGCCGTGCTCCAAGCCCTGTGCCACTCTCCCTCTCGCGTGGGCACCGCCATTAAATGCGAGATCTTACTGTCATGCTAGCAGCCACCTGGCCCCACCCCGACCCTGTCTCTGGCTGCCGTCATCAGCTCACTTCCTCCCGAGGCAGCCGGCCCCCACTGGGTGATGTGACAACAGGAAAGCTTCTTCCCCTTAGCAGGAGCTAAGATCAGCCTCCTGGCACCTTCTACCCACTGCTTCTCACTTTGCCCTCTGGAGGCACTCAAAATGATCTCCCTTTTCCACACGACGTCTTTTACATGCATAGATCCCACCATCCCCTTTTCCTAGAACCCATTAGAGCAGCAGAACGACAAAAAGTCATGTCTGATGCACCTCGCTCAGCCCAAGCCGGAGGCTCATGGACACTCCTTCTCCACCAACACACTTCCCTCTGCTCCTGGGAACCCAGCAAGTGGTGACCTGCCCGTCAGCAGTCGGATGTGCAGGTGACACTGTGGTGCCCGCCGGCAGGCACAGACAGGGCTGAGACCCACGGGGCCTGGGGACAGGCTGGGAGGGGCGGGGTGGGGGTCATGTTCAGACAAGGGGAGCGAGGACCTGAATGCCAGTCGGGAATGCCCCTGGCAGCCAGGGTGTGCTCGGACCGGCAGCCCGGGGACAGAGAAGTGGGAGAGGTCTGAGGCCGTGCTAAGCGGGATCAGCAGTAGGCAGAGGTTCTGCAGAGTGGGCAGAGCAATGGGAAGAACAGATGTTTGGGGACGGACTTCACCACCATTCAGGCCGAAGACCTCTCCAGGTTGAACCATCCTGCTGTCCTAGTCACTGCTACTGCTGTTTTGTGAGGCAAGTGTCTCCCTGCATTTTGAAGGATGTGATAAGGAATCACACAGGGCAATAGGATTCAAAAGTCCAGACACGACATAGATAAAGAAGATCAAGAAGCAGAAGGAGACAAGAGGGGAGGAGAAAGAGAATTAAAAATGAAAGAAGATGGGACTCAAATCTAGAATAGGATCTGGGTATCTGACCAGAATTTCAAAGGCCTAGAATATAAGGACAGTAGGGAGGAAGCTGAGTATCTGATCCCTTTTAGAGAGCGAGCTCCTAACTCTGGGCTGGGCTGGCGTTGCTGAATACTCGGGAGCTGTTCCCTGCTATCCTGAAAGCGGCAGTCACCAGTGAAGGCAGGGGCCACAGAGCTACCGTGCTCATGCCCTTCCTGGCAACCGGATATAGTCGGCCCGGGGTGACCGCACGCAAACTCCAGACAAAACGAATGAGTGGGTGTGTAGCCCATCTGGGTACCAAGGGCCTTTGTGCAAATCCCACACACCTACATTTTCAACCCTGGCCACAAACTGTAATCACCTGGGGAGGTCTTAGGCTCCCGAGGACAGGTCCCAGCCCAGGCCCACTTAGAGTCAGAACTGCGAGGGAGGTGGGTAGGGCGAGGGGTGCCTGGGCAGCAATATGTTTTTAAAAGGCCTTTATGCAATTCTGATATGCAATCAGGGATGAAAAGCCACTCCTCCAGACCCTTCTTGATAAATATTTGTCCATAAATGATAAGAGGTGACTCTTAGACATTCTAAAAGCTCATTCTAAAAACTCAAACTTTCAAGTGGGGCAGAAAACCCTAAACCTAAACCAGATCAAAGCTCAACAAAGAGTCTTGGGTCAGCTTGTCCTATCCCAGTGCCTTAATTTCCCCACCAGTCAAATGGAGCTAACACCCCTCCCTGACAAGGGGGACAAAATGGCTTTGAAGAACTTAGCATTGCACAGAAGACGACACAGGGAATCTCCAAAAGCTTAGGCAAGGAGCCTAGGAGAAGAGCAAAAATTTGCTTTGACAAAAAAACTCTCTGACCAATAGCCTATTTCCAGGAATATGTGATGTAACTCAAGAATTTGTCACCTTTTCAGCATTGTTCTTTTTTTTTTTTAAGATTTTATTTATTTATATGACAGAGAGAGACAGCGAGAACAGGAACACAAGCAGGGGGAGTGGGAGAGGGAGAAGCAGGCTTCCCGCTGAGCAGGGAGCCCGATGTGGGACTTGATCCCAGGACCCTGGGTCATGACCTGAGCCGAAGGCAGACGCTTAACGACTGAGCCACCCAGGCGCCCTTCAGCATTGTTCTTAACAAGACCTGACCTCTGGTGATCAGTTCACAGGGAAACATACTAGAGAAGACGAACTTCACCTCACCCTTCACTCTTTCACGCATTCCCCTATTTATTTACCCACCCATCTGCTAGCCATCCAGCCACCTCCCATCCACCATCCATCCATCCATCCATCCATCCCCAAGCCCCCATCCATTCATGCTCCATCCCCCCAACCTCTGTCCATCCATCCGTCCCCCAACCCCACATCCTCCATCCATTCATCCTCCATCCCCCATTCATCCATCCATCCATCTCCCCATCTCCCCCATCCTTCATCTATCCATCCCCATCCACCCATCCACCTCTCCATCACATCCCCCCTCCCTATCCACTATCTATCCATCCATCCATCTCTCTCCATGCATCCATCCAGCCACCACTCCAAAAGTGTTTGTTGCAAGGCAACTGTGAGCCCGGTTCACAGTTCAGCCTAGGGATATAGTTCAGCCCTTTAGAAAATTCAGAAATACTTCAAAATGGATGGCAGAGAAATCCAGGTTTCCATCCAAGCCACGGGGGATCCCCACACTGGGGCAAAGGATACAGACAAGGGCCTGGGTCCTATCTGCTCAGTCATCACAGGTAACTGGCCCTGCTCCACTGAGGAGGCAGTTATCTGCCCTTCTCATTAAGTGACTGACAGTCACGACAGGTACCTAATCTCTTATCTGAAACCCCTGCGGTCACATATGCTTGGGAATGTGGAAATGTGAGGATTTTAGAGATGCAATATGATGCATATGCACATATTACAGAATATCCCCAGAGGTACCTGAAACAGCAGTAAAATCAAGCACATCCGTAGCTCTCCAGTGAACCGTATGACTAGGCACGGTAAATAGTTTCATGTCAGGTGGGGTCAGGTTTTAGTACTGCAAGTTAGGTGAATGGATTGGGGGGAAAAAAAAAACCTTTGGCTGTCAGAGCTTTGGAATTGGCCTCCTTTATCTCAAGCTGGTACCCCAGTCTCAGGATGCAAAGCAGATGTTCAACTCTGAGTCTAAGAACTTGACATTCTCTTACTGAGGAACCCAGTTTATTCACCACCACCATTCTCGGTGGAGGGAGGCTGGCCATTTATGCGATTCCATTTACTCGGGTGGTGGAAAGCCCAATCATCGAGCCCGGGATATGGAGATCTTTGGGTGATGGGTTTCAAAATGACAGATGAACTCCCATGTCTCCCTGGCACAAGATAAGGACTATTAAGCCAACAGGGTCAATGAACATCTCTCAGCACATCGACAGCATCCAACCCCAGGATGAAGCTGTTGGGAGGGCAATCAGAGAGAGCTAGCAGCCCACCGGCATCATAGAGAAATAGGAGCATGCGCTTCAGGAACTAAGTAGCTCAAATCAAGAAATGCCCACACTGCCCTGAATAATGTCACTCATACCTCTGTAGCCAGGAGCTCGCCCAGGCCAAAAATAACCTGCCCGATAAGTCTGATGCTCTTTATCAACTCTGACCCATCTGCCCATACATAACATGGGAGAAGTTTCTCCATTCTCTGGGCTCGAAAGGTTTACACCCACTCCTCTGCATGACAGATGTTCACACGTGGGACATTCCTCCCCAGCTAGCTCTAAGTGCCAGACCGGAAGGGGCTCCTCTGTATCCTCGGAGCCAGGCACAGAGCTCTCAGGACACTCCCTCTCCCTACTCGCCAGCCACCCTGCCTCCTACGTGGCCTCGCTCCGCACCCAGCGGCAATGCTAGTGGGTTTTGAATGCAATGCACGAGGGTTTTGAAACCCTAGCTCTATACTAATGCTTCTGCACTCTTCATCTTCATATTTTTTACCAGGACACAATTATAGCATAATTTGACAAAGAGAAAATCATTTAAAACCTGCTTTTAAAGCTGCAGACACCACAGCCGTGAATCTATCCAAAGGAGTGGCGGATCGTGCAAATTTGATGGGCTTCTCGCTTTGTGATCACCTCCCTTTCTGCCCCTCTCATCTCAACCCCACATCTTTGGCTAAGTATCCCCAAAGTCATGCACACGACTGGTCAGAAAAGTGGGACTCACAGCTGCTTCCCAGGGTTGAGAGAGCCACGGTCTATCTCCCGGTCGAACTCAGTGCGGATGTCTTCCAGCGACCCGTCGTCCCCGAAGGCCCCCCATTCTGTGTTGATGCACATCCTCCCCTCATCGCCTTCCACCAGGTCAATGTGCCTCAGTTCCTCCATGTAGCAGGCATTGGTGCCAGTGCCTTGGAGAGAGAGACCAGATCAGAAGCTGCAACCGCACCAAACCCTGAGAGGAGGCTGCCTGCGCCTTCTGGAAACACTGGCTGAGGGCGGGCATGAGGAAAGGGGTAATGTTACCGATGATGAGGCCGACTTCACACTGCTGGTCATCATAGCCACAGGTCATCATGGTCCCCACCGTGTCATTCACCACGGCCACAATGTTGGCATCGTAGTCCTGGGGACACAGAATGGGCGTGTCACCGCCCACTCTCACATGGGAGCAGAGGTCACGGAGGGCATGGCCAGCGAGCCCCCGTGTTCAGAGCCGGGGGTGGGGGGTGCTGCTCTCGTTACTGCTGGCCCTCAGATCAGCTGGATTAGAGAGCAGCGATTACATTATGGAAACTGCACGGTCACCTTCACTATCTGGCTCAGGATTCTTTTCCGAATGGATTTCACGCCCGGAGCCACAGCCCTCCGCAAACCACGCACTCCAGCCCTGTGCTGACGGCCCTTGTTCCAACCACGCAGGCTGCACCTGCCTGCGTCAGCTGCCCCCGCACAGCCCAGAGCTCCTGTCAGAAGGAGGCAGCCCCCGCCCCAGGCCTCGGCCCTCCGGGCAGCGCTTCTAACAACCCTGCTTTGAACCACCCTGACCTTCTGGGCTGTGGGCCCTCCCCGGTCATCGGCCTAGGTCTTCAAGACACCCCGTGTGATGCCGCCGGCCATGCACTACCGCCCCCAGGAAGGGCCTCAGTCTGGTTCAGACCCCAGCCTCCTCCCCACACCGCCCCACCTCCACGCAGCAGGGACAGGTGGCCCCGAGAAAAGTTACCCCGCGCTTTTTGATGGCTTTGTTAAGCAGCTTCACCACATCCATTCCCTCCACTCCAC
Source organism: Mirounga leonina (assembly GCF_011800145.1). Taxonomy (NCBI): domain Eukaryota; kingdom Metazoa; phylum Chordata; class Mammalia; order Carnivora; family Phocidae; genus Mirounga; species Mirounga leonina. Next base: position 4,944,780 of record NW_023270232.1, on the reverse strand, counting down.
TCGCTTTAAATTTCTTTGTCCAGGTGATCAGGATGCCCTGCAAAGGAGAGCAGATGGGGGTTGGACAAGGGCTGGGAGACCTGCAGAACCCCCAGGTCCCTGGGGAGGCTGCTCAAGGGCAGTGACCAAGCAGAGGCCCAGAGAGGACAGGCGGCTCCCTCCAGATCACACTGGGTAACCTCAGAGCCAGACTCCGTCCCATCTCCTGTCTATCCGTCTGCAGGACGGATTTCTCTGGGCGCTGCCATGGAAAAAACTGTGCGGCTCACACTAGAATCCAGCCGGTGGCTGGCCAGGACAGTGGCGTCACCCAGCGTGCAAATCTACCTGGATGTCAACTGCACAGCCAGACTTCAAGTAAAAAGAGAACAGGAGAAATCCCGTTATTACCTGACCACCCCTCCCCACTGGCGAGCCAGAGCCCAGCTCCCACAACCCCGAGGGAAGACAGGCAGAGCCAAATGGGGAAGAGAGACAAAATGCCAAGGCAATTCTTGGCCGCTGAACTTCTAAAGCCAGGTGCTAGAGATTTAAGGATAATACTGACTAAATATGAGTTACGCCTCTTCCCCAACTTTTAACTCCCATTTGTAAGCAGCAACTCCACTATTTATACAATAGGGCTCGTTTCTGTTTGTGGATTAATGGAGAAACATCAAAAAGGCTAGACAGCCAATGGTCACTCACTTGGGAATCGGGAAGGGTAGAAATTTTACTCTTTGCTTTACATCTTTATATTATCTAAATAAATAGCTTTACATATTGCTTTTGTGGGTTTTTTTAATCAAAGATACTCAAAAAAAATAATTGTTATACTTGACTGTTTTTTCTCTGAATGGACAAGGTTGCCACACATGCGGCAGGACAGGGCAGAGCTCTCATTCGGGCCCCGTGGGCCTCTGGGGGTGCCACAGGGATGGGGCACTTGCCCGCACACAGCCTGCCCCCGCTCACGGTGAGAACCGCACAGCCCCGTGAGATGCACAGAAGGAGGAGTGCACGGGAGACTTTGTGGTTCTTTGCTCAGCAGCAGCCTGTTCCTAAGCCAGGCATTCCAGAAGCCCCTGGACACTGTTTTCTTCCCCTCTACCCCAACCCCCAAAAGCCTCAGAGAGTATGCTGTGGAAAGAATGTGGAGCTGGAAATCAGGAGGCCAGTCCCATTCTCACACCTCTGCCCACTTCCTTGTGGGCAGCTCCCCAGATTCCTCTGAGGGTCACTTTGCTCGTCTGTGGAATAAGGCAGCTGATCTAGACTTGGACGATCCTGAAGGTTCCAGGTAGCCTTGAAGAGTGGGCCTAGGCAACCCCCCACCAGATGGGTAATTAGTCTATGGTCCACCGGCTTCCCAGCAGGCAGTGCGGCCCGCCCCAGGAAGCCCTCCCTGGAAGGGGGGGTCAAGGCCTGTGGCGGGGGGGGTGCCTCTAGCCCCTCTGCCCACAAAGCCCCTCTAGCAGACATATCTGCCCTGCCCTGGGGGCTCTCCTGCCTCTGAGGACATTCTCTCCCCCTTCCGCAATGCCTTCCTCCCTGGAAGATCACAGCTTCTGTGGGGCAGCCCCATCTACTCCCTGTCCTCTCCCAGGGTCTAGCCCGGCTGCAAGGGGATAGCACCCGGGCAGGGGTCACTGACGACAGAGCTAGGTCAAGCAGTCACTTCACTCCCAGGCCACCCCCACCTCTCTGCCCGGGGGGACATGACTGTCATGTCTCCACTCTCAGAAGCCAAGGGAAACTTAGTACCAAGAACAGGCTTTGAGAAAGGTTCGGGAAGACACCGTGGAGGCCAAAGTGATCCGAACATCTTGGAGGTGTCGCAATGCCAGACACCAGAGAGTCTGGACGGGCCACGGCAGTCCTAATGGGGACAGGGGGACCGCAGTGTCTCAGAGGTCTTCAATGGGGGGAGAGGGGGGAGGAAGGGCGATGGGAGCATATGGGATTCTGGTCCTAGATCCGCCGTTAATGAGCCCTGTGACCTCAGGAGGCCTGGTTCTCCATCTGGGGAATGAGGGGCTTGGCCTACTGAGCTCTCAAGCCCCCTCTTGCTCCAACATGATGTGATTACACAAATGACCCAGATGGACGGGCTCCAGGGGCATGAAGCAGTGCCTGGGACAGGGCGCTTACCCTGCCGATAAAGAGGTACAAGGGAGCTGCCCAGAAGCGTGGAGGGGGCCATGTGCACCAACGTGACTATCCTGTAGGAAAGCAGACTGGTTAGGAGCACAGGCTCTGGAGCCAAACTGCCCAGAGCGCATCTGGGCTCTGCTGCTTCCCGGCTGCGTGGTCCTGGGCAGGTTCCTGACTCCTGCTAGCCTCAGTGTCCTCATCTGTAACCTGGGAATCACAAGCACTTCATGCACAGGCGTGTTGGAAGATACCGTGTTCATTGCAGAGTGCGCCTTAGGACAGAGCCTGGCACCCGAGGGACCCTCGGTAACGTGAACTCTCAGGGTCCCTATTATGAGGAGTTTGTTCACAGGTTGCTTGCTGTGTGTGTTTTCTGTCTCTCATGTAGAAAAGGAACCAGCTGGGGGCGCCTGGGTGGCTCAGTCATTAAGCGTCTGCCTTCGGCTCAGGTCATGATCCCAGGGTCCTGGGATCGAGCCCCACATCGGGCTCCCTGTTCCGCGGGAAGCCTGCTTCTCCCTCTCCCACTCCTCCTGCTTGTGTTTCCTCTCTCGCTGTCTCTCTATCTGTTAGATGAATAAATAAAAATCTTAAAAAAAAAAAAAAAAGAAAAAAAGAAAAGGAACCAGCTGCACCTACTTATTCTGTCTCCCTGCAGTCTGAGGTACGATGGTGCCACAGGGTATGTCTGAGTCCCTCCCTGCTAAGCAGATGAATGAATGAACAATGAGCTACAACAGCGTGGGCACAACGACCCACCCGAAGGTCAAAAAGGGCCTCTCTGGGGCTGGAGCTGCCCGCGGGCAGAAGCTCTGGAGAGGTGGCCCGGGCACCCGAGAAGTGGGGTCCTGACCAGACTCCCCATTCCCAGGACGGCCTCCAGGTAAACCCCACATTGCACAACCCTGACAAAAGGCTTGCCCGCCTCTCTCCACTGTCACCAAACCCACTTGCGATGCTTTCACTTGCTTGTGTTTCATAAATGTCCCCACCTACCTAAACATCATGGCTCATCTCCAGAAATTTGGAAATCACTTAAGTAATTGAAAGACAAACACAACAACATGCCCTCACATTAATTCCTACAAATGTTTCTTGAGAAATACAAGATATGCAGGCCGTCCATCTGGTGAGCAAAAGGGACAAAGAGTCAGGAAAAGGGCTCGTCGTCTTTCCCACTCTGGGGCCTCTGTGGGGCCCGCCAATCCCAGCATGTGCTTACCTCGTCTATTTTGGACTGCCGACAAGGGAAAGAAAACGTGAATCCCACAGGTAATTTCTTGTCCTTGATTTTTCTTTTCTCCATGAAGTCTCCCAGGCACTCAGCCACGTGATCAAAAAGCTGGAGGAAGCACAAGAGAGCAGTCAGGAGGGAGAAAGGGGAGCCCTCTGCACACACGGAAAAGAGAGTGGCCACGCTGGCTGCCCATCCCCACGGCACCCCGCACCACCCCCGCGCCACCCCACAGCCCTGCTGGGAAAGCCACGCTGGGTGTGAATGCTAGAGAAAGAGTCCCTTAAAAAGAGACTTCCCTGCAGGGCAGCACAGCATAGGAAGCAGTTCAAACCCTTCGATCAGAACTAGCCTATCGGCGGTCACTAATATGTCTCACTGGGTGCTCAGGAAAGTTTAAAGGAATAGAAAATCCCCTCACCCCTCCATAATACCCGGGCAGTGGGTGGAGTGGTGTCTGGCCCCGTCTCTGGATCTGGATCTCTATCTCTATCTACCTCGGTCTGTGCAAATTCCAAAAATTCTATGTGCAGTTCCAGAGCCTCTAGCCCACTTGCGTGATTTCACAATCTTCAGACTATCCTTTTTTTATTTTACTGAAGTCGGATACGCACGCACAGAAAAGTGCACACATCTGAAGCACAGAGTTCACTGGATTCTCTCCAGCCCACCCGCCTGTGTCACCAGCACCCATGTCAAGGAACACAGCTCTGCCAGCACCCAGACCCCTCCCTCGCGCCCCTTGCGGTCACTGCCAGCACCTAACCCCACAAGGGTGCTTGGCAGTCGCTCTGGATCCGCTCTGCCATCTGTCTACTACAGAGAAAAGCAGGGCGGGTGCACTCTTTGGTGTCCGCCTTCTTTCCCTCGACATGATGTGTGGGAGAATCACCCACCTGTCATGTGTCTTAGTAGACTATTCATTCTCGTTGCATTTAGTGGATTTTAACTTAAGTTCGCCTGCTCCATGACACATTGCCTGGGATATACATACACATCTTAGGAGCCACTAGAAAGAGCACAGACCACGGTTTCCCTAGTCTCTGCATGAATACTCTCAATGATGGAAGGCTGACCACCTCCAAGGCAACCTTTTTGGATCTCTCTAATACCTCCCCTCATCTCTAAAATGTATCCAGAATTGAATATAATGTTTCATATGTGTTCTGAACACAGAAGGGTTTAGTTGAAGAACCTCCCTTTTCCTTAGCTCTATACCTCTATTAATATAATCAAAGCATATATATGCTCTTTTGGCAACCAAGCCACAGTCCAGGTAACCCCGTCTTTTTCACATGGCTGTCATAACACTAGACCTCCCTTATGTATGGGGCTGACACAGCTACGGAGCTTCCAAAAGGCCAGAAGAAGGCAGTGCTGGCAGGGCCAACCACATGGTCACAGAAAGCAATCCCAGCCCATATTCCCAGACAAGGCTATCTTCCTGAAAGCTTTCCTTGCAGGGATATCCTCGAGAGGGGGCCAGAAGTCATTACTCCTATCCCCAACTTTCCCCAGAGGTTCCTGACCCAACTCTAAGGTCTGACTTTGCTGCCGGGGTAAAGGAAAACCCGCCAATTTTGATTTAGGAGCCTCTGTCCCCGAGTCACTCTTACTCAGACTGTGCCTGCAGCCAGTGACTATGACTGGAGAGACACATGACCACCTTCCCTGGAGGAGCCCGGCTAAGCTTCCTGTGACCCACATTTCTAAGTAATATAAACCCATTACGAAGTCCGTCAGCAAGCCCCACGTCATCTGCTGTCACAAGCCCCAGGCCCCCCTGTGGCCCTCAGCAGAGATGGCTGGCGGGGCGGAAGCAGGGTGGAAGGAAGGCAGCAGGAAGTAGCAGGGAGAAGGCAGCCTGCAGAAATGGATGCGCACGGATGAGGCGCTATAACAGCTCCCAGATCCAAGCCAAACACAGCCACCTGCAGTGCTCTGTTAAGAAGGAAATGCCCACAGCCCAGGAGCTCCCAGCCTGCTCAAAGCACCCCGAAGCTCCCACCATGCTAGCCCGTGTCTGTGACCGACCAGGGAGGGAAGCTAGCCGGCCTCGCTGGGCTCAAAATTCTTGTGTCTAAAAAAGCATTATTTTTTTCTTCCCTAACAACATGATCATTATTTTAAAAATCCCCAGAGATTGTTTCTCCAATTGAAAAGGGTAAAAATGAGGAAAACAAAAATTTAAATATTTATTATTCAAAATTTCCCAAACTAAATAAATAACTTTTAAGAAGGCTGCATTTATGCCTCCAAGATGAACTGAACTTTTTGGGATAGCGTGTGTGTGTGTGTGTGTGTGTGTGTGTGTGTGTGTGTAAGGTGGGGAGACGAAAAAGATAAAGCAAATAGGTAACAGTTGGGGAATCTGGATGAGGGTATATATGGGAGCTCTTTGTATCTTAAAACTTTTCCGTAAGTTTAATATTATTCCAAATAAAAGGTTTAAAAATCTATTTAAAATTCCTGCATATTACAGAAGATGAGATCACAACCCGTGAATTCAGGGCTATTCACAAACTGAGTCTGAGTTGCTTCACGGGCACAATGGGGCCCTTGGCCTCCTACCATATTCTACAGGTTGATCGGAAAAATGGTCCCCTGAAACTTATGTCTAACCTCAAACCAAACTTCTGAAGAACAGCTTCCTGTTTCATCCCTATTTTCAACTGCCAACCCTCTTCCTCAGCCGCTGGACTCTCCTCCTTGCCCACAGCCCTCACATTTCTTCACCATCAAAAAATTTTAAAGACGATAAAGACAAGAGCCAGGCTCAGAGGGTTCCACCTTGCTGAAACTGTAACAACTGGAAACAGACTACGTGGGTGCAAATCCCAGCTCTATCATTTATGAGCTGTGTGACCCAACAGGCTGGCTGCTTAACATATGAGCCTCCGTTTTCTCATCTGTAAAATGGGAATGATGACGAAATGAGTTAATCCATACAAAGTGCTGATGTCAGTGACAGGTACCTAGCGAGCACTGTGGAAGTACTGCTATAATAATACATCATCATTACCGCCATTGTCATCACCTTTGTTGCCTTTTCTTTGCGGACTGCTTGAAAGGGGAAGGAGCAGAAACAGACAGCAGGAAACAGTGACCCTGGAGCTGAGAAGATGGGGACAGAGGCTGGGACAGATGAGGTCCCGGGGGCGCAGTAAGTAGTCACTGTGGAAGTGAATATATAGCCAAGTGTGCACCTGTTGGGGGGCACCCCCTTAATTTACAAACCCTGCTCCTAAAAGGTCAAGCCAAAGCACACAGGAATGTCTCAGCACGGGGGACAGTCCTGATGGTGAAGGCAGCAGAGGTGGCTCAACCCAAGGCCCGTGGAGAACAGACTGTGACGGGTCAGCACTTGCTGCCAGATGGAAAGAGCAGGACGCCAACTCGAGGCTGCTGGCTACTTGCAGGAAGGATAATGCAGCAACCACTGGGCAGGATTAGGAGACCTCGCAGCTAGCAGCCCGCATGCATAAGCATGGGCCGGTTTCTGCAGCCCAGCAGGAGGGGAAAGCAGGGGAGTCTCCAGGCAGGGCCATCCAATGAGTGATACACTCATCCGTTCTGGAGACAGTGCCTTCTTCAATGCTCCCCGTGACACAGTCGGAAAAGCTCTGAACCCAAGCCCCCAGGAGCAGATGAAAGGCTGGGATTAGCCCTTTTCTCTCAGACCAAAAAAAAACAAAACAAAACCAGTGGAGCGCTGGCCCCAGGCCCCACCCACATTAACTGCTGGCCCCGGGCCCCACCCACATTAATTTAGAAACAAAGCAGAGTCCAGAGGAGAAGGCTCCTGGGTCTCATCTCAAAGTCCAGGTCAGGACAAATGAGTTTTCTGGCGAACTTAGTCATGAACCTTGACGTGAACACACCCTTCCTAAAGCAAGTATTTGGCAAGCTCGGAATACAAATCCTGGGCAGCAACCATGACTCGGGAGGCGAGCTACAGACCACAGGAGCCAGAGCATCTCTGACAGCGGGAGGAGCAGCTCCCATACACTGCAGGCTGACGGGACCCCGAACGACCGGAAACCGCGATCACAGGGTCCTCAGTGAGCGTGGACCCCCACCACGCACCACAGCTAGAGGGACGGGGCAAGGGCAATGGGCCCTTCCGATCCTGCCCACAGCCCCTTGGCCAGCTAAGGAAGACAGCCCTTCCGGGGGGTGCCCCATCATGGGGATGGGCCTCAGGTATCAGATGTGAGGGAAGGGGATGGTGCCTTTCTGTACCAAGGACTCTCAGGAGGCTATTAAATCAGTAGCCAGGAGCCCTTCACTAGCGCTTGGGCCATGAGCTCAAATTCCTGATGCCCTACAAGGTGACCGCCAGACCCTGTGAGGCCTGGGCTCCAGGTGAGCTGCGGGGGAGGCCAATGACTTGGAAGAAGGGCTGTTTTCACCCAAGGGCTCTGCGAAACCTGCACTGAGGAGCCAACCCCAGGATCCTTAGGAAATGAATACATTTACCCACAGAGCTGCCGGGCCCCCTCCTCACACCCTCCAGCCTGTGCAAGTCCCAGTGGCCTCCCTCCCATGCACCAATTTTCCCAGACGGTGGGCTCTCTTTAGATGGTCACACCCTTCCACCCAGCAGCCCCTCTCCATGTGACCTATGAGGGACTCCTTCCAGGGGCTCAGACACCAGAGCTTGGGGGGCTGGTTCCCAGAGGTATGAGCCCGCTGGGGCTGATCAGAAGGGAGCGGGGGGACCCACCTGGCTTCCACTGCCGTGCACGATGTTCTCCGGGGTGTCGTAAATCTCGGACTCCATGTGAACATTCTGGTTTTGCTCATGATTCACTTGTACCCTCAGAATTCGAAAGGAAGACCCGCCAAGATCCAGGGCAATGAAATCTCCCTTTTCTGTTTAGGGAGACAACAGGTATCACATCAGGGTCACATGTGATGGGAAGACCCACGCTTTGCCTGCCTCTTGACAGCGTCCGGCTGGCCTGCCTCTCCCGTGCAAACCTCACCCAACCACTGCCCTGTCTGGAAAATGGACCCAACCCAGCCCGGCGTGTGGCTGGTCAGCTCCAAGCAGGGGACCCCGGGTGCCATACAGAGACCCCCCCCAAGCTTTTTCTAATTCCTACCCTTTCCCCCAGACAGCACTGTTATCCATAAAATACAAACAGCATTTCAACTCCGAGAACACCCCATATGTGAGGTCCATCCCATGCCTTGAGTTCCTGCCACACCTCCACTTACTCCCCGGGGTGGGGGAGGGTTAAATTGTGGTAAAATCTACATAACATAAAACTGTTAAGTACAATGTTGTGCAAGCATCACCACCAGCAAGACTCTCCCTCAGCCCTGACAGGGTGATGAAACTCTAGAAACATTCCCCACTCTTCTTCCCCTAGTCCCTGGGTCACCGCGTCTCGCCTTGCCGTCACCACAGAGTCGCCTCGTCTGGACAGTTGACAGAAGTGGAATCACACAATACTTGGCCTTTTGTGTCTGGCTTCTTTCACTCTGCATAATGTCTCAAAGGTCATGTTTTGCATGTGTCGGAGTTTCACCGCCTTCTGCGGCTGCCTGCTACAACCCACTGCATGCAGTTACCACCCATCCATCCACCCACCTGCCGGCGGGTACCTGTGTTGTTTCTACCCAGGGAAGGCTTTTAGCAGGAGTCCCACTTGGTCACGTAGCGGGACCTGGCTTGATACGGTGGCATCCTCAGGCCCAGCGTGTGCACGGACTGAGGTGGGGCTCAGTGGGACACGTGATGGCACCGTAGGCCCGGGGCCACCAGACAGCAGCAGGGGAGGAGGCCATGGGAAGGGTCCCAAACCATCAAGCCACCACCTAACCTTCTTTACCCTCTTTCTCATTAGTAATTCTCACACATGCTTCCAAAAATGCAGTGAAAATCTGTGAATTTTACTACTGCTGTGACATCCCCAACTGCCCCAACGGGTATCAATCAGGCCGGGGTGACAGCCACCACTGCCACCCTGAGCCCCGGGAGTCCCCAAAGTCATCAGTACCACAGCAGCATAAACACCAGTCTGTCTGGGATCTCATTTTCCATACGGAAGCATCTTTAATACTCTATTTTTCAGCAATGGCACCACTGAGATATAAATCACCACACGTCACCCATTTAAAGTGGGCAATTCCACGGCTTTTCATAAATTCAGTGACGCCACCATTGCCACGAACCAGTTTGAGAGCGCTTTCATCACCTCAAAAAAGAAATCCTGTACTCTTTAACTATCTCCCTCTCAAGCAGGCAAGCACCCTCTTCCCCCACTGCCCTAAGCAACCATTAACCTACTCTCTGTCCCCACAGCTGTGTGCATTCTGGACAGTTCGTAGGAAGGCCATCACACAGCACGTGGCTGCCTGTGGCCAGCATCTTGGTGTAGCAGGGGCGGGCACTTCATTTCCGTATGGCCAAGTAACAGGCCATGGTATGGCGGTACCTCATTTCATTGACCCGTTTGTCTGTGGACGGAGTATCTGGGTCGTTTCTACCTCTGGCGGTCATGAGTAACACTGCTATGGATACTTCCGCACAACTTCTTGTGCGGCCCTGTCTTTATTTCCCTTGGGTATAGACCTAGAAGTAGAACGGCTGTCGAGTGGTAACTCACGTTGAACTTTCTGAGGAACTGCCACTGGTGTCTGGAGGAGTTGCCTCATTGTCCATCCCACCTGTGAATCATAAAGGTTCCAACTTCTCCACATCCTCAATTCTTATCATCCTCTTATTTTATTTTGGTTTGCATTTCTCTGGCTAATGACAATGAGCACCTCTTCACGAGCTTCTTGGCCATTTTTTGCCTTCTTTGGAGAAACGTCTATTCAGATTCCCTGGCTTGTTTTAAAAATGGGGTTGTCGTTGGAGTGTTGAGTTGTAAGAGTTCTTTCACATTCTAGACCTAAGTCCCTATCAGATATATGACTCGTAAATATGGTCTCTTATTCTGTGGACTGTCTTTTCACTTTCTTGATGGTGACTTCTGAAGCATACGAGTTTTCCATTTTGACGAAGTACACTGTATCTCTTGTTTTCCTTTGTTGTTTGTGCCTTTGGGGTCATATCTTAGAAGCCATTGCCAAAACCAGGGTCACAGAGATTCACACCTATGTTTCTTGCCAAGAGTTTTATACTTTTAGCTCTTACATGTCAGAATTTGATCCATTCTGAGTTGATTTTTCTTTATGGTGTGAGGCAGGGGTCCAACCTAGTTCTTTTACATGTGGATATCCACTTATCCCAGCAACATTTGCGAAAAGACTGTTCTTTCCTTCACTGAACAGTCTTGGCACCTTTGTCAAAACTCAAGCAACCATACATGTATGGGTTTCTGAACTCTCAATTCTTCCCCCACCCCAATTTTGATATATAATTGATATCCTGAACTCTCAATTCTGATCCACTGATCTATCATCCTTATGCCAGTACCACAGCATCTTGATTGTCGCTTTGTAGTAAAATGTGAAACAAGGGGTGCGCCTGGGTGGCTCAGACGGTTAAGCGTCTGCCTTCGGCTCAGGTCATGATCCCAGGGTCCTGCGATCGAGTCCCGCATCGGGCTCCCTGCTAGGCGGGGAGCCTGCTTCTCTCCCTCTGCCTCTGCCTCTCTCTCTCTCTCTCTCTGACTTTCATGAATTAATTAATTAATTAATTTAAAAAAATTTGAAACAAGGAAGTGAAAGTCCTCCAACTTTGTTCTTCTTTTTCAAGATTGCTTTGGCTATTTTGGGTCTCTTGAGCTTTCTGCTTATTATTTTTTAAGGTAATGGTTAGGAAGAAAAAAAAAGCTTCTCTTTTATAAAGCAAACACATCTTTGTATTTGATTCCACTGACTGGTCAGCTCTGACACACTGTTCTATTTCTGGAACTTAGAATGGTGTTTAATATACAGTAAGAGCTCAACAAATACTTGAACTCATGAGGTGGTAAAGGAATCAATGAACAAACCAAAGAATTCTCAGAGTGAATTTTCCCCATTCTTAACCTCTCTCTCAAGTTCCTTAAGGGAAAAAACCACACCCTGGGCTTGTGTGCATCTTACCCATGGCATCCCGGAGAGCTCAACAAATGCTCTATGGCTGCTTGATCACGGGGGCTGGTGACCCAATCACTCACTCACTCAAAGTAGCCCTGCTTATTGGTCATTAAGCACAAAACAGTCATAGTGCTGGTCGGTTGAGAAATTTATTGAGAAATTATCCCTGTATCATACAACTCATCCATTTTATTTTTTTAAGGTTCTTATTTTAATTCCAGTTTGTTACAATTCATTCATTTTAAAGTGTAGAAGTCAGTGGTTCTTCAGTTTATTTACAGAGTTGCACAACCATCACCACTACCTACTTTTAGAACATTTTCAGCATCCCAGAAAGAAACTCCGTACCCACAAGCTGTCATCACTCCCTACTTCCTGGCAACCCCTCTTATGCACCAATGACCACAAATCTACTGTCTGTCTCTCTAGATGTTCCTACTCTGTACATTTCATACCAATGGATTCATACAAGAGGTGGTCTATTGTGGATGGCTTCTTTCACCCACTATAGCTGATGTTTCTGATGTTTTCAAGGTTCGTCTATGTTGTGGCATGTATCAGTACCTAGTCCATTTCTATGACTGAATTATATTCCATTGTATGAATATACCACATGATGCCACTGGTTTTAAATTGCTTCTATAAGCAGATGTCACAGATTGGTAGGAAATTCTGACCCAGACTTTGTGGGTTGTTCAAATCCGTTTAGAAGGTTTTTTGGTTTGAGTTTTTTTTTTTTTTAAGATTTTATTTTTAAGTAATCTCTACACCCAGCGTGGGGCTCGAACTCACAACCCTGAGATCAACAGTCACGTGCTCTACTGCCTGAGCCAGCCAGGCGCCCAGTTTAGAGTTTTCTTAGGGGTTCCCATCAGAACCTTAATCCCCATGGTGCTTACCTAGTTAAATAACTGAATTCGGTATAAGGTGGCTCCTCTCAGGAGGACGAATTACTAGAATATCAAAAGCACTTTATTTTACCATCAACTGACATTCACTAAGCCTCTGTGCACTCCAGTTGCTATGTCCTTCATACGCATCATTTTATTTTTAACTCCCTCAACCCTGTGCAGTAGGTACTACTGTGATCTCCATTTTGCAGGTGAGCAAGTAAAGGCCGGGAGGGGTTAGGTGACTAGCCCTGGCACACAAGCTACGTGGCAGAGCCAGAACGTGAATCCAAAGCTCAAAGTCACCACCACTGGCTCCATCTGCCTGCCGGACAGACCTCGTGGACACAGATCCCCAAGGCGGCAGTGGAGTGAGACTTTAGCACCACCAGAATGGCCGCCTTTCTTTCTGGGGTTCCTCAACATCCACGACTTTTGGTTTTGTTCCTCCCTGTTCTCCAATGAAGACGATGCACACTCAGTACGGTAAACAATTCTATAAGCCACTTGTGCAGATGAACGGGCTCAAAGGCGAACACCGTGCTAGTATGAAATTATGGGTGCTTTTTGCTTTGTTTCAACGTTTTAACTTAATTTTTTACTGCTTTAATGTTTGAATAAACATGTATTTATTTCTTTCCTGTTTTACACCGACTTTACATCATAACTTAAAAAAAAAATAGCATGACCCGTTCTTCGGTTGCTAGCGTGGTCAAAAGTCTCCTTTTCAGTTGAATCAAAGGTCTTAAGTGAAAGCAGTTTCTTGTGCTCAGGTTCCAGGTGTCTGCGCGGGAGCTGCCGGTTAGCGGTGCCGACACAGATCAGGTGAGAGCTTTCAGCCCCTGCTGCAGGACGGAGTCAGGTTTCAGGCAGCACCTCGGCAGGACCCAGGCCTGAAGTTTTTCAAGCAGGATAAGTGAAAATGATCTCAGCTGCCGATAACCGGAAGAATCTGGCCTTAGGGTACACGGGGCTGGGCCCCACTTCTGCAACTCCGCAAAGCCCCCTGCTCCATCCCAGTCGCCTGCTGTGGTCCACCCACTCCAGCTCTCCCCTGCTCCTTTGTTCAACAAGTACGGGTCAACAGGGTCCCAAGAAGAAGTTTGAGTCAGAGACGGCAACCAGAAAAGGTGACCTTGAGATGTCAAGACAACACTAAACACTGGACACCCCCCACAGCTGCAGGTGGGAGTTGACCGATTTGAGGAGGGCCTTTCCCAGAGGGCAGTTTACAAGGGGTCATTGTCAAGCCCAGTGCAGTTCCTGATCCTTCCCTGAGCAGTTACCCTGGTTCCAGGGTGCGTGTGTAATTGCTCAAAGAAATGGCAGGTGGCACCTCCTTCTGTAAATCACATTTGCAGCTCGGGAGACGTGGGACAAAGCTCAACCAATCCAGCTGAATGACTTGCTCGTGGGCATGCCTTTGCACTGCCAGAACGCCTCCCTCTTCTTAGTCGCTCACATACTTGCAAATATTGTGATGCTCATGATCTTTTACGTTATGTGTCCTATCTTCCTCAGTTGGATGATAAGCGACTTGAAGGCGAGGGCAATGTAACATGCTTCCTTCCTTCCCCCGTGCTAAGTCTTGTACACAGCAGGGAATCAGTGTTTGCTGCTAGTTCAAAAGAACTGGCTGGGTCAAATGCATGTGTGTCCGGTCCTATTCTCTGCCAAGGCAAACGATACCCAGGAATGACTTCTGGTAAGGGCAGCAAGATTTCCAGTAAACTTTGGGGGCTGTCTAGCATCTCTTTAGATAACTATCCTCCCCATTCTTCATCTGAGGTTGGGGCTAGGCTGAACCCCTGCTCCATCTCTAGGGGGACCAATGTGTGATCCAGGTGCATGATCCAGGAGCATCCAGAGTCTCCCACCCTGGCCATCATGATTGGCTCAGGATGGGCACATGACCCAAGTCAGCCAATCATCGCCCTCTCCAAGACCACCGCTGGGATCATCGGTTCTGAGGCGGCTGTCAGCTTTGGCTGCCACCGAAGGAAGAGGCAGGCTTTGAATGCAGCCAACACACAGACTGAAAGAATAAGGGACAGGTGAGTCCCAGGATACAGAAACCAACTTACAACTAGATTTCCCAGTTCTATGAACCTAAAATTTTGCTCTTTTTGCTTATACACATTTGAGTTCGATTTTTTTCAGCTACAACCAGAAGGCTCCTGAGTCCGATATTCTTTATCAGGGAATGAATCCCCCAAATACCTACTTGCCCTCCATAACAATGGGCATCTATTTCATCTCAGGTTGGTTCCCCGATTAGAGTCACGGTGCCCCGTCACCACACTGCTGCCATCTGGGGGCTCCTCCACATTCTGTGGGATACCAGGGTGGGAGTGAGACAGCCTGCCTTTGCTTTCCCCTTTCTTCGGCCTCCTCCCCCTATAGCATCACAGAGATGCCAGTGATTTCTGAAAAATTCTGAATCTTTGTTTCCCAGGGCTAGACCTACATGGTTAGGCCTGAGGGTGGGGATCCTCTGACTGGCTGCATCCACTGGGAAGGGTCCTCCCAAAGAATTCTTAAATAATTAATTAGGTGACACTAGTGTTAAGGAGGACAGGGGCCCACTGGAACTCTCACGGTGGTTTGTGGTTTCCAAAGCACATTTGATCTTCTTGCAGCCCTCTGAGCCGGGGAAAGCCGGGTTTGATAACCCATTTTACAGATGAGGAAATGGAGGCACAGGGAAGTTAAATGACGCCTCCAAGATCGGACCGATAATAAGCAGCAGAGCCAGAGATTAATCCAGTGTTCTGGGTTTGTTTTTCCCTCCCCTTTAATTTCAAGTTCAGCCTCTTTTTATAGAACTGGGCTTCCCTCCAACTACCTTGTCAAATCTTCGGCCTCAACCTTCCTTCCTGCCCCTGCTGCCTCCTACTTGTACCTTCTTCCCACATTTCCCATTTCCACCGATGCCAGGAGAACCGTTCTTCCAGAGAAGGCTCATTACACAAAGCATCTGAAGGGCCCCTGGCAGCTCTCCACTTGATGATGACCACCATTATTCGCAGCAAATAATGGAAAACAAACACAGGGACAGATGTCTCTCTCGAGTCCTGGTCTGTACTGGATGAAATACAGAGCAAACAGAAACCCCGCCTTCAGGAAATGCCGACTTTTGCCCTGCTCAACGAGTTGATTCCGTACGTGAGATACAAAGGCTCTCCCTCCGGGTCTGCAACCCAGCTACTTGACGACAGTTCTACACCTTCATCAAAAACCTAACCAGAACCCGAGAACACAAATTTCACAGGCGGAGAGAATTTTTGAGACAATCCAACCATCTTCCCAGATAAGGAAACAAAGACAGAGAAAGGGAAGTGACCAACCCAAATGCCATGGGAAAAGACAGTATTTTCTTTCCTTTGACCTAAAGAAATGCTATGTATATTTGGGGCCCCCAAAATTAACTGAACACACCGCAAATCAAATATTTTCCAACTTATCCTTTGGGGAAAGCGCATGCTCAGAACCACGAGGCAGAAACAGCAAAATATTCAACTCAATTTACCCTCAAAAACCTTGCCACCTAATTGGCATTTCCAATAACCTTACTGAGAAACGAGAGGAAGAGAAAAAAGGGGAGGTTTTGTGAATGAGACACACAGCGAGCCGTTCTAAGGGAAGCCAGACATCCCCAGAGCTTTGCAGCTCTGAAAAGGGACTTTCTGTTTAGCCAAGTCACCAAAGTAAAAAGGCTTCAATATTTTCCTTCTTTTATTTATTATTCATACCTTTCCTACTCCAAAAAGGATATGCAGCAGCTAAAAGCCACTTTAGGGTTTAAAAAAAAAAAATTAACGTATAGGTTACTGAAAAGTGATTAAAAGAAAAACCACTGCCCATAAAAAATGTCCAAAGGGGGGAATAATAATAATAAAAATGTGCTGATACATTTCCAAAAAATCAATAGAGTTTCAAAACTCTGAGTCCAGTCCCCCCACCCCGGTCAAGGTCAGCAGGAAAAGAAAGGTTTGTTTCTCCCTTTGACTTGGAAGTCACACCACCCTTAACAGGTGGGGGCATCTCTCCACCGAGCTGAGTCCAATTTATCCCTCAGTGGTTTGGGATTACCACTAATTCTGTCGCTGACTAATTATACAGTTAAAGCAGTGATTAACATTTAAAAAGGGAACTGCACGGTTTACTATCAAGAAGGCCTGCATTCAGACTACTCCAGGGGCCCTCCTGGTTCTTGGTTGATAAAGGGGTGCAAGGGAGGTGAGGGTGGAGGCACCCCAGTCACAAAGGGGCCGGGAGTGGACTGGGGGCAGGTATGCGAGGCCTTGGCATCAGCCTGTGTGGGGCCGTAGGGTCCGTTCCAAATGGAGTGTGGGCCCCAAGGCATGTGAACTGAGCCCAAACATGAATATTAGGAACAGTTACGGGGAGCAAGGCTATAAGGGTGTGTTCAGGTTGCACGGTGCTCCCCAAAAAGATACACTGAAGTCCTAACCCTTGGGACCCGGAAACAAGACCTTATTTGGAAACAAGGTCTTTGCAGATGTAATCAGGTTAAGATGAGCCCTGAGTGTGGGGCCTAATCTGATTAGGATCCCCATAAGAGGGAAATGCCCTGTAATGACATAGGCAGAGACTGGGGACATGCAACTGGCAGGCCAAGCAGCACCAAGGATTGCCCGCCACCACCAGAAGCCAGAAGGCGCATGGAGGCAGGGGCAGGGCTAGGCGGGTGAGGCAGGGGAGGGCGCTGAGAGCCAACAGGCAGACCCAGGCTGCACAGGAAGGGGGTCTTCATACTGCAGGGCTTTGGTTTCACCCCTCATCCTCCTTCGGTCAACACCATTCTGTGCTCCTCAGAGGCCCTAAATATTTGGCCCCGTCCACACTGGAGAAGAGAGGCTCAAAAGGAGGCGTGGGGCCCAGGCAGCTGGCTCCCATTCCAGAAACGCCAGGACGCCCAGCACAGGCATTACCACACGTCATCACACTTAAAACAGGGCTGAGTGTCAGACGCGTCGTTATTTTACATAACACGAAGAACGAACGAACACCACCCATTATAATCTTAAGATGCAGTGATAGATAATGCACTGCTGATTTCAGAGACATTCAAACGAAAAAGTGTCTCAAAGTAGATGAAACGTGTAAGAAAAGATCAAAGGTTAGGGGAAAAGGCAGGTAAGCCAGGTTCAACAGATTTCTGCAGCTCAGGGCCTACAGTGTCTGGGCATCTGTTATGAATGTCTGAGAGGGGCTGCAGAGTGTTTTTCCCCAGCTGATAGGGGTAAATGGCTAGATCACTCATGTAGCTGGATCACACTTAGAGACCCTCAACTCTGCAAATGTTTCTAAAAGAGTAAAGAACAGCCCTGGCTGACATACGGTCCCAGCATGACATATGGTCCTCGGACTGTTAGCCCTGCGCCAGTCACACAGGATCAGGGGCCCTGCGCGCATCAGGTATCCCTCTGCACTCTCCCAAGCCGAGCCAGAGTAGGGGCCCTCCGGGGGCTGCCCACACGCACGTTACCTCCCCCTTCCCCTTCTCTTAGCTGGAAGCAGGCACAGCCGTGCCTCTCCGACAGAACTCTGCTAATCCTGGAAAGGCTCAATGCTCCTAGATGTGGGTGCCATCTGGAGCTGGGGAAAAAGCAGGAGTGAACCACAAAGCCAGAGACATCCGGACAAAACCCCAGGCACACCACAGCCCCACCACTCCAGTGACCAGAGTTTCTTTGCTTGTTATTAAAAAGTTAAAACTGCTGGTAACCAGGACCTCAAGGAAAACAAAAGGAGGGACGTGGAATAGATTTCCGACAGTCGAGAACCATGAGAGATATAAACGCCGATGCGTACGTGACCACAGAGCCAACAGAGCACATGCCCTCCATCAGCATCCAGATCTCATCCAGGACTTCTAAAGAGCACCGCAGACACGGCACGACTGTCCCACCGCAGCCGGTCCGCTCCAACAAGCTGTGCGCTTGCCCATCCTTTGTGAACATCAACTGGAATGGCTGCTTTCCTGACACCCATCTTGCAGGCTGCGTACCAGATGCTCCAAACCGAGGCCTGAAGCGAAGCCTCCAGAGCAGGGAAGAAACAACAGGCAGGTGTGAGGGCTAGGCTCTCAGGGCGTAGACTCACAACCCCTGGAGAAACCTAGAGAAACCGGACCTCCCCATAATCTCTCCCCCTCCCTCTCGTGCAGCAGGTGAACCCCAGGCCGGAGCACAGAGCACCCTTCGGAGCAGGATTCCTGGGAGGGTGCCAAGCCGGGGCCGGCAAAGCACCTGCCCCTGCAAACAACTAGCTGCGGGTCAGCCGGACAGAACGGCCTCCTCCGAGCGAGCCGAGCTGTGCCCTCTCAGCCTCCACTCTGCCGGGTGCAGGAGCTAAGCCCCCTCCTCTGGGGAAGGGGTACTGACGATCCACGGGGAGCTCCCAACTCCCCTTTGTGGGCCATGAGCTACACAGCTGCACACGGACAGGAGAATTTTTTTCTCTAATTCTACCTCCCCTTGCCGTTTATCTGCTTGAGGGGCTACCTTCATTTAACATCTATAAAACTCTTTTAGATGGGAACGTGAATCTCCCCTCTGAGTCCAATACCCAGCTGGCCACTAGGTTGCTACTTATCTGAAGGGAGGTCTTGGTGCCCTGAGGAAGACATTTTCCTAAAATGAACTCTTCATTTGTTCTGGAGACGCTCATGTTCTAGAGCAACGCACACACACACACACACACACACACGACCCTTCCTTATCATTAGCCACTAGACAGTCAGTCCAATGAGGGCAGATTAGCCTTGTCCAACCATGGCATCTCCAGTGCCTGGCACACGGTAGATGTTCAGTAGGCATATGACGGATGGATGGATGGAGGGAGGGTGGATGGACAGAGGATGGATGGATGGAGGATGGATGGCAGAACAGATAGATGAATGAATGAAGGAATGAAGGAGGGACTAAATGAACAAATGAAAAGAAAGTAGGAAAGATGTTTTCACAGAGAATTCAGCTCTCAGAGCCCAATCTCTGGGTGAGAGACTCACCTGAACCATCAGGGATGGACCTTACAAACGTTGGCAACATCTTGACTGTGGCTGTTGGATTAAAATCCCGGGAGAGGCCATTCTTCATCTCCTTCTTGAAACGAGTCATGATATCTATTAGAGTTTCATCGGAGAGCCGCATGGCATAGAGATACTTGTCAATCTGGGGGAAGGATAAGAAGGAAGGAAAGTGAGGCAAAGCCTGAAGAAGGTCAGTTCAGCTTGAGTCTGGCTGGGGCAGGACAGGACAGGGTGAGGTGCCCGCCTGTCTAGGACAAACCAGCTCCCACAGACTCTGACACACCACATGATGAGATAGGCAGTCATGCAAATGCCATCAGCCACGGCCCTCAGAGCAGTCTTGCAAATGCTCCGAGCCCCAGTTCTTCCTGTAAAATGAACCAGGTAGCTCCAAGTCCCTTCCAATCCTCGAATGTTACACGGAAGTTGCCCTTCGATCCCCAAGCACATGCCGGAGGCGCCCTAAGCCTACACATGACTCCTTTCCTCTGTGAGAAGTAGCTGGCTCATCCTCAAGTGGATGGCAGTGTCACAGAGGTTAAGAACGAGGGTGCCAGAGCCAGCCACGTGGGGTTCAAATCCCAGCACCATCACTTAACAGCTGTGTGATTTTCAGTTTCCTCAACTGAGAAACTGACATGGTAAATCTCACAGATGGGAGTTTTAAGATCAGATGAGACGGAGAAGCACTTAGAACACAGAAAGTGCTCAATAAACATTAGTGTTAACGTGACACAGTGGTGCTGGTGGGTTTCCTCGGGCACGATTTCTAGGTGGGTGGAAACAGTGGCCAAAGGGCTGGAATCATTCAGGACAAGGGGCGGCAGGCCCAGAGCAGAGAGACCTTAACTCCACCGTTCCCAGAAGGTACGGAGACAGCCCCCAGGCTCCCACACCCATGGGCCAGGGCCGACATGCCCATACTTCCAAGTCATTCCTAGTACTGCCCCAATCTACTGCTCTTCCTGGGCTCCCCATTCTCCTTGGGGTTCCAAGGCTCCTAACCACAGACCCCTTGGACTGTCGCTGGCTATTCTTCCTTCATAGTATCTTCCCATTTATTCTCTCAGAAAGTATTTATTGGGCACCTACTGTGTACCCAGCTCTAAGTCACCTTGTCTCACCATTCATTCTTTTTGCTTCCCTTTGGCTTAGGAAGCCCTGACAGCCATGTGCCTGGATTTCTCCTTCCTCATTCCTGACTCCTCCTCAGTCATTCACTGTAATGGTTTTCCATCTTCAATCTCTCTCCCTTCCAACCCATCCTGTACAACACTGCCACAGTCACCTTCTTAAAGTGCAACCCTGGTCAATTCTTTTCCGTGCTCAAAGCCTCGCAGTGTCTTCCATGTCCGAGGTGCCAACACTCTGCAGGTGTGGCTTCGTGCTCTCGGAACTCCGGCCTAAACACCTCGACCATTCCTGGGGGGATCCCTGGGCTTTCCCACCAAAAAGCCCTTCCTTCTCTTCCCAGCTATCCAAATCTCCCCTACCCTTCCAGGTTCAGATCAAATCTCACCTCCTCCTGCAGATGTCGGAGTTCCTCAGGCTGGAGATGACCCCTCCCTCAGCACTGCTCTCTCTGCACGGTAGAGCCTGGATCACAGCTTTCTGCACCTGTCACCTTTACAGGGCCTGCTCCATTCACCTTGACCCCCCAGTGCCTTGCACGCAGCCTTGCACACGGAAGGCTCCCGGGGGATGGAGAGAGAGATTTATGACCCAATGAGGCTGAAAAGACCTTGATGCTTATTTGCTTCTGAGAATGGCATCTCATGCTCACTTTGCAGGGTGGCTGGAAACGTCCTGACTCAAGGACACAGAGTCCCCAGCCCTAGGTCATTTCTGCATATTTGAGCCGGGGCAGCCTTCTGCTCACTCTGGTCTCCATGCCTTGTGCTCCCCCAGGCCCTGCCTGTCCCCTACCTCACGAACCATCAGCACATTGGCAGGAGTCCCCCAGTGTCCTCAGCGGCCAGAGACAACCCTGCCCCCAAACCCAAGCTCTCCTACCATAGCCACCTTTTCCCTTCCCCCTTGTGATAAAGCCTTGCAGAGAAGAGCAATCAGAAACTACCAAGAGCTTAAGTAGAAATTGCCAGAATCACGGCCTCAGGAAAAGACACGCTCTGTCCTACCCCCAAGGCTGGCACCAGATCAGCAAAACTTGCTGTCGTGGTGCCCACAGTCTGGCGGGGGAGAGGCAGTCACGATACAAGGGTGTGTGAGCAGCCCCAGGAGCAGAAGTCTACTGAGAAGTCTTCCCGGAGGCGTGATGTCAGGGTGTGCATCCAGGCACAGTCAAGAGCATGTGTGAAGGCCAAAGGCGGGGGCGGGGGGGGGGTGCAAGGAACAGAAAGAAATTCAATATGGATCAAGCACAGTGTAAAAAGTGAGGCAACTAGAAAGACTGTGAGGTGCTAAATTGTGCAGGATCTAGTAACACACGTTAACAAGTTTAGACTTGATCCCAAAGCACAGCGAGCCTTGGGATGACTTTGACGAGTATTCAACAATGAGATTCGTGTTTCAGTGAGATTGAGCTGTCTGCTGGGGACAGAATGGGTGAGCAGGGGCAAGACCATGCACTAAATCAATAAACGTCACATTGCTACTCTAGCATTTGGGACATGCTTCTGCTATCATGTTCCCCACCCTCCATCATGAGGTGTTTATTGACAGGTCTATCTCTTCTGATAAAACATGTGAGTTCCCTAGGGAAAGGAACTCACCCGGTTGCCTTGTACAAAAGAGGAATTTCATTCATACTAAATGCTAGAATACTACTCTATATTTATCTTATGACTCACAGTATATCGAGCGTTTTCATATCCAGTAGGTCATTTAACCTTCAAAACAACCCTATCAGGGACACACTCTTGATCCCCATTTTACAGATGCAGAAACTGAGGCTCCACAAAGCAAAGTGATTAGTTCAAAGACACAGCCAAGAGAGTCAGGTCTCATACCTGCAAGTCTAACGCTGTTCCCTACAATTGTTCCCATCCCTCAGGGAAGACCAGTTCCCCTATTCTGTGGAAGGCAAGCCCAAGTAAAGCAGCTGAGGTTTTCCAGCTGGACAGGAAGAAGCTTCTAGAAAAGCCAAGGCTCTCTGCAGCTCCACAGCCATCCTGCCCCTTGACTCAAGGTGCAGGTTAGCACAGGGACACTGATCCGAGAAAAAAACCTAAAAGAGCCTAGAAGCTCAAAGGAGGAAGCAGGTTGGGGACATAGAACACAAGCCAGCCCCCAAGCATCTTTGGAGGGGAGGCTTTCCTCCCCTGGTTCAAGTTCATGAATCATTATGTGGGACAACCCCTCTCAGAGGATATGTGGAAACGGGGTCCAAAAAGAAGGTAAAAGTTGGGGCCGAGCTGGAACTGAGCCTGAGGCCTCCTGGATCTTATGTGAATGAGAGAGTACGCCACGGGGAGCCCTTTCTACCGGTCTTCGGGAGCTCAGGAGGGGCCTCTGAACCAGCGTAGATGCTGGGCCGGGGGTGGGCTGGCCAGCCAGGCAGCGCCCGGTGCAGGGCTCAGCGGGTCCCCGGCACACGGACTGGGGCCCTTCGAGCGGCGCAGGAAACACAGGTGCAAAGCCCACGTGGGGGACACTTGTGGAACACTCCCAAGGGCCCAGAGTGCCCAGCGCCTCACCGAGCCAGGGGCCTCGCTCCCCTCGTTCAGGCCAGCCCTGCCTGGCAGCTGGCCGCACTGCCCCTGTCCACCTGGGAAAGGCGACTGGGTCGTGGCTGGCGGGAGGGAGGGAGGGTGTCAGGCCAACCCCCTGCCCGCGTGCTGCGCATCTCGGGGCGGCTGCGCCCTGCAAGAAACCCAGCAGGAGAGCTGCTATCCCTTCGGTGGGGCCAGAGGCCCAGGAGCCGAGGCCGGC
Organism: Mirounga leonina; assembly: GCF_011800145.1. NCBI lineage: Eukaryota > Metazoa > Chordata > Mammalia > Carnivora > Phocidae > Mirounga > Mirounga leonina. The sequence goes on along the minus strand of NW_023270232.1, from coordinate 4,921,535 downwards.
AGAGGGAGGCAGCCCTGAGGAAGGACAACTTCTGCTCTCCGGGGGTTTGGCCGACGTCTGCGGTCTTCTCAACTTGTCCATTTCTATCCCCTCTCCTCAGCGTCTCAGATCGCGCCCCTCCTCCCTGCGCCCCGCCCTCCCCTGACACATGCGCAAACAGGGGCTGCTGCTCGGCCGCACGCGGTGCCCAAGGATCCCTCCTGTGCCTCCAACCCCTCCTCTGCAGTTTGGTGACCAGAGGCCACAGCACAGCACCCCCGGAGGCTGCAAGCCGCAAGCTTCGGCCTTCGGATGGTCTGTCACAGGCCAGAAGCTCCCAGAAATCCGTGACAGGAACCCTCAGCCCGCCCTCACCCCCCCGCCGCCGCTCCCTCTCGCACGTGGCGTCTGACACACGCACGCAGGCCTCCGGGCCGACTGGGAAGGAAACGGGGAGGTGCCAGGCTCCCAGACACCGCCCCGCGGGCTGGGTCCCGCAGACCCTAGGCCAAGACTGAGAAGGACCCCCGCCCCGGCTCCTCTCGCTCCGGGCACCTCTCCCCAGCCCCTGAAGGGAAGGTGCCCTAATACTGTGCAAACCCTTGTCCTGGATTGGCCTTCCTGCGGACCAGGAAGGCCTGGAAGCTCTCGGCCACGCCCGAAGCTGGACCACGGCAGAGGCCGGAGGAGACCCCAGCAGAGAGAGCACGCCCCCCCCCCCCCCCCCCCCCCCCCCCCCCGCGCGGCGCCCCCCCCGGGGGGGGGGGGGGCCCCCCCCCGGGGGCCCCCCCCCCCCCCCCCCCCCCAGCTCCTCTGGCTCAGAGCTGTCAGGCTAGCGAGAGAGGCCAGGGGCCCGCACTGGGCTGCACGCGAACACCGCTGGGCCCGACCTCAGCCCCGGCTCCTGCTCCCAACAGAACACGCACAAAACACCAACTCAAGACCGGACATGCCCGAGGGAACACGCCCTTGTGGCAGGAGGCACGGTCACCCCTGGTGACCTGGGCATTTTGACACACACACACCCCTCCCCCCCCGGTGGACGGGGACATGGCCATGGAAATTTTTCACTCCTTCTCTCCTCGGCTCCGCCACGAGGCCCCAGAACAAGGCAGGGCACAGGGGTGACTGCAGGTGCCCCGCGCCCGCCTTCCAAGTGAACTTCCCCCGGGAGACGCTCTACTCGCAAAGACAACTGAGGGGCAGGCAGTGGAGGGTTAAGAAAACTCTTGCTTCAGGACAGGGCAGAGATTTCAACATCGGATTCACTTCTCTTAGGGAGGCTGACTCAGGAGAGAACCGGGCCGATGAGTGTCACTTGGATAATAGTTCGCCATTGCCGAGGGCTCTGCCGTTTATACTCAGGACTGTCACACACGTCGTCCCGTCTGGATGTCACAGAAAGAGATGAAATGAGCTCATGGACGCCACGGCCGGGCATGAGGCAGGCACGAAGAACGTTAGCTTCCGCCACCACGACCCGGGGAGGGAGGCAGGAAGGACAGCCTTATCCCCGTTTTAGAGTCGAGGACACGGGGACCCGTGACTCACACCAGGTCTCATGGTTTGGAAGTGGCAGCCGGGTCTAGATCCCAGGTCTTCTAAGCCCTCATTCTGGGCTTCTCCTTACGCCTTGGAAAGAACACGGGACTGTGGATGAAGAGAACGGGGTTTGAACCTCGGATCTGCCATTTAGTAGCTGTGTGGCTTTGGACAAGTTACTTAACCTGGCTGAGTCTTGCCTTCCTCACTGTTAAAGGCGATAATAATGCTTTCACCTCAGACAGCTACCGGGAAAATTTTAAGAATGTGCCAAGAACAAGGTAAACATCAAATAACATTTCCCAACCCCCCCATCGAAATGACCAAAAGGGAGGCCATCTCCCTCTGTGCCCTAACTGGTAATCACGTGTCCTTGACTTACTTAGCTAGGAGAAATGCACTGATTACCAAACATTACTGACCCATTCTGTAGAAGAGACCACTAAAGGCAGCGCAGCCATATGCCCGAAACCACGGCAAATTAAAGACTCTGGCGAAATTCCTCTGAAACATTGTTCTGTTTTATTAGGTTGTTCTTTTTTTTTTAACTAACAGTAAGTTATAGTCACAATAAGCAATATACACTTATTATTAAAAAGTTCATACAACACAAAAATGCATAAAAGTAAAAAGTGTAATTTCTCCCCCCCAGTCTTTCCAGAGAAATCCCTGCTAAGAGCTTTATGGATTAGGATGGTTTTTCTACCTAAACACTCATACATACAGAGCTCGCCTTTTTTTGTTTGTTTGTTTGTTTTACAAAAATGGAATCGTACCTGGGGGTGGGAGAAGGGGAAAAATGGAATCATAAACACTTTCTCCTTTGAAATCTTAACCCCACCTTCCTATTTCCTCCAGGACCTGCCTTTAAGACTCACACTAAGAACCATCCTTAGATTTCCTCAGGACCCTGCCTGGTTCAATGATGAGGCACGGACAGGGTAACGCGGACATCCGCGTCCGCCTCTGGCTTTTATATCCCGTAGGCACCTGGGTTTTCCCATCTGTAACGTGGGGTGTGTTCACATGACCTTGAACTACAAAGGCCTCTCTCTACTATGCACAGCACTTTCACAGTGGTCCTCAAACTATCCTGTCCAGGGACATGGTGATGGTGCCATCACTTCCAATGCCCTAAGGAAAAATCAGAGGCCAAAGAGGTTCTTCAAACGGCCAAGGTGACCACTGGTCAGCAAGAAAACTGGGGTAGACACCAAGTTCCCTGGGTCCTGGTCCTGTGCTTCTTTCTCTGCAAGCTTTCCCACTCAGCCGGGGAGAACCCAGGCCAGGTTCCTCCTAGGCCCGGGAGATGTGGGCATGTGGGTGGCATTAAGACCACAGCTCCCACCACTCTACAGGCAGCACGGCTCCCTCGCCTTGCAGAAAGCATGCTACTCCTCTTCACTCTCCACCAGCCACAAGCTGTCTGACCTGTTCTCGTCCCCCTTCACAAAATCCCAGGAAGGAAGCTCAAAACCATACTGAGCCCAAAGGCTCTGCCCTGCTGTGCTGTGCGCTGGCCTAACCCCCCTCCTGCCCCTCCTCCCGCCTGCCCAGGCTCCTCAGTGCCCAGCCCCACCTCACTGCTATGCGCGGCGGCCCAAGGAACCTGTGTTTCTGTCCTGTTCTTGGCAACTGGGGAGCAGCTCCTGCTCAGCTCCTCGTGGCCACAAGAAGAGACATCCTTACCCTGCAGAGTTCCCCACGGGAGCCACCGTCCCAGCACCAGCCTGCCTTCCCTCGGGCAGCCTGGGGCCCTAACAATGGTTCTTCACCCCCAAAGGCCTTTCCTCATGGATCCACCAACCCCTCTGCTTGCTCAGCCTGTAAAGGGCCTCTCCATGCCTCACTCCTCCTTTCTCCCAAAGTCCACCTCCAGACTCACCTCCTCCGAGGGGCATGCCATGATCCGCCCCGCCCAACAGCAGCTGCTCCTCTCCTCGACATCCCCTCCGCCATCAGTGGTCACTATGTAGGTATTAATTTGCCCCGGTGGACACATGGCAGCGGGAGAGCCTCTCCCAGCAGCGGCAGCAACACACACATGATCTGTGCCCCCAGCTAGTCTGGGAGCACCCAGGGGACAGGGGACATGCCTTCCAGGCCTTTTGCGTCCTCTGCAAAGCCCTCCGGGTGTCTTTTCCCCTGGGCTGAGTGCCTGCGCTTCTGGGCGGGAAGGCCTCTGATGCCGCCTAGGCAGGGAGGTCTCAGAAGGGTTTGCAGGCTCAGATAAGGACGCTCCTCTTCCCTGAATGGCCCAGCCCCTCACTTCAGCCTCCTGGGGACCTGCGTGGGGCCAACAGCTTCTCCCTGAGGGACAGAGTGTTCCAGGCGTTCTCTGGTCCTCTAACCGCCCCCCCCCCCACACACACACAACATCTGCATCTCAAGGCTGAGGCCCATCAGGACACAGAGCCCTACAGATAACTGTGATTCTCACTCCACTCTTCAGGCCTCCCAGAGACTGCTAAATACCTAACAGCCTCCAGAGGAAATGTGTTTGGGAAGATGAATTCTACTCTAGAGGCTCCCAAGTGAAAGATGGGTGCACCAATATCACCAGAGCAAACAGGACCCCTTCCGCAAGTTAAAATATTGTAAGGGGAGGTTCCTTTTCCCCAGGCTCTTTACGGAGGTCCGTCCCCTCAGGCAGCCCAGGGACCGGAAAGGGTTCTTCACCCTTATCTACCATTATTTATGCTTCTTTTTTTTTTTTTTTAAAGATTTTATTTATTTATTTGAGACAGAGAGAATGAGAGGGAGGAGGGTCAGAGGGAGAAGCAGACTCCCCGCCGAGCAGGGAGCCCGATGCGGGACTCGATCCAGGGACTCCAGGATCATGACCTGAGCCGAAGGCAGTCACTTAACCAACTGAGCCACCCAGGCGCCCCCATTATTTATGCTTCTAACTGCGAGCTCCGAGCTCCCTTTCAACAAGCATGGGCTGGGCACCACAGATTATCCATTTGACACTTCTATGTACTCACAACAAATCAGGAGGAAAATGGGATCCCCGCTCTTGATGAGAAACTGAGGTCTGGGGAAGGGAGATGTTAAGCAGGGACAGGGCCCATGCTGGGCGCATCCACCTGCCCTGACTTGCGGTGGGGCGCAGAGACTGCATCTTACACAGGAGGAAGCTGGGGCCATGAAATCAAGTGAGGGACCCCAAGCACCCAGCAACCGGTGTGGCTCCCGCTCAAGACTCCAAACTCGACACTCCTCCCCTAGTTCCCCAGAATCCTCTTGCTAGGAGAACCGTGTAAGGCCTTGAGGTCATGCCCAAGGTCCTCCTGGCGACCTTGGTATGCACTAATACCCCATAACAGGCGCTTCCCGGCTGATGAGAGAGACCAAGCTGCCGCCCAGGACGAGAACAAAGCTGTTACACTGAACTAGCTAAAAATAAAGGAGGTACCCAGTGGCCTCAAGGGGAACAGAACCGCCCTGGAATGTGGCAGGGCAAGAACAACAAGCTTAATTCTCAGCCTCCTGCGCTGGGGCCAGCCTCCAGCCTCACAGTTCCCAGTGTCCCAGGTACCTCCAGCCAAGAGAGAAGAGAGTCTCCAAAGTGCAGTTTGGCTTTCACTATGAGACAATCAGACCCGAACGCCCTGGGGTGCAAACAGTGCAGGGGTGCGAGTAGACCTAGCGAGAAACCCAAAGCCCTCAGGCCTCCTCCAGCTACACTGACCCTGCCCCCATCACCTTGGGCGAGTCACTTCCATGAGCAAAACAGCAACAAAGAAAACTGCCCTCTGGCCCTCATACAGGGCACAGGAGCTCCAGACACCGTGGATTACTCTCCTTCCTCCCTCTCTGGATTACTCTGCCTCGCTGAGCCTCTCGCGGTGCCTAAAGGTGTGTCCCGGCATTCATACAGTTCCCTATGCTCTCCGAGTGTTTCCACATCCCTTCGCTAACTGGATAAATGAGCAGACGGCAAGGCAGGAATCATCCACCCCATCTGACAAATAAGGAAACTGAGGCCCAGACAGCTCGCTGGCCACCACCACACTGCTCAAGCTAGAAGAATCTGTTAGAGATAATGGATCCCAGCCTCCTAGTCTTACGGATGAGGACACTGAAGCCCAAGGACCCAGAAGAACCCACCGCTTTCAATGCAGAGTGCCTCTGCCCAAACTTTAGCCATAAAATTCACTGTCTAGCAGAGCTCTGTCCAACAGAAACATAATGCAAGCCACATGTGTAATTTTAAACTTTCTAGCAGCCACATGTTTTTTAAAAAGAAAAACAGGTGTGGGGCACTTGGGTGGCTCAGTCGGTTAAGCGTCTGCCTTCGGCTCAGGTCATGGTCCCAGGGTCCTGGGATCAAGCCCCACATCGAGCTCCCTGCTCAGCGGGGAGTCTGCTTCTCCCTCTGACCCTCCCCCCCTCATGCTCTCTCTCTCTCTCAAATAAATAAAAATCTTTTTAAAAAATAAATAAGGGCACCTGGGTGGCTCAGTCGTTAAGCGTCTGCCTTCGGCTCAGGTCATGATCCCAGGGTCCTGGGATCAAGTCCCACATCGGGCTCCCTGCTCGGCAGGAAGCCTGCTTCTCCCTCTCCCACTCCCCCTGCTTGTGTTCCTGCTCTCGCTCTCTCTCTCTCTGTCAAGTAAATAAATAAAATCTTTAAAAAATAAAAATAAAAAATAAATAAAGAAAAGAAAAACAGGTGAAATTAATTTCAATAACATTGTACTTAACCCAATATATCCAAAATATTATTCCCACAGGCAAACAATGCTTTTAAAATGATTAATGATAGTTTATGTATCTTTTTGCTATACAACGTCTTTGAAATCCTGTGCATACTTGACACTTAAGAGCACATCTCAAATCAGACTCACCATATTTCAAGTGCCCAGTAGCCATGTGCGGCTAGCGGCTACTGTTCTGGACAGCATAGCTCTAGCATCCCCAGTCTGGGAGCCTTGGGTGATGGTTTCTACTGCAGGCTGCTGCCCTGTACTGTTTTGGAAGCGTGCAGCCCTGGACCACGGTCCGGGTTCTGCAGGGGCGGCAAGATCTGCCCACCGGTGTCAGACAGACCTGCAATTCCTCTCCTGGTCCTACCGCTTTCTGGCCACCAAGATCATGTCAATTTCATTTCCTGAGGTTCAGCTGCCCCATATGTAAGATGCAGGAAGAAATACTTACGTCCAAGTTGGCTGGAAGGACTCAACTAAATCGAGCACGTGAGAGTACGTTGTAAATAGAACAGAACTTTGCAAAGGTGACGTGGTGCCTTGACAGCAATGGCCTGGGTCTCCTATTCCACTCATCCCAGCCACCCAGAGAGACATCAGAGAAGGCACCAGGAGACACCAGAGAAATGAGGGCAGATCGAGTAACAGGGCTGAAGGCAAACCCCAATCAAGGAAACTAGCCGCTTACAAGTGCAGCCAGGCAGAGGCTGCGGGAGAGAATAATCTTCAGGACTAGGCATTACAAGAGCATTAGGGGTTCTTCTTGCAGGTTAGGCATTGCCCTCGGTGGGGGTCCTCTTTTAAATGCAAACAAGGTTGGGGGGGAAGACAAATAGAAAGAGTACAGGGAGAAATTTGAAAAATGGGAAATCCCTAACATTTCACTGTAAATGACTTTATTGGGCCAATTTCCTTCCCAAGTGGAGGGAGTTCATCAACACTGAGCAAAGGTGGAGGGACATGGGGGGAGGGGGGCAAGCAAAGCGCTGGTGTTGGGGAGGATGGGGAGGATGGGGAGGAAGGGGAAGGAGAGAAAGAGGTCTGGGGAACCTGGGGGCGGGGGGAGGTCCTCATCTCTCTGCCTCATCTCTCAACCTCCTTGGCTCTGTTTCCCTAAACAACAAAATGGGAGGGGTTGGGTGTGGTATGGTGGGAAGAACGTGGGTTTCTTTTTTTTTTTTTATAGATTTATTTATTTATTTATTTGACAGAGAGACAGAGAGTGAGAGCAGGAACACAAGCAGGGGGAGTGGGAGAGGGAGAAGCAGGCTTCCTGCCGAGCAGGGAGCCTGATGTGGGACTCGATCCCAGGACCCTGGGATCATGACCTGAGCCGAAGGCAGACGCTTAACGACTGAGCCACCCAGGCGCCCAGAACGTGGGTTTCTGAGTCAGCGGACCAGGTAGTGTTGTCCCTATTACTAATGAACTGTGTGGTCTTCAACAAGTCACTTCACCCCTTGCTGGGGGGGAGGGGGGGTCTCTGTTTCCTCGCTTCTAAATGGAGACGGTGCCTTTCTCCAGGTGGATAAAGACAGGGGCTCCCCCAGCAATGCCACTCCTATGCATATGCCCAAGAGGAATGAAAGCATATGTCCACACAGGAAAAACATGCACACAAATGTTCTCAGCAACATTATTCCAAAGTGGAAATAACCCCATGTCCATCAACTGACATATGCATAAACATACCACGGTATCCAGATACAACTAAATATTATTCAGCAACGACAGACTGATCCATGCTACAGCATGGACGAACCTTGAAAACATGGTGCTCAGTGAAAGACCAGACACAAAGGACACATACTGCATGATTCCAATTATATGAAATGTCCAGAAGAGGTAAATCCATTTTTATGTGTTTTTTTTTTTTTAAAGATTTTATTTATCTGACAGAGAGAGAGAGAGAGAGAGCAAGTAGGCAGAGAGACAGGCAGAGGGAGAGAGAGAAGCAGGCTGCCCGCCAAGCAGGGAGCCCAATGCGGGGCTCGATCCCAGGACCCTGGGATCATGACCTGAGCTGAAGGCAGACGCTTAACAACTGAGCCACCCAGGCGCCCCAGAGGTAAATCCATTTTTAAAAAAGAAAGTAGATGAGTAGATGCCAGGGGCTGGGGACTATCTGCTTAATGGGTACGGGGTTTCTTTTGGGGCTGATGAAAATGTTCTGGAATTAGATGGTGGTAATGGTTGCACAACCTTGTGAATGTACTTGAAGCCATTCTGTACACTTTAAAATGGTGAGTTTTACACTGTGAGTATTATACCTCCACTAAAAAAATAACGGGGCTCTTCCGTTTCCTATCTGAGCCTCGGGGTCTTTCTCCAAAAGTGGAGATCATAACAGTACCCCCCGCACAGGGGCGTTGTGGGGATGTATCGCCTTCAGCACAGTACCCAGCGGTGAATCGTGACAGGCATTCCATGAAGAAATACTGATGATGAAATAAGACCTGTGTTAGGAAAGAAAGGCCCCTAGTCGGCATTCAATGTCCCTCCGAGGTCCCCTTCAGGTGTCAGCGCCTGTGGCCTGTAACCAAGCCTGGAATCAGATGAACACAAGATCCGACATTTTCCGCCCCGGAGCAGGGACCTCGGTTTGCAAACGGCTGGGCTGCACACTTCGCATTTCAGTTGTCCTGCAGTGGGGCACGGTCACCCTCTCCTTTTACGGAAGATAGTCAGGGAGGCCGCGGGCCTGAGCGTCCTCTAACAGAGGCGGGCACATTTAGGGGACTGATAAGCCAGCCGCGCCTGGCTCCACCCAGGAAGGGAAAGGCTGTGCGGGCAGAAGCCCACGTGCATGTTTTAATTCCCGGAAAAGTGCAACGGATTCCCACACTGGAGCACGGGGGGCCACAGAGAGCCCTCCCCGCCTTTCCCTGCGCCTACTCCCCCTCCTCGGGAGCGTGCTCGCGTCCCAGCAGCAGTCAATGGGGCTGGCACGGCTCTCAACGAGAGCTGTCAACCTCACAAGGGCTCTGCTTGATATGGTAAATGAGGAAATGGCTAATTTTAAACTAAGCTGAGTGCTGTAATGTGAATGGAAATGACTGGGAAGAAAGAGACTCTTTAAAAAATTATCTACTTGGGATGCCTGGGTGGCTCATTCGGTGAAGCGTCTGCCTTTGGCTCAGGTCATGATCCCAGGGTCCTGGGATCGAGTCCCGCATCGGGCTCCTTGCTCAGCGGGAAGCCTGCTTCTCCCTCTCCCTCTGCCTGCTGCCCCTGCTTGTGTGCGTGCGCTCGCTCTCTCAATCTCTCTCCCTGACAAATAAATAAATAAAATCTTCATATAAAAATTATCTACTAAAACATGTTACAGGTTTGACCGTCCCGAGGGTTAGTGTGGGACAAGAGGAACCTGTACAAACTTCTGATGGAAGTATGAAGTGGCAGGACCCCCGGGGGGATGGCAATTTGACAAAATCTGGAAAATGGGAAGATGCACATACTCCTCCGCCCAGCAGTTCCATCCCAGATGGACAGCCCAGAGCCCAGAGCCACGCGCATGCCTACTGGAGCCGTGCATGAGAAGAATCACAGTGGCACTGTTTGTAATGTGAAACATCAGAAACCCAAATCCCCATCAAAACAATAGATAAATTATACATTGTGGTATATTCACACAATGTAAGAGCATGCAGCAGTTTAAATTGATGAAACACAGGTGTATGGATCAACATGGAAAAACCCCGAAGGTAGATAGATCGCTGAGGTGGAAAAGGCGAATTGCAGAAGGATACATAGAGTATAGCATCATTTACAAAAGCTTACAACCACATAAAGTAACACTATACACTGTTTATAGATACATGCTATGTAATAAAGGCATAAAAACATGCATGGAAATAAGAAACATCTAAAACAAGACAGAGGCGCTCTCTGGAAGGAGAAACAGAATGGGACAGAAGATGGGAATGCAGGGCTTCCAGTCTTCTCTATTGTAATTGTAACTGTCTGTAACTTCTCAGGCTGAGTGGTGGGTACACAGGTGTTTGTTAATGTTAATCTCAAATCTCATTTTTATGCATCTCAGATATTTCGTAATAAAATTTGACTCCTACAGGGCGCCTGGGTGGCTCAGATGTTAATAAGCGTCTGCCTTCGGCTCAGGTCATGATCCCAGGGTCCTGGGATCGAGTCCCGCATCGGGCTCCCTGCTCCTTGGGAGCCTGTTTCTCCCTCTGCTTCTCTCTCTCTCTCTCTCTCTCTCTGTCTCTCGTGAATAAATAAATAAAATCTTTAAAAAAAAAGTGTTTAAAATAAATAAATAAATAAATAAATAAATAAATAAATAAATAAATAAATAAAATTTGACTCCTACATATTGACTTGCGGGGGAGAGAATTAAAATATAGATTCCAAGTTAAATCATTAAAATCAACAAAGATGGATTTTTCTTCTAGAGGAAAGAAGCAGAAGGAGTAAGAAGAGCCCATTGGACCCCATTCCAGATTATCTTAAGACCTTGAGAAAACCATGTCTCTCTCCATGGGACCTCCAGTCCCTGTTTCTAAATGAGGAATAAAATCCGTGCCTTGGGTCTGCCGCACAAAGGGCAGGCGGCGGGATGCCCAGGGGAGGCGCTGCTCTGGGACACTCGCGAATAACACTACTTCCTGTCCTCACAACGTCTCAGGAGGTTTTTGAAAGCATACACACACACAAGCATGTTGTACATTTGTGCGTACTGTTAGACAGGCACATGCGCACGCGCACACACACACACTTGATATCTGATAAGACAGCCAGAATCGGTACTGGGATGCTCAGAGATAACAAGCCATTAAAGAGAGAGCAAACTACATTTTGAGAACTATCCATCTGACTCTCCCTCACAAAGTTTCTAAGTATAATATTCCCATTTGTCCACCTAGAGCCCGGCTTTAAGCCACTCCTGAGCGAGTGATTTCCCACCCATGACCTGACCCCTGGCCCCCAACTGCGAGAGCATTCTGTGCTTTGCACTTATCGTAAGACAGCAAATCATAACTTATGCTCCAGGGGAACAGGGATCATGTCTACCAAGTCTGTAGTCGTCACCCCAGCCTCGCACAGCCCTGTGCACATGATAAAGGACTCAAACGTCTTCCAAAGACACTACTGAGTTCCCATGACCGGACTGGATTCTAAAGGTCCTCAAAGCAATAAGCAGGTGCCAGCAGTCTGGCCATGACCGCTTCCAGCCTCGGAGGGGTATGGCTGCCCCGCTGTCTGCAGGGGCGTCCCCAGGCATGCTCACAGCGGACTCCAGGGGCTAATTCTACCCAGCAGGAATCCCTGACTGCAGACACATGCGGAGACAGTACCAAATCAGTCTCTTTTGGAGAAGGCTGCCCATGCCATCTCCAGAAAACAGCAGGAGCGTGGGAGGATGGCAGAGCATGGCCAGATGTGAAAGTCCCTCATACCCACCCGGTTTCCCAGTTTATTCCCTCACGAAGGTCCCAAATTATCAAACCAAATGAAGCGCTGGGGCTTCTCTTGGGGGGGGAGAACTCCGAAGACATCTGAAGTAGCAGGGACAAGGATTATGAGATGAAGATTCACCAAGAAGTGAGGCTCTTCCTGGACATTTGTGTAACACCAGATCTAAAGGTATCTGAGGTATTTTTCATAATTTTCTAACCTTCCTCTCCCTCACCCCTGATCAATAAGGCAAGGGCAATTTTTTATGCTTGCTTTTGCAGCTGGGACACATGAGCTCTGAGAAAATAAACCGTGGATAGCCCTTTAACTGCTAAGCATACTCTCCCCCACCTTTCTGGGCCCAGTACTCCTGAGTTCAGCTGTCGGACAAATCGCACCTGTTTGTTCACCTGCTAATGGGGATTACTTAGAGTCACGGGGATCCCACTCAGAGATAACCCACTCGTCACCATTCTGACAAACTTAGAGGAAAGGAAGCTAGTTCTTTTTTTTTTTTTTTTTTTTTAAGATTTTATTTTTAAGTAATCTCCAAACACAATGTGGGTCTCAAACTCACAACCCTGAGATGGAGAGTCGCATGCTCTACCGACTAAGCCAGCCAGGCACCCCGGGAAGCTAGTCCTTAAGAGGCCAAGTTCTCACCTTGCTGGACTCCTCTTTCTCTCCCAAACAAAGCACTATGCACACAGTCACCCTCCTCCAGGCTCCTAACAGCGAAGCCAAGCGGAAGAAGCAGGCAAGGTGACAGGCCTGTTAAAAGTTACTTGGAGGTCAAAGGACCCAGTCTCTAGCTGCAGAACTAGTAGATGTCTGGGATTCTGATGAATGGGATCTTTCACAAACACACACATGCCTTCCCTTTCCTGCTGAAAGCACTAGGAGAGTAAAAGGAAAATATGTCTTGTACTTATTTCAGTCTAATGCCAGGACACGCTTTTCCCAGCACCCCATTAACCAATATCATGAAGGGACAGTCTGGTAAATGGGGCTCCACACCAGGTAGCCAGGCACTTGGCCTGTTTCAACCCCGGATATCTTTATGAAATTGAATTAGTGACATGTCTTATAGGCAATGGAGAGAGAAATGATAACCCGTTTCATGATCGCTTCTGTATCCTGAGCAATCCCGAAGAAACCTTCCCTGGCACCATCCCATCTTCCTTCCTCCTATCCCCAGGCCAGAAGGCAAGAAAATGAATGAAGGTTAGTGGGGGGTGCCAGGGCTGTCTCCAGAGCCCCAGAGCCTGCCTAGGGCTGAAGGGCTGACTCATCATGGCTACCCACGCTGGCTGGGTAGGCAGGCGGGGGGCTAGCCTCACTGGGTCCCCACTGGGTCGCAGGGAGGGCCCAATTTCGGCAAGAAGAACAGGCCTTGCAGCCCTGCAGCCCCACCCAGGCTTTTCACAGCAAGCAGTGGGTAGAAAGGGCCGCTCTCTACCAAGTCTTGAGTTCCAAGAGAGAAGATGCAGTCCCCCAGCTTCTGCAAGGTGGGGGTGGGGAAAGCTGACTAGGCCACTGGAACGCGTGTCCACTAGGCTCTCAGGAGGCCCAGGAAGCTTCCTGGTGACCACACCCATGGATAGCAATGCCACGTAGCCCATAATGCAGACCAAGGTGATCCTCTGGCGGGAATACACACACACATCCCCCCCCACAGAAAGCAGTTTAAGATGGTCCCCAGTGGTGTGCAAGAAAGCCATCTCGTTCTTAAAACTCTCCGTGGCCAATAATAATATGTGGTGGAAGTTTTGGCCTCAAGACCCTCCTCCAGCAATGTTCTGAGGCCAGCAGAGGGTGGGGAGGGAATGCCAGGATCCCAATCTCAGAGCAGAAGGGATTTGAGGACGACCACCAAGTGAATCAGAAGTCACACACCCAGATGCCTCAGGGAGCCTGGTGGATAGAATTCGAGGGAGGCCACAGTCAACACTGAGTGCCTGATAAAACAATTCTTACTGAGTACAGTCCAAACCTCAACCCAACATAGGCCCTGGAGACCACACAGGTGATGGCGGGTATGGCCGGTGGAAGCTTAGAAGGGTCATCTGGGTCCCCCATCTCAGGGATCTGCTGTCTTGAGCTACAGTGTGTGCCACATGCAGGGGAAGGACAGTGAACTCATCTGTAGCTTAAATTCCCCACTGGAAACGGGAAGAACATCAACGGCACACCCAACCACTGAGGAGAACGTGAAATGTACCTGCAGGCAGGCACAGCTCCTGAGCTCAGTGGCCAAAGGAAGCTCCACGTGCTGCTGGCAATGAGCAGGAGTCCCACAGTGGGACAACTCTAAAGTCACTGTTGCTCCTAGCTATGAGGGGCGGTGGCAGATTTCCAGGCCTGTCTCCTAATTGCCCTACTCAGGTCCCCACTCAGCACAGGACCCAGGATCCAAGCAGCATCCCCAGGGCCTTTGTCTCAGCACCTCCCCCTCAGCTGACTTCCAGTAGGAGCCCGGGTTCCCAGGGGAGGGAGGGAGAGACCCGCCCTAGCTCTGCCTCTAACTCACGGGGTGACCTTGATGAGGTCACTGCCCGCAGCAGGCCTACTTCCTAGTGTGCCAGAGGGGGTTGTCCTAGGTAGGTAGGAAGAGAACTGAGTGAACATCCTGTGGCTTTACGCTCCCGCCTCTCACCTGTGGGTACTTCCCTCGTCTGAACTCCACAGTCAGGTTCACTGTCCATCCCAGCTTACTCCAGCAGTCCTCCCGTCACCCATGGTGGGTGTGGGTGGGTCAGGGGCCCGTGCCAGGCCTCGGACTGGTAAAATGGGCGCTCTTCCTCACCACCTAGGCTGTTCCTTAAAAACATGGTGGCAGGGCTGGCATAAGGGAGAGATACACCTTTAAGACCTGCCAGTGGACAGTATTTTCTGCTAGACAGATGTCCAAGGCAGCAACCCCTTAGGGTAGGGAGATGCATCCCTGTGCGAGTACACACATGTCACAGGCATACATGTGAAGGCCTCCATCCGACTCAAAAGACCAGTCTCTTATTTAAGCTCCCTGCGCTGGCTGGAAATTACAGTTTAAGAGAGCAGTCACGTAGAGGAATAAAAAATTCCATTCAGACATGCCGCTCCAGACCTGAGGCCTATGAGCAAAGTTTCCGGTGGCCTCCGCACCCCTCCCCGTTCCGGGAAGCCGGGCGGGTCACCCTGTCCCCAGATTAAGGGGGCAGCCGCAACAGCGGGTAGAGCCGGGGTGAGAGCTTCTCCGGGACACCCGGCGCCCTCCGCGGGGAACCCCAAATATGGGATGCCCGGCCTCCAGCCGGCACCCCCGCCTGCTGCGCACTCAGCTCCCCAACATCTCTGTAATCACTCCTCCGCCCACGGCGCTCAGAACCTTCGGAACAGGCCCTGCGGACCGACCCACCGGTCCCCGGGCTCAGGCGCCACCCCGCGTGGCCCGGGGGCCCGTCTGACATCCACAGCCCGGCTCAAGGACACTGTAGCACGCAGCCCGGTCTCGGGGGTCTTCCCCCCACCACACACACAATCCCGGGCAGAATCGCAGGGCGAAGGCTTCTCCCGCCCTGCAGTCCAAGCAGTGCCGGCCTGGGGAAGGCTGGGCGCGGGAGGATGGAGGCGGCGGCGGCGAGCGGATGCCGGAATGCGACGCTGCGGGCAGAGCGCCGGGCGGCGGCGCGCGCGGGGGCTCACCTTTTTGACTTGGTCATCCTTCAGCTCGGTGAAGTAATAGGCCAGGAGCTGCGCGGCGATCATGCTGACGGCGGCGGACGCGGGGCGGCGGGCGTGGGGCCGGCGTCGGTGCTCCGCAGCCCGGGCGAGCAGTGGTCCTCGGGCGGCTGCTCGGCGGCTCCTCCTCCTCCTCCAGCCGCGGCTCCACCCCCAAGGCCCGGGAGGCGGTGGCTCGCGCGCTCCCCGGCTCCGCGCTCCCGTCCCCGGCAGGGTGACAGCCGCCAGCCGGCCCACCTCCTCGGCGCCCATTGGCTGCCGCCCGCCTCTGCAGCGCCAGGCGGCGGCGTCCGGGCCCGGGCGGGGGGGCGCGGCGGCCGCTCCCTCCCGCGCCGGAAAGGGGGCGGCGGCGCTGCGAAATCCCCCACGGGCCGGCATCTCCCGGCACGTCCCCCACGTAGGGAGCCGGCGCGAGGGCGGGAGGCTCGCTCGGGCGCGCAGGGTCGCGCGTGGCGGCGCCCGGCCGGGCGGACGCGCGCGGAGCGCGGGAGGAGGTGCCGCCCGGCTCGGGCGGGACGAGCAGCCCCCGAGGAGGGCCGGCTGCCGGCCGGAGCGGCCTGTGCGGGGGCGGCCCCCTTCGCGGGAAAATGAAGCTCGCCCCCGGGAGTTCCGCGGAAGGGGAGACGCCGGAGGCGGGTGCAGAAGTGGGCGTGCAGAGCGAGCTGGGCCTGGGCCGGAGGAGGCGAGAGCCGGCAGGCTGCGCGGTCCTCGCACCCGATCGTCGCTCCGGCCGGCTGCTGCGGGTCCGCCGGGCAGAGCGCCGAGCCCCGGCTGCGTCCTCCGGGCAGTGCATCACCCCTAACCCGGCTCGCCCGGCCTAATCTCCGGCAGGCGGATTTGTGTTGCTAAATCGAGAGCGACGCCCCACAGCGCAGGCCCCGGAGTCACTGGTTCCTGCCGCTCTTCCGAGGGCTCACGCCCCGGCCTGTCCGCGCCCCTCACCCCCCACCCCGGGCTTCCTCTTCCTCTCTGGCACCCAGGCCCGCGGGCGTCCGGGGGATCCTTCAGGCGCCCCTCCGAGGTGCCACCTTTTTCGCTTCCTCAACGGAAGTGAGCCGGACTGGGAGGAATCCTGAGAAACACGTTCAGCCTTAACGAGGGGGAGGGGAGGTGCGGAATCAGGCGGTTAGGCTGCGGCTTGGACCGATCGCTATCGGGGTGTTCTTAGATCCGTCGCGTCTGGGTGCGGGAGTTTTACTGCCTCACGAGGAGACATGTAATGAGCTCAAAATACGATGAAGTGGTTACTATCCTGATTCAACAGGTAATCAAGTTGAGGCTCACGGAGGCGGCGTTTCTTGCCGAACTTTATACAACCAGGAAGTTGTAGATCCCAGGATTCGGTCTGTGTGTTTTCAAAGTCAATGCTCACCCTTGCAGTTTGCGGTCCTTCCTCTCTGCGGAAATGGGCCGTGCTCTTGGGACCAAGGCTGCACCACGTGGTGCCCTGAGAGATGGCCACAGTCCAACCCCCCAACCTCTACCCCAGACCTGGATCCGGGGGAGCCCTGACCAGCCTACATAAAGGTACAGTGGTCTCGGGGGAGAGGGCTTAGGTCCAGGACATTCCTCCTCAGGAACATCAGGGGTCTGACCGCTGCAGTCACCAACTGAAGAGGACCTCAGATGTGGCCCTTGAGGCCAGAGCCTTCAGTCAGGAGCTCAGCACTCATGGCTGGCTTTCTGGCTGTGACATTCTGAGTCACCTTCCTGAGCTTGCTTCCTCGTCCATAACATGGAGATCCTAAAGCCCACCCACCCACTACATTAAAACACCTGCTTATTAGACACCATAAATGGTGGGATTATAAGATTGGGAAGCTGATGAGGGCTTCTCACTTGCATTCTTCCCCGTTCTAGGCCCTGAGAGGGCGTAGTAATTTTATATTTGTAATTTGGATTATTTTCTAAAGAGGCTCCCTAAAGTTATTTAAGCTTCAAACCCCACAAAGCCTGGGTCTGCCCTCAGGATAGTACCGTTATAAACTAGGAACAGAAGTTCTCTGGCATCCATCCAACGCTTACACTGTCTACATGGCCATAAAGCAAAACTGGGAGAAAGAGAACGATTTGGTTGTTCTCCACTGCCATCTGAGGCCTGCAATTGTGAGGCTGGAAGTTCCTTGAGGATCAAGAACTGTGTTTAGCAAATTGCTCTGGCTTCCACACCTAACCCTCCAAGGTGGCATGAGCCCAGTGCAGTGATCAGAAGCATTCAGAGTATACATAACCCTCAACCCGCACCCCCCCCCCGCCGCCATCACTGTGCCCCCATTACATCCATGTTCTCTGGGATCATCATGAGCTGGAGCCAGGGAGCAGCTTTCCCAGTTTTCCAGGCTACCCCGAGATACTATGTTTGCAAGCAGGGCAGCTGCCAATGCTTTCTGTTCCCTGGCAGTTGAGAGAGAAAACTGCTTCTCAAGATGACTCCTTCCTCTCCACCCCTTGAATGCACGCGGGCCCCAAGGTCCATCAGTATTTCCTGAGAAATACCTCTAGGCCTGCGCCACTGCTTCCTTCAACCCCTAGGCCTCATTGTCCCATGCCAGAAATATTACAAAAGTCTTCTAGCTGCCCTCCCTGTTTCCTGGCTTTCTACCATCCAAGTCATTCTGAAGTCCAGGCCACATTATTCCTGCTAAAAAAGCAGCCTAATCCCATCATAGCTCTGCCCCAAATCCCTTGATGACCTCCTCCTTCCTGGCGGAGCCAATTGAAACACTTCTGCCTGATGTCTGAGGCCTTCTGTGATCTGACTCAACTCTTCCCCACTTATCTCTTCCTCCCCCCGGAGCCACAGTAAGGCCACTTCCCGCTGTCCCCGGCCCGCCAGGTCCCTTTGAGCTCCTGCTCGTATATCCCTGCTTGCCCCATCTTCTCCACTCACCACCCCCTGACCAAGTGTCCCGGTCACCCTCTCACTGAGGCCCAGCTCTCCCACCCTCCACAGAAAGCCTTTCCTGAGCATGCTACTCACCCCAGTCTCCCAGACCTTAGCACTTCCACAAGGCCAACTCGGACTGTGCTCACAGTCCATCTAGATCTAGACCAAGACTCTTCTTTACAGACGAGGAACCTGTGATGCAGCAAGTGGGCCATCTTTGTCCAGTGTCAGGCTGTGGTGGAGGTTGGAGCTGGGACTCAAACCCAGTTCTGATGCCCAGCCAGTGCTCTGCCCATTCTCCCCAACCCCCACCACACTGCAGCCTGGGCCTCAGATAAGTGAGGCTGAGTCCTAACAGTCTGCCTGATATTGGTGACTGTCTTCTGGGGGGCTGGCCTTCTCTGCCCCAGTCACACAGCTTCCTGAGACCAGAGCCCAGGCTGCACTGCTGCATCCGCTCCTGGGCTCAGAGCTGGGCCTCTGTCCCCCGCCTTATCATGCCAGTGATCACCTCAAGCACTTCTTTATTATCCCACCTCTTTTTGCTGTCAGATAGCTCTTAGACCCCAGCTGAGCCTGATGAGGGAGCAGGAGGCTAGCTGAGGACAAAGCACAAGCTGACGCACCGCAACCTCCCCTCCACACACACTCCGGAGTGGGATATATGTGACATTCCTTTAGGAAACTTCCAACTGTCTTAACATTGATGCTTTGCTAACAGGGAAAAACAACCTTCACTTGATAATAGCCAGGCCTCCGGTATCCTGAGAGTCCTCTTTAGCATATGAGAGCCCTTTTGGACACCTCCCTTTTTCCTTACCTCCCCTAACTCCATAGTGTATAATCAGCCATTCCTCACAACCCCAGGGCAGCAGCTCTTTCTACCCACTGGTCCTGTCCCCGTGCTTTAATAAAATCACCTTTTTGCACCAAAGACATCTCAAGAATTCTTTCTTGGCCATCGGCTCCGGACCTCACCAACGTTCCAAAACTACATCAAGCCCCTTGCTGATTATTCTCTGGACCCCAAGGAAGAACAGCAAAGACCTTGACCATTGGAAATCTAGTTCCAGAGGTCTCCCCTCACCCTCCAGATGGCCCTCCCCTCTCACCAAAATCCCCTGGATTTCCCTGTTCATTGTGCTCCCTCTTGTACCAGAGTTGGGATGGGGGCTGGGGGGGGAGGTCAGGCCATGCCAGGCTGCCACCCACAAAACACAGCTGCCAGTAAGAGAAGGCAGGCCACGGCCATGTCAGAATGTGACAACTCCCATCTGACCCCGGGCGCTGGAAATGGCACTCCAGAAATTCTCTCCAGCGGATCAGAACTGTACCCCAGCACCTGGGCGCACACTTCTACCGGCAATGTTTGCATCATACGGACAGTTTACAGAGCATTTATTTTCTCGAATAATGCCTCATTTCTCCTGATAACAGGCTGGTGAGGTTACCAGGGCAAATATCATTATCCCCACTTAATCAGTCAATGAGAGCGTGTTTAAGGTCTCCGAGGCAGAGGCAGGGAAGAAAGAAAAAGGAAGGCTAGCGTGCGAGCCACTGCCATGTGTTGGAATCCTGAGCAGATGGGGTTGCTGGCAGGCAAAGCATGGTCTGAGAGGAAGCACCTGGAAGGGGTCCTGAAACCCACATTTCTATTAGATCTGTGGATTTCAACCTGGCTGCTTTTACAAATGCTGATGCCCGGGCCTCGGCCCCAGAGGGCGGCGGAACTGACCTGGAGCGCAGGCCAAACAGCACTTTACAAAGGTTCCCCAGGTCCATCTCAGGTGCTGCTAGGATCATGAATCGCTGATTTAGATGCTAACTCTCCACGGGAACGGGTGGAGGAAATTTCTGAAATGAATCCACCAGCGCTGTTTTCTGCGGCCCCTCTTGGACAACACTGAAGGCAGCTGGTTTTGCTCCCTGGAGGGGCTGGGGCTGTAAAATCACATTCTTGGGGAGGGGGTAGGGGGATGGGGAACTGGGGGATGGACATTAAGGAGGGTCTGTGATGTCATGAGCACTGGGTATTACATAAGACTGATGACTCACTGACCTGTACCTCTGAAACCAATAATACACTATATGTCAATTAATTGAATTTAAATTTTTAAAAAATCACATTCTCGGCCTGTCTCCCTTCCTCTTTTATTTGCCCAAAGTTCTACCCACTGACAACATCATCACAGAGGTTACAAATTGGCAACAGGCTACCACACGGCCTAGCACATATCTTATTTAGCCCACCTAACATGTTACAAGTATGATGAAAACACTGAAAAATTAGGAGATTTCACTTGAAAATCCAGGTTCCCAGCATCTCAGGTCTAGCCACGCTGGGCCCCTGTTATCCCGGGGCAATGCTCAGCTAGAACTGAGTAGCCACTGCCCCCTCCAGACAGTGCAGGGGTGCTGCAGCTTGCCCCAGGCCCCCCCCCCAAGCGCCGCCCGCACTGATGCACACGCCTGTCTGACCCCTGTAGGCCTTAAAGCTCCCAATAGTTGGAATTTACGGGCAGAAGGCCTCAGGTGTTAGGGCCGGGATTAGGATGAGGCAAGAGAGGTGCCTAGGTGTGCAAGATTTAAATCTTAACATTCAAATCTTGCACTGTAGGCACCTCTCTTGCTTCACTCAAGTCCCACACCTTTTAGGTATCCTAAAGCTCTCTGCCAGGCTGCCCCTTGCTCAACCCTGACCTGTTTCCCCGGCTCAGAAAAACCCTGATGCCCAGAGACACCTCTCTCAGCTTCTGTCCCAAGGTTTCCACTTCCCTCTGGGGATGATTGTCCATCACAGGAGTGCAGAAAGCCCTGTCTGGCCCTGTGGCTTCTTGGACATCCCATCCTCTATTCCATTGCCTCTGAACCTGATAAGCCTCCTATGCATAAAGAATGATGGCCTGGAGGCAGGGTTAACCAGATGGCTGAGGCCTGCCTGGCTTCAGCCCTGCTCCTTATCTCAAGCCTGCTCCTTTCCCAAAGGAAGCCCCTATCTTGTTGGAACAGAGCAATCTAAAAAATCACCCTGCTGATTCCTCTGAGTTTCCTGGGATAGTTCTCTCCAACGCCCACATACAACCACCTCCCCGGGGCCAATGGAAGCTCTTCAATCCTGTCCCTTTAGAATTAGCTCCAAAATATAGAAGGAAATGTTCATGCAGGAGAGTCCATGTCAACACCCAGGCAGGGTTCCTAGGCTGTGGAGTCTCATAGGCCAGCAAGTTAAACATGCATACACATAAAAACTAGATACTGACTTTTCATTTTGCTAAGAAAAAGTAATTTTTAGTCACAATTTCCATCTCCTATCACCATTATTTTCTAAAGAAAAAAGATGTCTTAAGCCAAAGAAAAACAAGGGCTGCTTTTTAAACTAACTACCTCTGGCTTTATAATAGCTCGTTCTCAGGTAGAACTCGCTGTGGACCGGGTATCAGTCTAAATTCTTATATTAACTTGCTTGACCCTCAGAACAACCTAACGAGGTCAATACTAGTCATAGCCTCATTTTATAGATGAGAATATTGAGTCACAGGGAGGTTAGGTGACTTCTCCAAGGTCATACAGCTACTGCAAAGAGCTGGAATATGAGCCCCGAGAGTCTGGTTCAAGACCACCCTGCTGTTCTAACAAGGTGAAATATTCATTTTACCATACTGTCCTTATTTCTCTTATTCTATGCAGGCCCAGCAACGCCTCAGTCGCAGATGGGTTCAAAAACCCATGTTGGGGAGCTTCTTCCCTAGGGTACCGAGTCACGCTTGGTTAGATTTGTAAAGCGTGGCACATGGATCCTGTTATAAAGGGCATTCTCAAACCACATGGTGAGGCAGATTTGCATGACCCACAGGGGGTTTATAAGGGAGATATGGAAGCAGTTGTCCCTCCCAGTGGGGTGGGGGTGGGGGACATCGGGCTTGGTAGATTCAGCTGAGCTGGCTGAGTGTGCCCTCCTCTCTGGCTGTCTTCTGGAGGTCCATCCCAATGTGCCCTACCCAAAGAATCACTCTTGTCAAGAGCTCCAGCCACCCTTCTCTCCTGAGCTCTAGACCCATATTCCAACTGCCTGTGAACATCAACTCCTAGACCCCAGAGGCACCTGAAACTCGGTAGGTCTCCCATCACAGTCATTTCTTCTTCTTAAACTCACTCTCTCTTCTCGATTCCCCACCTTGTCATTTATTCACTCAACAGATATTTGTGAAGCACCTGGTCTGCTTCTACTTCCTGGTCACTAGAAATGGGCTGGTGAACAGGACGGAGTCCCTGCCCACATTCTGGTGGGGAGACACAGGCAGTAAACAAGTCAAAAATTAAATACTCATCAGGTTAGGTGCTAGGAGGAAAAATGAAGCAAAATATAGGCAACACAGCTACATGCTACAATTTTGTTCTTTGTTCTATGGCTCCAATTTTTAACTGAATCCAAACCCCCCCCCCCCATTAAAGACTATATTTCTAGCCTTCCCTGCAGCTAGATGTGGCCATGGGAGCAAGCTCTGGCCAACGAGATTAAAGTGAGAGCATCTCATACTAGTTTCCAGAAGCCTTCCTTAAGACGCTTGGGTGGCTCAGTTGTTAGGTGTCTGCCTTCGGCTCAGGTCATGATCCCAGGGTCCTGGGATCGAGCCCCGCATCGGGGTCCCTGCTCCGCGGGAAGCCTGCTTCTCCCTCTCTCTCCCCTGCTTGTGCTCTGTCAAATAAATAAAATCTTAAAAAAAAAGACACTGCGATTATGCAGCTCTTCTTCTTTGCCATTCTTCCTTCCTGCTGGCTGAAATACAGACTGGCTAGAGAACTAGGAATGTCTTGGATATTGAGATAAACTTGGGAATGGCAGCCACACAAAACAAAGCAACAAAATAATATAGAAGGAGCTTGTGTCCCCGTCACCAAGGTGTCCCATATCAGCCCCCCACTGCCTCTAGGTTTCTAGAACTTCAGAGGAAAATAAATTTTCAATGTGTTAATCCAACTGCTATTTTGGAATTTTCTGTTACTATCAGACAAATCTAATCCTAACTGATACCTAGGTTGAACAGCAGAGAATAAGAGTATCAGGGCGCCTGGGTGGCTCAGTCGTTAAGCGTCTGCCTTCAGCTCAGGTCATGATCCCAGGGTCCTGGGATCGAGCCCCACATTGGGCTCTCTGCTCAGCGGGAGGCCTGCTTCTCCCTCTCCCACTCCCCCTGATTGTGTTTCCTCTCTCGCGCTCTCTCTGTCAAATACATAAAATCTTTAAAAAAATAAATAAATAAGGGTGCCTGGGTGGCTCAGCCGTTAAGCGTCTGCCTTCGGCTCAGGTCATGATCCCAGGGTCCTGGGATCAAGTCCCACATCAGGCTCCCTGCTCGGCGGGAAGCCTGCTCTCCCTCTCCCACTCCTGTTGCTTGTGTTCCTGTTCTTGCTATCTCTCTGTCAAATAAATAAATAAAAATCTTTTAAAAAATAAATAAATAAATAAATAAATAAATAATAGAGAATAAGAGTATCATTTCAGATAGCATGAATAGGGGAGGCCTCTCTGAGGATATGACATTTGAGCAGAAACCAGCATAAAATGGAGTACACCACACCTGTGCTTCCTCTGCCCCTTGGGGAAAAGTGTCCCAGGTAGAACCATCTTCCCATCAGGCAAGCTGGAAACCTGAGCATTATCCTTGAGATTTTCTCCTCCCAAATGTCCTGCATCTAATCTGTCACCAGACCCTATGGAGTCAACCTATATATGTACCTCAAGAACAAAACAAAACACATCCCACCTAGAACTCTCTTGACTCCATCCTCTCCTCCCCATTCCTTCTGCTAGAACAGGCTGTAGTGGGTTGCGTGGTGCCCCCTAAAAGATATGCCTTAATCCCCACAACCTGTGCTGTGACCTTATTGGGGGAAAAAGGGTCTTTGTGTATGTAACTAAGTTAGGGATCTCGAGATAAGATCTTCCGAGATAAGATCTTCCGAGATGGGCTCTCCCTGGTGGGCCCTAAATCCAGTGACCTTCCTGATAGGAGGCAGAAGAGAAGACAGTAGGCGAAAAAGAAGAACGGCCCATGAAGGTGGAGGCAGAGATGAGAGGGGGTTCTGCAGCCACAAACCAGGCAGTGCCTGGAGCCACTGAAAGTGAAAGAGGCCAGGAAGGATCCTCCCCTAGAGCCTGAGGAGGGAGCCCCGCCCTGCTGACACCTTGATTTCGGACTTCTGGCCTACATAACTGTGAGATAAAAAATTTCTGTTATTTTAAACCACCAATTTTGTGCCAATTTGCTCTTGCAGTCCTACGAAACTGATACAAAGCCCTTAACAATATCAACTCTCTCCTAGTCCCAGGCTACGGAACTGATCTGTTCAGAATCCCCTGTAGCAAAAATGTTCTGACCATGTATCTCAACAATCTATATATTTACTTATAACTATAAATGCATACTACTGCACTACCTAAAACATAGACATGAAAACAGATGAGACAGATGGGAGTATAAAATAACATTACTTTGGAACTGTTTTTGACTATTCCTAATAAAGTTTAATATAGGGGTGCCTGGGTGGCTCAGTGGTTTGGGCATCCAACTCTTGGTTTCGACTCAAGTCATGAGCCCCACTTAGGGCTCCACACTCAGCATGGAGTCTGCTTGGGATTCTCTCTCTCCCTCTCCCTCTGCCCCTCCCCCTTCTCGCACGCTCCCTCCCTCTCTCTCTTTCTCTCTCTCTCTCTCTAAAATAAATAAATACATCTTTAAAAAAATTAATATAGGGCACCTGGGTGGCTCAGTTGGTTAAGCGACTGCCTTCGGCTCAGGTCATGATCCTGGAGTCCCTGGATGGAGTCCCGCATCAGGCTCCCTGCTCAGCGGGGAGTCTGCTTCTCCCTCTGACCCTCCCCCCTCTCATGTGCTCGCTCTCTCTCATTCTCTCTCTCTCAAATAAATAAATAAAATCTTTAAAAAAAAATTAATATATACCTACCCCATGACCCAGCGATTCCATTCCTGGGTATTTACCCAAGAGAAATTAAAGCACATGTTCATACAAGGATTTGTACACAAATGCAGACAGCCCTTTATTAGTAATAGCCAAAACTAGAAACAACCCAAATATCCATGAGCAGACAAGCGGATTAAAAAATTGTACTATATCTATACATACTTCATACTTCTCAGCTATAAAAATGGAATTCTTTTTTTCCCCTTTGGTAACAATTTTACTGAGATATAATCCACATACCATATAATTCACCTATTTAAAGTGTACAGTTTCATGATTTTTAATAAATTGCAGAGTTGTGACATCATCACCACAATCATTTTCAGAGCATTTTCATTATCCCAAAAAGAAACATCACACCCATTAGCTGTCACCTCCCAAACTCCCATGCTCCCCTATGGCTATAGGCAACCACTAATCTACTTTCTGTCTCTACAGATGGGCCTGTTCTGGACATTCCATGTAAATGGAATCATACAATATGTGATCTTTGGTGAATGACTTCTTTCATTAAGCATGTAAATGTACTTCATTTATGTTCATTCACGTTGTAGTACATATCTGAACGGCAGTCCTTTTTTATTTCTGAATAAGATCCCATTGTGTGGATATACCACACTTTATCCATTCATCAGTTGATAGATAAAATATTACAGACTACGTGCCTTAAAAAACAGAAATGTATTTTCTCACAATTCTGGAGACTAGAAGTCCAAGATCAAGGTGTTGGCAGGTTGAGCTTCTTCTAAGGACTCTCCTTAGCTCGCAGATAGCCGCCTTCCTCACATGGTCTTCTCCCTGTGTGCACACATCCCTGATGTCTTTTTGTGAGTCCAAAGTTCCTCTTCTTGAAAAGACGTCAGTCAGATTGGAATAGGGTGCACTCTAAAGACCTCATTTTAAATTAATTAACTCTTTAAAGACCCCCATCTCCAAATGTGATTATATTCTGAGGTGTTGGGGGTTAAAACTTCAACATATGAATTTGGTAGTAGAGGGACACAATTCAGCCCGTAACAGGTATCACAGTAAGAAACCACTGCCAAATCCAAGGTCACAAAGATTCATATCTGTGTTTTCTTCTAAGAGTTTTACAATTTTAGCTACTGCATATTTTTTTTTAAAGATTTTATTTATTTATTCATGAGAGACAGAGAGAGAGAGAGAGGCAGAGGGAGAAGCAGGCTCCCAAGGAGCAGAGAGCCCGATGCGGGACTCGATCCCAGGACCCTGGGATCCTGACCTGAGCCGAAGGCAGACGCTTAACCATCTGAGCCACCCAGGCGCCCAGCTACTGCATATTTTGAATTAATTTTTGTATATGGTATGAGGCAGGGATTCAGTTTCATTCTTTTGCATGTGGATATCCAATTGTCACAAGCATCGTTTGTTGAAGAGATTATTCTTATCCCACTGAATTGTTTTCATATCCCTGTGAAAACCAAATAACTGTAAATGTAAGAGTTTACATTTACCTCTCAATTCTATTCCATTGATCTATAGGTCTATCCTTACGCCAGTACCATGCTGTCTTGATTACTGTAGCTTTATAAGTTGTAAAAACAGGAAATGCAAGTTCCTTGACTTTCTTCTTATTATTCAAGATGTTTTGGCTAATCTGAGTACCTTCCATCTCCAAATGAATTTTAGAATTAACTTGTCCATTTCTGCCAAGAAGCCAGCTGGAATTTTGATAGAGATTGTGTTGAATCTGTAGGTCAATTTGGGGAGTATTGCCATCTTAATATTAAGTTTTCCAATCCATGAACATGGAATGTCTTTCCATTTTTTTTTAGATCTTCTCCAATTTCTTTCAACAATGTTTTATACTTTTCAGAGTATAAGGCTTGGACTTGGACTTCTTTTAAGTTTATTCCTAAGTGTTTTGTTCTTTCTGGTGCTATTATAAATGAAACTGTTTTCTTAATTTCTTATTGGATTGTTCATTGCAAATGTACAGAAGTACAATTGATTTTCACATATCACTTTTATATCCTGCAACCTTGCTGAATGTGTTTATTCTAACAGTGTGTGGGCGTGTGTGTGTGTGTGTGTGTGTGTATTTTAGGATTGTCTATGTAAAAGATCACATAGGAATGAACTCAGTACATGCAGCAATATGAAAATATTAAAGCCAGGTACAAAAGAGTACACATGTATGATTCCATTTACACGAGGTTCAAGAACAGGAAAACTAACCTATGGTGATAGAAGTCAGAACAATGATACCCTCAGGACAGGGGATGGGGAAGTATTGACTGGATAGGGACATGAGATTTTGGGAGGTGATGGAAATATTCTATATCTTGAACGGGGTTCCATAGGTATAGACATGTGTTCAAATTTCTTGACCTGACACTTAGAATGTATGCGTTTGACAGCTAATAAATTATACTTCAATAAAAAAAGGCATAAAAATGAGATAAACTAATTTTAAATGTGGTGGCCTAACAGTATCATTAGCTAATTATCTCAAGGCCCTCTGTAAACATAAGGATTAGCTTATCATTAGTGATGTACAGCATAAAGCCAGAATTCAAAGAGCCTTGTCTGTTTTTTTTCTCTGATTACTTATTATATCTGATCAGATCTTTTATTTCTTTTAACCCCAAGATGTGGCTAATGAGTAGCTGGTACCAGGGATAAGAAACAAGTCAGTTGCTCTTATTTTCTCAGTGTTCATTAGGTTTTTTTAAGTTTATTTTTTTTAGTAATCTCTACACCCAACATAGGACTCAAACCCAAGACCCCGAGATCAAGACTCACTCTCTCTTCCGACTCAACCGACCAGGTGCCCCATTATTCATTAGCTGTAATCCATAGTTTCTATGAAGAAATCTTTCTTTTTTATTTTTTTTAAGATTTTATTTATGTATTTGACAGAGAGAGACACAGCCAGAGAGGGAACACAAGCAGGGAGAGTGGGAGAGGGAGAAGCAGGCTTCCTGCAGAGCAGGGAGCCCAATGCAGGGCTCGATCCCAGGACCCTGGGATCATGACCTGAGCCGAAGGCAGATGCTTAACGACTGAGCCACCCAGGCACCCCTGCAGACATCTTTCTAAGCCACTTGCTTATTTTGTGAGGGTCAGCCTAGTTAAAGCCAGATAATATGATGTATAAAACTACTTCAACCAGGCAGTCAGAAGACGGTAATGCCTCATAACATGCTAAAAATGGCCCTGGAAACGAAGGAAGGGACCACGATCTGTCCCTTCTTATTGAGAGAGACCCTGAGTACAAAATTATACAAGTAGCCATCTGGAAGGCTCACCAAGCAAGGCTACCAGTGCCAATTGAGCTTTAAAAAATTGTTAGCAATGGAACTTGTAAAACTTTCTTCCCATTCCAAGGTGGATCATCTTGCACACATGCTGCCTCTGGAGAGCTCTCTCCACTCATCCCCACTACCTCCTGGCTGGTTCCCTGGAGGCTCAAGGCTCATGCTCCTTGCTGCTGTCAGACAGAACACAATTTAATCACATGACTCTTCGGCCTAAAGCTCTTTTGGGCCCCCTCCATGGAGTTCCTTAACTGGACATCCAGGGCCAGCCCAATCCAACTTCATCAGCCTCCCTTCCCGCCTTCCCCACCAGCACCACACCAGACAGCCTCCCAGGCTCTTTCCGCCCTTCACAGGCTCCGTGTTTGCCCTAGCTGCTGGCTCTGCCTGGAATGTCCTTCCTGGCCGGCAGATTCCTTCTTCTGCTTCAAGACCTTCTGCTAATCTCACGTCCACTGTCCAATCTTCCTTCTCTCCCCAAGACAGGGTGGATCCCTCCCTCGTCTGGCTCTTAAGGTACATGTCACCCTCTGTTGTAACTTTTTCCTTTTTTGCATGTTGAGTTTCACTTCTCAGCCATAAATCCTCAAATGCTGGAGTCTCTGATTCATTTTTGAAAGAACAAGAATACGGCTGTTCCATCAGTAGAATAAGCAGCAGGGCAGAGGTGGCTATGAATCTGGACCCAGCCTTGGACCTCACCTGGGACTAGATAAGGGAGCCAGATATGGGAGAAATCACGAGTTGCTGTACTTTTCTCCCAGCAAGCTGGCCCTCCAAAGCCTCCACCTCACCACCTTCCCATGAAGCAATCCACCTCAGATTCACTCTACTGCAATTTGATAGGCACAGTAAAGTGCCCGCTTGGGAAATGAGAGGGAAGGTGAGGGGCCATCACAGGCAGCACAGAAAATTCTCTGATTTGGAACCATATGGGATATGTCAATAGGAAAGATCTAAAACTTTTTTTGGCCCATGTTCCAGTGCAGAGGGGATGGGTACCAAGTTCCTGGCATGCCGGATTCCGCACAGTGGAAAAGACAAGAGGGGAGAGACCCTTCCATTCCCTCTCCCAGAGCCTCTCCCAGTCAGGAAGCCATACAGCTCCAAGGTAGGAAGGTCCTGTGTTTAGCTCAGACACTTAGCATTTTGCTCCCAAGAAAGGGCTAAGAGAGGACCCTAGTACAAAGGCCCCCTCATAAAGCTCCTGCCCTGTGGGGTGGGCTGGGCCCAGGTAGGAACAGGTTAGAAGTAAATGTTCTTCCTCCCCTGGGAATCCACAGTAGGGCTGCATGGCTTACTGAAACCAGAATCAGAATTCCCAAAGGGAATTGCCACACACTATCACTCCTGTATAGAAAATGTTACAGAAGGATACGGAAAGAGAGAGTATTTAGGGTTCTTACCTTAGCTTCAGTAAGCGGGGGCTTGATGGGTTTTTCAGATGCTTCACTCTTAAAGAAAGACAGGACAAAATAAGGTGTGACAAAGGCATCTTAGCAACTGGTATTCACAACATATTGATGCTCATAACTAATCAATCACGTTCAGAAAGCAACCGTAACCCCGAAATCACTGATGACATACTGACATGATGAACAATTCTCTGGATGAAGTACAGCAGAGCTCAGAAATGTCCCGTTCGTGAATGTACTCCCATCAACATTGATTAGGTGCTTCCAAACCTACAGGGACTGTGCTGGGAAGTGGGGGTTCAAAGATGACAGACAACAGTGGCTCTGCCTGCAGGGAGCCCATAATCCACTAGAGCAGACAGATGTGCCCACCGATAATGAAAGCATGGCGCTGGCTGAGCCGCTGGAGAGGCGTGCAGGGGGACTAGGGGAACACAGGGGTCTGTCCCAGCTGAGCCACTGGCCACAGTGTGTCCCCAAGATTGCAGGATGCAATACTCCCCAGAGGAACATGGACGGAACACAGCCATCAAGCAGCAACCTGCTGGATGAGTTAGTATCCTTGACGAATTAGCATCCTGTCCTTCCGTAACCCTCTTAGGACTTGCCATGCCTCACAGATTTTGGAAGATGCTGCCAGTCAAGAGAGGGGCCCATGGAGACCTCTCCATGATGGCAGCTGAAGGGATAAGGAGGATGTAGTACATTGTTTGCGGAAAACAGCCATAATGGTTCTCCTCCTTGTACCCATACTCTCTGTTGTCTCCTCCCACAGTGACTCTGGGTTTGGCTGTGTGACTGGGCTTTAGCCAGTAGGACAGTAACCCCTTCAAAAACTCCTGTGCTGGGGCCCGCCCTCTCTTGCTGCTCTTGGGACGCTTACAACCACCACTCTTGGCGGGTGAGGAGGGAGGAAGCCCAGAGTGAGAGAGCACCAGAAGCAATCCCACTTCCTAGAAGGGCTGCATAGCAGCCCACAGACGTGTAGCCAGTCCATATAAGAATCAGGGGTAACCCATGCATCCTCCCTGAAGGGCAGAGACCATCTTTTCAGTCCTTCTTGCCCTGCCTCACATAGGGTAGGTGCTCAGTAAATGTTTGCTGTTCGTGAACAGAGAAACCACACCCTCTTCTGCATAGGCTGCTATTCAAAGAAGCTCTACAGAAAATCATGGTCCTACGGAAGCAAGAAAAGGCATTTTCCATAGACAACCCAAGTGACCAGGGCCATCTCGGCAAGTTTTTCACATGGCCAAAAACCAAACAGTCTAGGCTTTACGCCGATACCCCATGAGAGCAAACTTGCTACTGGAAGTCACTCTCATGAAGCCTTACAGATGCTTATCAGCCTTCAGGAGAATTAAGAGTAAGGAAACAATGAAAAATACTATCTGGGCCTTGGAACTGCCAAGGAGCCAAGGAGAAAGAAATGGAACAGACCATATAATTTAGGGCCATTCCTTAGATTAACAGCGGGAATTCAATATCCAGAGCACAACATTTCTAAGCTTGGAACAACTCAAAATATGAATGTCCCTAGGCAGTTACGGGTGGAGTCCCATGCCTCACCCCCAGCCCTGAGTTTGTCCTGGAGGTGGAAAGAGCACGAAGGCTCGGAGTCACAGGGACCTGAGTTTATGTCCTAGATTTGTCACTGATGAACTATGTAAAATTAGGCAAGTACCTTAACTTCCCTACGCCTCAGTTTTCCCATCTGTAAGATGAGAACGATACCTACGTTGTTGGGACTTTGTGAAAATGTAAGGAGACCGTGTGAAGTGGCAGGCACAGAGTAGTTGCTGGTTGAACGACAGCAGATACAGTAAAGATCACAGGCTCGTGGAGACCCAGGGCAATAATCAGAACCCACCCGGGGCCCCGTGAGAGAATGAAACTCATTTCCAACTCCTGGGTTTCCTGCTTGCGTCTGAGATCCCGGAGCCTGGCTTCCTCTCTCCGGAGCCCCCAGGACCACAGAGGACCAGCCCGAGATGCACAGGCTGACGCTGAACTCCCAGTACCAGCGCCCGAGCCTGCTGATGGCCACGTGGCGCCTGGGACACGGGCCGCTTTGTGTCACCTCTCCAAAGCTGGCCTGGCCCGCTGGAAGCTCTCAGCATTCTGCCTGAGGCTTGCAAGGCTGGGTAGGGGCACGGAAGGGTACGGTGGGGACCGTGAGAGGTGGCAAAGACATTCCAAACAGACCTCCTGGTTTGGAGGTGCTCCTCCTTTTCCAGAGCAGGCAAAACTTTTTTCACCCCGAGCGTGGCGTAAAGGAGAAGGAAGAGGCGTTGCGGGTCCCAAGGAGTTTGCAGGTTTATGTGTTCAGTGGCCTCCTGCTCACTGTAACCCAGACAGGTGCCTCGGGGTGCAGAGATGAGACTGAGACAGAGAGCCTGAGCCTCCACGTGGGTGTCAGAAGCGGGGTCGAATTCAGATCTCTCAAAGGACATATGTGGGCTGGACAATACATCTCCTCAGAGATGATGAAGGGGGTATTTTCAAGCCAGGCCTGTAACAGGACTGGGGAAAGTTGCCCGCCCCCCTCACATGGAGGCCAAAGCAGCTCCTGAAGCTTGCGTTCTCTCCTCCCCTCTCGCACATGCGATTGGGAACTATTTTTCACCCACAGATGACCAGGGAAGTCTTCACAAAGCAGGCAGGCTAGGCCAGAGCAGGGACCGACGACAGGCTTGCTCTGAGAGAATCCTGTCCCCAGGGCACTACTGAAGTCCCAGCCCCATGTGTGTTACTGGGCTGACACCCCCATTGTGCCTCCATTTCCCAAACTGTAAAAGGGGGCCTCCGTAGTCCTTGCCCCAGTGGGACCATCTGCAGCATAGGCTGACTGAAAATGAACCAGCTACTCAGAAGAACATCATTTGTCCCATAAACACTTTCCCAGGGTTATATCCACAACCAGGGGAGAAGTAAAGCTCTCTGCAGGAGGCAAGAATGGGTTTCTGCTCTTACACGGCCATATACAGTCTGGCCAAGGAAGGCTTCTCTTAGAAAAGGCCACACTCCTGTTTTCAACACCCATTCCTGACTTTGCAGTATAATGGCCTAAGAAGTGATTAACCAAGGGGTGACGTGAATGACCCCCTGGGCACCCCCTGCTCAGGACCTATCTGACCCGGTAAAAATTAAACTGCACAGAGAGAGCTAGAGGCCGGATGTGAAGGCCTCCTGCCTCACCCCGTAACACTTCTCTGCCAAGTCTGGGTTTACCTCCTAGAAAATGGACTGCACGTAACACCCCGTGGGAGAGTGCGCTGGGCAGGCAGTGGTGTATGTGACCCCATGAAGTTAGAGGAAAGCAAGGGGAGAACTCACCCATCCTCGCTGGCAGGTCTGCCCCATGGTGGGGAGGACAACTGCTGTGCCCGGCTTCTTTCTCCTCTTCTGGTTCTCTCTTCTCTTCTGCTCTCAGCAGTCAGGGTTGGGAGGCCTGGAGAAAAGCAAAGCCCAAAGGAGGAAGAGTGAGGGGCTCATCAACTTCATTCCTCTCCTCACCAGTTGGGAAGCTAAACACCCCAATACTGAGGACCAGGGGCAGAGAGCTGGCCCCTGTGTCCAGAAGGATCCATAATCCCAAGTAAAATGTCATAAGGTTTCTAGCAGGTTATTATTCTAGAAGAAATTCCCTGGCAGCTGGTCCTCAAGTGGTGCCTCATCACCAACTACAGCCTCCTCTGCTTACAAAAAGGTCCGAAAAGAGGGTCTTGCTTTAGGGAAGAAATCCAGTGGAAATTAGCCAAGGCGACTTCAAAAAGCCCCAATTTCAGCAGTGTGATCTTCACCACACTGTCATTCTTTTCCCCTAATTTAAACAGGACAGGGTGTAACTTGGGGTAAAAATCACTTCTCTAATCATAAAAGCAATGCACAATCATCACACACACACAAAAAAGTCAGAACACACAGGCAAGTAGTTTAAAAATTAACATCACCTTTACTCCTTATAGAAATAAGTTCTTTTAACATTTTGGTCTATATCCTCCCTCATATTTTTCTCCAGATCACTACACACCAGTAACAACACAAAAATGGAACCATGCTCTTATACTCTTTTTAAATCTATTTTTTTCCATGGAATAATAAATTATGAAAATCTTTTCATGTCAATTAATAAAGATCTCATCATTTTTTTTATTGGTTACACTGGGTAGAGATCTTATAGTTCATATTCAGAAAGGCTGACTCAAGAAGGACATAATAATAATTCAATAAGTGTCAGATATCCTAAGTCAAAATTCATAGCAATTTTATTAAGTCTCGACCATATCCTGAGCAGCTTAGAAATATTATGTGATTTGCCTGCTAATTAGTGTGAAGCAGCAAATCCAAAAACTTCCTACTATTTAAGGCCTTTTCAGTTCGAAGAGAGTAAGCCAAGAGTCCAGGCTTCTAACTAGTGATGTAACACCGGGCCTCCGGCCATCAAACCCCAATGGCTCAGGGTTGGTGAATTCTGCCAGAGCTGGTCTTGCTAGGATACCCGGTACCCCTGACATCCCAAACCCTCCCTGGCCCAGTTCAGAGGCATGAACAAAATTTGTGGGGTTTCTTTGTTATTTATTTACATAAACACAATTTGATTTAAAGCTCATACTGCATTCCTTCATCCTGAGCATTTCCGAGAGAGAAGACACACACAACTTGGCTGTGGTATGTTCTTCAGAGAACTTGGAAATATCAGTACTTGTCTTATATTTACTTGATATTTGCCCCCTCTCCCATTAAAGGATAAACTCCCAGGGTGCAGGGATTTTTTGCATCCCCCAGTGCTTGACACATAGTAAGTGTGGAACACAGTGTTGAGGTCAGGCTGCTTGGTTTAGAGCCCTACACAGCCATGTAATAGCTTTGACTCTGGAAAAGTTACTTAATCTACCTGAACCTCAGTTTGCTCAACTGTGAAATGGGGACATTAACAGTAGTAATAGAGCCACATGGGAACATCAGGTCTGTGTATGTAAATAGAGCACTTAGAATCCTGCTTTGCCTCTAGCAAATACTCGATGTATATGTATTAACTATTATTGTTGCTGAATGATTAACAATGTTACTGAAATTCACAACAGTTGTGAAAGCAAAAAGGGGCCATAAATGGCTTATAATTTAGACATAGACTATTCAGGGGGTTAGTTTAAAGCAGTGAGTCCATAGGGAGAGCAAAAGACAATTTGTTGGAGTGACAGAAGATGGTATCAGAACTTTTATTTATGACTTCTTAAATTTCACCCTGTAACTTTTTTAGGCTATTCTTTATAACATACACATTATTTTAGTACATTATTAAATGTATACAATTTTTTAAAAATTGAGATATAATTCGTATACCAAAATAGTCACCTTTTAGGATATATATATGTATATGTATATATATATATACATCTATATATGTGCATATATACACATATATATATATTTCAATGGTTTTTAGTATATTCATAAGGTTGTGCAATCATCACCACTATCTAATTCCAGAATATTTCCATCACCCCAAAAAGAAACCCTGTCCCCATCAGCAGTCACTTCCCACTCTCTCCTCCCCCCAGGAATAGCTAATCTACTTTCTTTCTCTATGGATTTGCCTATTCTGGACATTTCACTATGTGAGATCATAAATGTATAAATCCAAAAAAAATTAAGATACATGTATTGGGGAATGTGTCTGCAGAAATATTTTACTGATAGAGTACATGACCAAAAAGGTTTGGAGAGCCCTGGCTGAGAGTGTGGAACCTTCTGGGTTTTGTCCCCAGCTCCTCTGAGTTTCCCATACAGATAGTGACAGGAGGTCACAGGCTCCATTGATCTGTGCTAATTAAAACCCAATAGCTAACACAGGCCAAAGCAGAATGTGATCTAAAGATAATATGCATTTTGCTTTGCAATTTATGATTTAACTTTGTTTTTATAAAAAGATGTTCCCCTAATTATGCTTATGATAGGCTAACAGTTAAAACAGCAATGCAGGGTGCCTGGGTGGCTCAGTCGGTTAAGCGTCTGCCTTCGGCTCAGGTCATGATCCCAGGGTCCTAGGATTGAGCCCCGCGTCGGGCTCCTTGTTCAGTGGGGAGCCTGCTTCTCCTTCTCCCTCTGCCTCTCTCCCTGCTTGTGCTCTCTCTCTCTGACAAATAAATAAATAAAATCTTTAAAAATAAATAAAAAGTAAAACAGCAGTGGAGCCTGGGACCAGGGTTCTAATCCTGTTCTGCCACTTACTGAACTTCTCTGAGCCTAAGTTTCCTTGTTGCAAAATGAGGGAGGTAAGAGGTGAGAATTAATAACCTTTTTGCCTTTTGCATTAGAACTGGGCCTTAGGTTAACGCTCTGGTTCCATTCCCCCCGTTACTTGGTAATGTCACCAGCTAGACCCCAAGGTCTGACCTTTACTGCTCACCTGCTTGTACTCACCAAACTTGTCCCACATTTTTCCTTAAAGCTCTTCTTTCCAGCTTATCTTTTAACTCAGACAAAAGACCCCCCCAGGCATAGCATCCCCACTGGAAACTGAAACTACCCTTCAAACAATAGTGAACACCCTGACAGAGAACTCAGCCAGTGTGGACTCATGCCTACACAGGTGGGCCATGGGGCAACGCATATGGTGACCAACAGTCAACTCTACCTCATTGAAATGCTAAAATCCCTGCCCATAGAGGGGCACAAGCCTTATTTACATAACTTATCATGTATGTATAGGCATGTTTCCTTAAGGCACATGTGTGGCCTTATGCCTGCCCCTACATAGATGACAAGGCTCCCTTTCTAAATATTTATCCCAACAGTAAATTAAAAAAAAAAAAAAACAAACCCATTCATCCTTGCTCAGAGGGTCACAGCTTTGGACGTTGTTCCCTGTGGTTTCCTTCTTTGCCACAAATAAAGTTTCTTTTGTGTGACAACATCTGGTGTAGCTCCTGTCTGACTCACCAAGGAGGGAACTCATTTAGCTCCCTTCCAGTAAGGGTGGAATATCAACTATGTTAGGAGTAACATTTCCTTTTTTTTTTTTTTATGATTTATTTATTTAGTTGAGGGGGGCTGGTGGCAGAAGGAGAGGAAGAGAGAATCCTCAGGCAGACTGCACCGAGCCTGGAGCCGGATGCGGGGCTCAATCCCATGACCCTGAGATCATGACCTGAGTTGAAATCAAGAGTCAGACGCTCAACCGACTGAGCCACCCAGGCGCCCCTGTTACTGAGTAACATTTCTTATGATAAAGCTGACCCCTTGTTGGTAGATTGCTCCTGGGTTGGAAACATTATAAATACTAGGTAGGATACCATAGCTCTAGGTTTCCTTAACTGAGATGAGTCTTGTTTTGTCCCCTACAGAGACCCTGGGAAATGTCCCTATGGAGTTGTTACAGGAGAATTTGGCTCCTGCTGTGCAGGAGGCTTTTCAAGCCGGGAGGAATCCTGCACCCACCCAGCGAGAGCTTCTCCCCCTGTGGACTGCTACACAGATTTGCTCAGAAAAGAAACAGTTGGCCTTGTCCTGCCAGCAAGCTGTGGTCGCTGTCTTATAGCCCTGCAGGCAGAATGGGGCCAAGTGTGGCTGGCAGCAGTCTTTGAATCTGAAGGTTTAGTAGAGTCTAGAACCCTCCTGATGGGGGTTACGGATTGAGTTGTGCAGAGAGCCTGGCATACAGTAAGTACTTAATCGGTAACTGTGAGTACTAAATAAATGGCTATTATTATTGTTTTTGGTATTTTGTTTTATCTACATTCACCAACTCATAGTGGGCAAGAGATTATTCTAACCCTGAGAAGCGCAGGTGGGGTATCAGACTGCCAGATAGAGCCCCATTATGAAACAGGAGAAAACACCATTCTGTAATTCCGAAAGGAGGAAATATACAAATGTCCCTTCCACACAAGTATTTATTGAGCACCAACTGCAAGCCAGTCTCAGTGCTAGATGAGAAGATGGAAGAGATGGACACGGTCCTGGCTTGGCAGAGCTTGTAACAAAGAGCAATTACAGTGCATGTGATGGGGGGAGGGAGAGTGGGGTAGTTTATTTGGAATTACATAGATTTGGGAATCCAAGAAGGCATTTCAGAGCGCCAGCCTTTGGCCATGGCACAGAATCCTAGGCTGGATGAAGACTGGAGTCCTGACGCTCACCTTCTTCCCCTGCCCACTGTACATGAGGTAGCTTGTTGCAACCATGGGAACGCCTCTCTCCATCCGTGCCCCTGGGTAGTTCTCATCCACAAAGCCTGACCTTGGCCATGACTTGCTTTGGCCACTGGACAATGCGTCACAAGAAAAGATCTGAAAAATGCTTATACATGAGGGGCTTACTCTCTCTTGTTGCTCTTGGGAACACTGCCACTGCTGCCGTGGGAATAAGCCCCAGCCAGCCTACTGGATGACGAGTGGCCACATGAGGGAGAAACAGCCGTCCCAGCTGAGTGTCTTAGGCCAGCCAGCCCCCAGCCAACCAGGGGACTAAGATGCAGGAGCAAGCCCAACCCAAACCAGCCACGCCTGGCTCAGCTCTGCAGAACCACTGTGATATTGTGATTTATTGTAAGAAATATTTTTTGGTCTTTGTCCCCATTCCTGGCACATAGCTCCTAAAATCCTTGTAATTTCCTAAGTTTTAAGAGCAATGGGACAATCTTGTATTACAATAGTTGGTCTTTTGTCTTCAAGTAGCTCCAGTTCCTGAAATAGCTCTGGTGATAAAGGTGGTAGGCATGTCTTGTTACTCATAACAAGCCCCTTTCAATGACCCTGAGTTTATGTTAAGGAGGATGGGGCTGGTTGCCTGGGGAACCAACCTCGTAATTTAAAGGTGGGAACTTTCAGCCTGCCCCCCTCCAAGGTAGGGGTAGGGGCTGGAGGAGACATCAGTCACCAATGGGCAGTGATTCAATCACTTGTGCCTATGTATTGGAGCCTCCCTCCATAAAAACGTAAAAGAACAAAGTTCAGAGAGCTTCCAGGTTGGGGAACACGTGGAGGTGGGGAAGGGCGACCCCCCAGTGAGGGCATGGCAGCTATACACCCTTTCCCATATACCTTGCGGTATGCATCTTTTCCATCTGGCTGTTCTTGAGTTACATCCTTTTATGATAAACGAGTAATCTAGCCACTAAACTGCTCCCCTGAACTCTGAGCTGCTCTAGCAAATTAAGCGAACCTGAGGAGGGGGCACTGAGACTCTACAGCCGATTGATTGGTCAGAAGCCCAGGTGACAACCTGGCCTTGTGATTGGCATTGGGGTAGGGGGAAGGCCTGTGGGACTGAGCCCTTAACCTGTGGGGTCTGACACCATCTCTGTAACCAGGTGCAGGGGTGTAAGAGGACCCGCTCCAGGGTCCCAAATAGATCAGGTTTGGCCACTCGCCACTGACAAAATCCAAAGGCAGAGACCGGGTGGTGGTGAAACAAGAAAGGAATTTATTTCAGCGAGGCCATCACCCAGAAGACAACGGACTAATGTCCCAAAGGCTGAATACTTGTAGGTTTATATAAAGAAAACGTGGGACAAAAGTTGGTGGGTACATGCAGGTGGGCAGTGAAGGTCAGGTCAATCATCGTCTTGGGGTCAATCCCATGGGGTCTTGCTGGCTCAGGGCAGTCCCTACTGCTTGAAGGGATAGTGTTGGTTCCCATCACGGGATGCTTTGCCCACTGAGTCTTTTGTATGAGTTAAGAGATAAGCTAGGAAGAACTTAATCAATTAGCAAGTACAGACTGAGGTCAAAATGGAGATCGCTGGAGTCCTCTTTCATCTCCAAGTCGAATTGAGTTAAATCTAAGACATTCTGTAATTCCGGTGATACAGATTGTTTGGTGTGGGAAGAAACCCCACATGTTGGTAACCAGAATGGTTCAGTGTGGGGAGTGAGAAGGAGACACACAAGTGGAGTGTTTCTTCCTTTACAACCACCCAGCTGAGCTCAACCCAAATTGCTGACACATAGAACCATGGGCTTATTCTTTGAAGTCACTAAGTTTGGGGGTGGTTTTTTATGTAGTAGCAGATAACTGAGCCCCAAGAAGCTGGTCCCTGCCCTTCAGGAGCAGGCTCTAGTGGAGGAGCCCTGAACCAGGAGACAGGGAACCATCTCTGGTCTGCGGTCCATGACCTGCTCCCCAAATGGTCTCCGGGAAGGTGATTAACCTTTCCAAGCCTCAGTGTGTCACCTGATTACAGACGCTCTCCTGTCTACCTCACTGGGTTGTGGTGAGGATCACATACAGCTACCTGGATCTCCCAAGGGAGCCATTAGTATGGCCTGAATGGAAGCTGGAAGAAACCTTGTTGCCCAATAACCGTTAATAATGCCACAAGAAGAAAGAGTTGCATTCACAGAGCACTAACTGCATCACACTTCTTACACATCTTCTCATGTGATCCTGTCACACCATTACAAGGGGATAATAAGATCCTAAATTAGGGATGAGGATGCTGACATTTAGAGGGGTGCCGTAATTTCTCAAAATCACACAGCAGGACCTGGGGAGACGAGCAGGGTGCAGATCTTACAGACTCCAGAGCCCTCTTTCTTCCCACCCCATACACTGCCTCTCCTCCAGAGTCTGTGTCACGTCATCCGCCCCTGCTCACACCTCAGCTTCCTGAATGCTGGGGTGGGGGGAATTGTACGCTTCCCAGCCCCAGGCCCTCTGTAAGGAGAGCCTGCAGGAGCCGAGCTGCCCACCAGCATTCAAAGCAGTTCGTCAACAGATTCCACATGCACTCTTGCCTTTCACTCTGATACCCGGGTAACTTCCCAAATCTAGTTCACACATTGCTCTGGATCACCAAAGCAACCTTACCAAGAATAAACGTTACATCTTCCCTATCGGCATTAATATCTTAAGTTCCCATGGGTCTGTCGAAAGACAGAGGAGATTATGCTACCATCCCCTTCTTCCATGGCTTCCTATCTGCTGTTACCCAGGAGACGGGAGTGGAAGGAGAAAAAGGAGCCCTGGTGACTGGCCCAGGGCACTCGGTTTGAAGGTCATCCAAAGCAGCATCGCTTTTTGTCAAGAGACTGCTTGGTCTAGAGTTCACATAGAAATTCATGGCATTTCCACGGGCCCACCATGGTTCCACTCTGCATACGCAGCCTACTCCCGGCTGGGAGTTGGCATTCCCCTATCACTCCATTCCCCCTGGAGCCCATCACTCTTCTCCCTGGGACTTGCACAGATCTCTCTAGAACTCCCTCCTCAGATTCTAAAGCATCTGTATAAACCAAGTGTTGCCTTCCCCAAAACAGCCAGCACAGGCACCATCATAACATACTTTCAAAGTAGATGCTTCATTTCTTGAATCATTTACCTGAATTTAGGGATCTGGATATCCCAGCATTTTAATAACAGAAAAATCATTTACATAACTCATTTGTGTCTCCTAAAGGCTGGATTCCTTGCTCGTTTCCAGCTATACTTTCTTTTTATCCTTTGAGCTTTGTTTTCAGACACCACGAACCCGCTCATCAATTGACTTCCCATCTTTCCCTTAAGCAGCTCACTTGGAGGTAATCATAACTAGCACTTTTGAGTGTTCATTATCCGTCAGGCGCTGCTACAAATGACTCGGGCATTAAATCGCAAGAAGCCCTCATAAGTGACATTATCCTATTTTATAGACGAAGAAACTGAGGCTCAACAAGATGAAGGAACTTCCCGACCTCGGACAGCGGGTGAGGAACAGAGCCAAGCTTTGAAGTCAGGCTGGCCCCAGGTCCTGGGCACTCTGTCATTCTGCTACACCCTCCCTCCACTATGCCTATAGCATCAG
Organism: Mirounga leonina; assembly: GCF_011800145.1. Taxonomy (NCBI): domain Eukaryota; kingdom Metazoa; phylum Chordata; class Mammalia; order Carnivora; family Phocidae; genus Mirounga; species Mirounga leonina. The sequence goes on along the minus strand of NW_023270232.1, from coordinate 4,879,812 downwards.
TTCAGACACAGAGGTTAGTAGAGAAGAGCAAGTGAGTACTCAGGAGAGAGAGGCCCTTTACCGTTTATCAAGCTATGATGAACACAGCTTTTGCCTTTAAAAAAAAATCACACTCTAGATGGCATTAGCCCCAGTACTTCAAACAAAAAGACCTAGCTATAGTAAGTTCTGGTCCAGTTACAAATCACTGTGTAACCTTGGGAAAGTGTTTGTCCCTCTCCAGGCCTCATCAGTAACATAAGTGGGTTTAAACCCCAGCAGCTAGCCTTTGAGATCCTGAGACTTGAGCATTTATTTACAGAGGACAGGAAGCTACGAACTGCAAAAGGCCAGGGCGGGGTCTAGCCCAAGGAGGAGGGAGACCCTCACGGTTTGGCCACTTGCCTTGGGATGGCTTGAGACACCTCTGCTGCCTCTTCACTTGGTCTCACTCTCATTTTTCCAAAAGGACAACATACGCCGCCTTGCAACCCAACTGTAGATTCTTGGCACAAAGCGGTTGTGGGTGGGTGTTTAGCTCTTTTCTTCCTCGGGAACAATGCTCTGGGTAACAGTTCTTTAGTTGGTTAGTTGAGAGTCCTGAGAACAGAAAGAGACAAAAGATGCATTTGTCATAATATCAAGAGTCACCAAAGGACTGGCAGGGGGAGAGCACGCACCAGTGTCCTGTGGAAAGAAGAGCACAGGCCCTGTTTCCAGTGAAGAGAATGGTACGGCGGCCTCGTGGGCAGGGGCTGGGGCACTGGGTGTCCTAGACATTCAGAAGGTGCTTTATGGTTATGAAGTTCTTTATCCTACTCATAGAAACCTCATGAAAACCTTGGGTGAGGGGCAGGAATCATGGCGATGGTGAAGAGGACAGTGGGGACGATGATGAACGGTGGCCCACGTGCACTGAGCCCTTGTGATACCAGACACTGTGCATTGACTCTGGAAGCTCCCCCCAAATGCCAGGAAGCAGAAACCACTTCCTCGTGCCCAGGGAAGCCGAAGCTTACAGAAAGGAAGTCAGGTACTCATGGAAATGCAGCAGTAATGTACATGAAATGTAGCCGGACCAGGGTTTGGACTTAGACCTCTCCCACCCTGGGGCTTAACTCTTTATTTTATAGGTGCAGTAGCTGAGGCTTAGAGCAAGCAAAACCAACTGAGGTTTTACAATCAGGAGAGAGAGGAAATACTCTGGCCAATGGGAAAAGTAGAGAAGACAAATGTCTGATTGGTGCCAGCCAGAGCTGGGGTGGACCTCAGCCAAAAATCCTAGAGAATGCCACCTCCTTCCTTCCTCTTCCCGTCATGAGGCACTTCTTTGGGGGACAAAAGCCCCTCTTCTTCCACTCTCTTCCATAAGCCTGGGCATGACCCACCACTGTTCCCCCACCCCGCCACCTTCCCTTTTTCCTACTGTGTTTTCCTACCTTCAGAGAGCTTTCCTCATAGTGTCTTGGGGAGAGAGATGTTAATTAAGAAATCACATGAATTACCATTACAAATTGTGACTTGTGTCTGGTAACTGTCATGAGGAAGTATAGGAAGCCACAGCATCGAATCCTGGGGATTCATGGGAGGCTTCCCAGAGGAAGTGACTTTGGATCTGGGACACATTGGTCTGGGTCAGAGTTTTCTTTGAAGCCCCTGAGGCAGGGACAAGTGAGCCTTAATAAAAGAGGAGGAGAGAGGGGCGCCTGGGTGGCTCAGTCTTTAAGCGTCTGCCTTCTGCTCAGGTCATGATCCCGGGGTCCTGGGATCGAGCCCCACATCGGGCTCCCTGCTCGGCGGAAAGCCTGCTTCTCCCTCTCTCACTCCCCCTGCTTGTGTTCCCTCTCTCGCTGTGCCTCTCTCTGTCAAATAAATAAATAAAATCTTTTTAAAAAATAAAAGAGGAGGAGAAAGTGGTAGAGGAGGACAATGTGCCCTAAAATTTATTAATTCACCCCCTGCACGTTTGGGGCTTGCTGAGAGTAGTCTGGCCTGGGTCCCTGCCCTCTAGGCAGTGGTTCTTCAAGTGTGGTCCCTGGACCAGGGGCAGCAACATTACCTGGGAACTTGTTAAAAATTCACATTCTCAGGCCCTGCCACACACCTATCCAATTGAAAACTTTGGGGAAGAAGCCAACGATCTGTGGGGGTTTTTTTTTTAAGATTTTATTTATTTATTTATTTATTTGAGAGAAAGAGAGAGAGACAGAGAAACAGCATGAGAGGGGAGAGGGTCAGAGGGAGAAGCAGGCCCCCCGCTGAGCCGGGAGCCCGATGTGGGACTCGATCCCAGGACTCCGGGATCATGACCTGAGCCGAAGGCAGTTGCTTAACCAACTGAGCCACCCAGGCGCCCCAACAATCTGTGTTTAAGAAGCCCTCTTGGCCATTCTGCCACCGGCTTAAGTTCAGAGCCACGTTCTCTATGTCTACAGTCAAATGCATTACTCATCAAAAGTATAATAGATCTGGTCCTCTCCCCCTCTCTCATGTTCTCCACATGAAAGATGAATTCACAGATGATATTTTGAGAGAATACCCAATAAGGAATCGTAGCCATAGAGAGAAATGGGACCAGTTGTTTGATGGGATTGGACGTGGGGATAAAATACAAGGATTTTAGCAATTCAGAGGTTAATTTCCCAGGAGATGAGACTCCGGGAGGTGAAAACGTATTCTTTGAGAGCTGGAAAGAACCTAGCACATCATGTGCCACTCCCACCCCGATCCAAGACAAGACCCCGTAGGCAGTATCTCACCCTTAAAAGCAGCTTTTTCTACTGTTGGCCAGTTGTGTCTGAGATGAAACATGCCTCCCTCTGACTTCCTTCCATTGGCCTTAGTTCTCTGGACTCTTGCAGAAAACCCTTTCCCCCTTCCCCACAACCTCCCAAGGATGACAATCATGCTTATCTGTGATTCTTAGCAAAGACACAATCACTGACCAACCAAATATGAACGAAGACCCCGGACTTACAAATGCTTTTATTAAAGCAAGAGTGAACATGATAGCAACTTCAAGTACACGTGCCCTTCAGCTGGGCAGGCCGACTCAAGGGTGGCTGTGCAGACTGGCCCACATTCTGAAGAATGTTAAATAAAGGTCACAAGGAGCTGATTCCTAACTCTGGCCCGAGCCTTGGACGCTCCCCAACTCACTGAGCCCCTCCCATTTGCTTTCTTTTAAGTCCTGCATTCATGACTTGGACTTTATATTTAAACCGCCAATGCTTATGTGTATTAACTACTTCACAGCCAGGATCTACTTATAGTTTCTGGAGTAAACAGTCCCCAGAACATGTTTCTTCTGTCACTCTGAGGTCCCTCATCTCAGCCAACCAATTGCATGGTCATTCACACATTCATTTAACCATTCTGCACATCCAGTCCCAGTCCCCCTGGGGGTGGGCACTACCCAATTTCTTCTCCAAATTGAGAAATCCAAGCTTAGACAAGTTCTGCTCTAAAGAATATGCTAACAAAAGACTCAACTTCAAGAAAACAAAATTTGGCAGAGTATAAAAAAGCAACTTAAATTCTCTTTCAAACTTCTCTCCCCACAGCCTGGGAAGAGGGCAGGGATATGATTAGCACATTTCAGAGAGAGCCAGACTGAGGCCCAGGAAGAACTACATCACAGGGCCCTGCCTCTCAGCCTGGTCATCCCACCACCAGTCAGTACCTCCCAGGCCTGGGAAGGCTCTCAGGGACACCACTATCTGGAGATCACATCAGCCCTTGAGTGATGATAGGGAACTTACCATCCACCAAAACAAAACCTTGAAAGAAACTTACTATGAAATGGGTCTCTGACACTTCTTGTGCATAAAGATGGTCTTTGGAGAGTCACCTCGAGATAAAAGCTGACTCCTCTGGGGCTGGAATCACAGCTTCTCTATGCTGTCTAGATGTCGGACAACAATGTGACCACAAGCTCTTAAACTGGCTTTCCACCAAATGCTGGAGGGAGAGCTCATTTGCCCACCACGTCGAAACAACCGGAGCCAAATCTCTGTTTCATTTTTACCACAAAAACGACTCCATCCTACCACAACAGTCCTTTGCATTCAAGCCTCTTCGCAGAGGAAGCCAAAGACTTCCTATCTTGAGCAAAAAATGCCAGCTATGTGCTCCCACAGGGTTCCAGAGCCCGGGAGGCACAGGGCCCCGGGGCTATCACAATAACCTCCCAGCTGATCTACAATTCAATTCTCTGTTGTATAAAACTCCAGACACTGTCCCACAGTGCAGATCCCAAGCTTCAAACCCAGCACAGTCCACCCTGTCCTCCCTGCCAGAAGCATCTCTTGACCTCACAAGCAGACTCAGAAATCTAGACAGACTAGGAACTTGGGCCCAGGAACTGGCCACATACACAGCTCTAACTCTCTCAGGGGAGGGATGAATTCCCAGTTTGACCCAGTATGTACTGCCTTCTGTGTACCAGGCACAGGAGGAAAAGGATATCGGTGAGTGGTAGGGCCTAGGAGCAGGATCGAACTATGAAGTCCTCAAATAGCTAATAGACAAAACACAGATGCAGCCCACATACACCCAAGAAAAATGAGCCAGGCAGCCATCATGTCAGCAGTAAGTCCTTTATAGTAAGTGCTTTACTTATCAGAGGAAACGCCAGGTGGTTCCAAGAAGATGGATTTGACCTGGGACATTGGCTAACCTGTCCATTCCCCTAGGAAATGACAGTCTCCTTTCCTCTGGCCCCTCAGGCCTAGTCCCACCATCAGATTTACTTTTGCACCCAGCCCTCCCCCTGTCCCTCCACAGTTGACTGCAAAACATACTGTTTTTTGTTCATTTGTTTAAAGATTTTATTTATTTGACAGAGAGAGCAAGAGAGAGAGAGAGCACAAGCAGGGGGAGCGGCAGGCAGAGGGAGAAGCAGGCTCCCTGATGAGCAGGGAGCTCAGTGCAGGGCTTGATTCCAGGACCCCAGGATCAGGACCTGAGCCGAAGGCTGATGCTCAACTGACTGAGCCACCCAGGAGCCTCAAAACATACAGTGTTTTTATCAGCACCAGGGTGCCTGGTAAATAGTATTTCATTTAGGCCTATAAGAAGTTATTAAAAAAGGAAAAAGATGGGACACCTGGGTGGCTCAGTCGGTTGGTCATCTGCCTTTGCCCTGGGTCCCACATCAATCTCTCTGCTCGGCAGGGAGTCTGCTTCTCCCTCTCCCCTGCTTGTGCTCTCTCTGTCTCTCTCTCTAATAAATAAATAAAATCTTAAAAAAAAAAAAAAGGAAAAAGATGACATAAATCATAATGGTTATCCATGATATATTGTTAAGCCAAAAAAGTTAGATACAGAGTAATGTGTAGAGTAAAATCCCATTTTTATTACCACTGCCACAAACAAAACCAATCATATCCACGTATATATCAACTGCACCATAGGAAATGTCTGATTGTGTAGATGAAAGATGGTGAAGGTTAGAGAAAAGTGATGTAAAATCTGCTCCTGCCTCTCCCTGCATATAAACTGAGATAGTCCCTTCCTGCTCCTTCAAGAGGGGCAGGAATATCTCAGACCCCAGGACGGGGGCCCATGGAGTAAGGTCAGGGCAGAAAGCTTGCTTGAGCAGAGCCAGAAAGGCATGTGAGGCTTGAATAGCCTCAGGTATTACTCACCTATCTCCAAGGGCTGGGAGATAATAATCCAGTGAGATACGCCCTCCCAGTAATGCTTCTCCCTAAGAGACTAAAGGTTAATCCCAGGGCACGTGGGTGGCTCAGTCAGTTGAGCTTGGCCTTTGGCTCAGGTCATGATCCCAGGGTCTTGGGATCCAACCCAGCATCGGGCTCCTTGCTCAGCAGGGAGCCTTCTTCTCCCTCTCCCTCTGCCTGCCATTCTTCCTGCTTGTGCTCTCTCTCTCTCTCTCTCTCTCTCTCCGTGTCAAAAAAATAAATAAAATCTTTATAAAAAATTTTTGAAAATAAAGGTCAATCCCTAAAGCCCTGACCAAGGGAAATACTTGGGGCTAACAGGAATGTTTAATGGGGTTTGGGGGCCCAGGAATCTACATCCTAGAGCTCTGCCTCTCCCATCTCCATGAATTCACTGGGACTGACTCAGACTAGACTCTAGCCTTAGGCTCTAACCCAGTACATATTCCAAGACAGAATAGTGGATAACCCTTAGTGAAGAAGCTCACCAGGCAACTAATGAGATATCTGAGGAACAAAACTACCTGAGAAGAGCATCAACAAACCAGGCAATATAAACCATTTGAAGCAGAATATTAGAATAGGCAGACCAAGAATGTAAAATAAAGATGATAGATATACTGAATTATTTAAATAAAAAATCTTTTAAAGAATAGATATACTTAATGAGATAAAGAAGAAGAGCATGAAATAAGACATGAAAAACATAGAGTTGAAAAACAACATAATAGAAAATTAGGCATATATACATACATACGTGTGCATGTGTGTCTATGTGTGTGTGTGTGTGGCACCAAAAGCATAAGCCATGAATTAACTAAACTTCATTAAAAGTAGAAACTTTTGCTCTTTGGGAGACCCTGTTAAGAAAATAAAAGGCAATGGCAAGATTTCATTCCTTTTGATGGCTACATAATATTCCATTGTATATATATATACCACATCTTCTTTATCCATTCATCTGTCAATGGACATCTTGGCTCGAACCATGAGAGACTATGGACTCTGAGAAACAAACTGAGGGTTCTAGAGGGGAGGAGGGTGGGGGATGGGTTAGCCTGGTGATGGGTATTAAAGAGGGCACGTATTGAATGGAGCACTGGGTGCTATACGCAAACAATGAATCATGAAACTACATCAAAAACTAATGATGTAATGTATGGTGATTAACATAACATAATAAAATAAAAAATGCAAAAAAAAAGAAAAGAAAAGGCAAAACATAATAAATGGATACATCTATTAGAATGGATACAGATGAAGAATGAATTGCTGAGTTGGAAGATTAGATTGAGGAACTCTCCTAGTAAGTAATAGGGAAAGAAAAAGAAATAGAAAAGTTAAACAATATGAAGGATAGAAGTAGAAGTGTCAACATTTGGATAATAAGAGTTCCAGAAAAAGAGAAAAATAAAAATAGAAATATTTGAAGAAAAAACAGATACATTTCCTACAATTAAGGAAAAAAAATGAAGGACCTCAGAATGAAAAGGCCATAAAGTGGTGCCTGGGCGGTGCAGTCGGTTAAGCATCTGACTCTTGGTTTCAGCTCAGGTTATGATCTCAGGGACGTGAGATCAAGCCCTGCCTCAGGCTCCATGCTCAGCTTGGAGTCTGCTTGAGATTCTCTTTTCCTCTCCCTCTGCCCCTCTCGCTTGTTCTCTCTCTCTCTCTCAAATAAATAATAAATAAATCTTAAAAAAAAAGAAAAAAGAAAAAAGAAAAGGCCATAGAGTGCTAAACAAAAGATAGAAGGGAAAATCCACCCCATATTACAGAATATCATAGACAAACCAAAGAGCAAATTCTAAAAGCTTCTAGAGAGACACCAAAACACCCAAAAGGGAACAAAAACTAGATTGACATTAGGCTTCTCAACAGCAACAATGAAATAAGAAAAAAACGAATTTCATGAATTTAAGGAAAGGATTCTTGAATCTAGAATTTTACATCCAAATTATCACTTAAATATGAGGGCATAATAAAAATATAAAAATATTTTTAGGTATATAAATCTTCTACTTGCCACATAAAGTCTCTCCTTGAAAATACTTTTGAAGAAAGTAGTCAAATAAGTGGAAGTTTATCAATAACAACACAGAACTAAGATTCTAGACTCTTTTCTACAGGAGTAGGGGAGACCAAACCACATGAAAGCATGCTAAAATACCTGTCTTCTTTGGAAAAAGATTTATCTATCAATCTCTCAATTCTACATCCACAAAAAAGAGACAAAAAGAGAAAAATGAAATATATGTAAAAGGAAACATAGATAAAAATAGATTAAAATCGACATAAAAACAAAGATAGTAGAAAAAAATTCAAATATATTAATAATTATAGAAATGTTAATGTACTAAACTACAAAAATACTGCCAAATGCTATTTTGAAGAAGTATGTCTGAAGTGTGACAGAAGAATTGATGGCAAAAGAATGAAAAAAGATATATGAGGTGACTTACTTACCAAAAGAAAGCTGGTGAGTTAATATCAGACAATATAGACTATAAAATGAAAGGCATCATTAGACAAAGAAGGTCACTACAAGAATGTTAAATTTTTAACTTATGAAGAAGATACTAAAATTTTAATAAATTGGCCTCTAGGGGCATCTGGGTGGCTCAGTGGGTTAAGCGTCCGCCTTCGGTGCAGTTCATGATCCCAGGGTCCTGGGATGGAACCCCACGTTGCCGGGCTCCCAGGTCAGTGGGGAGTCTGCTTCTCCCTCTGCCTGCCACTTCCCCTGCTTGTGCATTCTCTCTCTCTGACAAATAAATAAATAAAATCTTTAAAAAAAAAAGAGAGAGACTTAAATATATTTCTCTCTGTTTTTAGGTCAAGCAAACAAGCCAAGTCAACAAAGACATAGAAGAGCTGAACAACAAAATTACAAGTTTAATCTAATAGACATATATAGAATTCTTTATTTAACAGAGAATATATATTGTTTTCAAGCACACATAAAATATTTGCAAAGCAAGCCTCAATAGATTTCTAAATAATAAATATAATATAGAGCAGGGGTTAGCAAACTATGGCCTGCAGGCCAAATCCAGTCTGCCACTTGGTTTTATAAGTAAAGTTTTATTTGAATACAGCCATACCCATTCATTTATATAGTGTCTATAGTGACTTTTGTGCCAAAATGGTACAGACCATATGGTTCACAAATCCTAAAATATTTATTATCTGGCCTTTTACAGAATAAGTTTGCCAACCCCATATTCTATGATCAACACAAAATTAAGTCAAAGTTAACAACAAAATGATAAATTTTAAAACTTCATTTTTTTGGAAATTACGAAAGTAAAAACTTAGAAGCTCTTTTAAACAATGAGTAAAATAAGAAATCAGAATGAGAATTCAAAATATTTGAAACCGGTGGTTAGGACAGAGAAGGTAGCAGCAGATCACTGTATTCACTTAACAACTGGGAAAAAATGGGCAGCTGAAAAAAATCATATTTATTTTTAGAGACACTGGAAAGCTATAGATACAAAGAAGTCTAATGGAACTAAATTCCAAGGCAGAAAGAACTCTTCTAAGGTGAATGGAGATTAGCTACTGCTTTCCTCTCTGAGGGCATTTGCTGAGTCTGGACATGAACTGACAGAAACTGGACTTGTCAGAGCAAAGGCAAACCTGCTGAGAGAGAATGAGAGAAAAAGCCAGCTTTTAATGGCCATGTAGGTTGGCTTGACAAAGTAGAATCTCAAGAAGCCTCAAGTGCACAGATGGTTTCCCCACCTACCAGTGCTCCCCCACAGGATTTTTACATGTTCAGGGCAATAGAGGAGTCTAGGGGTTAGAATGGAAATTCAGGGAAAGATTTCCTGAAATATTATGTTTGAGAAAGAGAAGTCTGCTTGAAAAGCAGGCCTGCAATAAACACAAGTTAAGCATCAATCTTAAGATATTAGAAGATAAAGTAGACTGATCCAACTGGATATCAAACTGGATTGAAGTAATGAGTCCATCATTTCAGCTGTCTCAGAGAAGAAAGGGCTGTTCTCTCTCTGGGAAAAAAGTAACATCTACTTCAGATTCTATGGCTATTATTATACAAGACAGAGATTGAGAGAGAAATAATGCAAAGTAGGAAAATGTGACCTATAAGCAAGAGAAAAAATAGACAATAAAAACAGTCTTACAGGTCACCCAGAATTGGAATTAGAGTTAGAATTAGCAAACAAGGACTTTAAAATAACTATTATAAATATGTTAAAGAAAATAAAAGAGAAGATGGGCAAAATGGATGAAGAGATAAAGAATGCCAACAAAGGAATTGAATTGCTTAAAAAAAAACCTCATGGATATTCTATAATTTATAAAACACAATATTTTAAATTAAGAATTAATTAATCCGGGGCGCCTGGGTGGCTCAGTTGTTACGCGTCTGCCTTCGGCTCAGGTCATGATCCCAGGGTCCTGGGATCGAGCCCCGCATCGGGCTCCCTGCTCCATGGGAAGCCTGCTTCTCCCTCTCCCACTCCCCCTGCTTGTGTTCCCTCTCTCGCTGTGTCTCTTTCTGTCAAATAAATAAATCTTAAAAAAAAAAAAAGAATTAATTAATCCATCTTTACACTTTCCCTATGCCTCACTCCAGCTTGCCAGTGTCTCCCAGAAAGAAGCTTGTGCACATATCTTGTGCCCCAGGTTTTGCAACTGCCACCCAGAGGATACCCCTTGATTATGTGGCTCTGGTGGTCAGTGGGCCTTACATTCCAGAGTCTCACAGAACTGTAACAAACAAACAACAACAACAGTTTTTAACTGCCTATCCCCTCAGGGCACAGCACAGAGGCAGTAGACTGAAATATCCAGTTTTTCCACATAAGGCCTATTTAAAGATCTTAAAACTGCAGCCTGAGGGTCACTAATTTAACACATATCTAGGGACCAACTGCAATCCCCTTCAGAGAAAGAGAGGCTGGCAGGTGCCATATTAACACTCTCCCTTTACCCTGCCCCAGGTTTCTTGTGTCTCCATAAAAGGAGCTTGTGAGTGAGTCTGGCACCCTGGCTTTTGTAGCTGTGGCCCAGAAGATACAACTCTTGATAGCCTGGCTCTGGTGGCCAGTATGGCTTGTGTTCATGGGCTCAAAAGGACTCTAGCAAGTCTAGTTAAGAACTGGCTATCTTTCCAAGGATCAGTGCAGAGGAAACAAAAAGAAATGCCCATCTCCCAGAATTCCCCTGAACGAGGTGTAGTTGCAAACCTTAAAAGCTGCTGCCTGAGACTAGAGCTTCCAATCAGCCTACATCTAGGTGCTGAATGAGATTCTTTCTCCTGGGACACTGACACACCTTAGCACACCCTCAACTACTGGGAGCCACTAAGAACAAAGAAGCCTGCTTGAACAATTACAAAGACTTGAGAGACAACAAAACCAAAAGCTAGGGTAGGATTGAATGATAAATTTCATCTCCTACATGAGGCCACTCTTTCAAGACTGGGAGAGGTGGCTGTATTATCTAATGCATAGAAACCAACTTAGAGAGTCAAGAAAAATGAAGAAACAGAAGAATATATTCCAAATGAAATAACAAGATAAAACCCCAGAAAAAGACCTTAATGAAACAGAGATAAGGGATTTACCGGATAAAGAGTTCAAAATAATGGTCAAAAAGATGCTCACCAAGGTCAGGAGAACAATGCAGAAACAAAATGAGAATTTCTTTTTTTTTTTTTTTAAGATTTTTATTTATTTATTTGAGACAGAGAGAATGAGAGAGAGAGAGCACATGAGAGGGGGGAGGGTCAGAGGCAGAAGCAGGCTCCCTGCCAAGCAGGGAGCCCGATGCGGGACTCGATCCAGGGACTCCAGGATCATGACCTGAGCCGAAGGCAGTCGCTTAACCAACTGAGCCACCCAGGCGCCCCAAAATGAGAATTTCAACTAGGAGATTTAAAATATAAGAAAATACCAAACAGAAATCATACAGCTGAAGAATACAACTAAACTGAAAAATTCAATAAAAGGGCTCAACATCAGACTAGATGAAAGAGAAGAAAGGATCAATAAACTGAAAGACAGGGCAGTGGAATGCATCCAATCAGAGGAGCAAAAAAGAAAAAAGAATGAAAAAGAATGACATAACAGTCATATAGAGAACACTCCATCCAAAAGCAACAGAATACATATTCTTTTCTAGTGCACATGGAACATCTTCCCGGATAGATCATATGTTAGGCCACAAAACAAGTCTTAATAAATATAGAAGACCCGAAATCATATCAAGCATCTTTTCTGACCACAATAGTATAAAACTAGAAATCAATTACAAGAAGAAAACTAGAAAATTCACAAATACATGGAGAATAAACAACATGCTACTGAATGATATGTCAAAGAAGAAACCAAAAGAGAAGTCAAAAAAATATCTTGAGACAAAATAAAATGGAAATACAATATATCAAAACTAATGGGATGCAGCAAAAGCAGTTCTAAGAGGAAAGTTTATAGTGATAAACACCTACATTAAGAAACAAGAAAGATCTCACATAAACAACCTAACTTTACACCTAAAGGAAGTAGAAAAAGGGCCCAAAGTTAATAGAAAGAAGGAAATAACAAAGATCAGAGTGGAGATAAATGAAATAAAGACTTTAAAAGACAATAGAAAAGATCAATGAAACTAAAAGCTGGGGGTTTTTTATTTTTCTTTTTTTTTTAATTTTATTATGTTATGTTAGTCACTATACAATACCTCATTAGTTTTTGATGTAATGATCCATGATTCATTGTTTTCATATAACACCCAGTGCTCCATGAAGTATGTGCCCTCCCATACAAATACCCATCACCGGGCTAACCCATCCTCCCACCCCCCTCCCCTCTAAAACCCTCAGATTGTTTCTCAGAGTCCATAGTCTCTCATGGTTCATCTTTCCCTCCGTTTCCCCCTCCCCTTCATTTTTCCCTTCCTTCTCCTAATGTCCTCCATGCTATTTCTTATGTTCCACAAATAAGTGAAATCATATGATAATTGACTTTCTCTGCTTATTTCACTTAGCATAATCTCCTCCAGTCCCATCCATGTTGATGTAAAAGTTGGGTATTCATCCTTTCTGACGGCTGAGTAATATTCCATTGTATATATGGACCACATCTTCTTTATCCATTCATCTGTTGAAGGGCATCTCGGCTCTTTCCACAGTTTGGCTATTGCAGACATTGCTGCTATGAACATTGGGGTGCATATGGCCCTTCTTTTCACTACATCTGTGTCTTGAAATCAGTTGCTTTCTTATACACTAACAATGCAACTGTAGAAAGAGAAATTAGAGAAACGATTCCATTTACAATAGCACCAAAAACCTAAGATACCTCAGAATAAACCTAACCAAAGAGGTAAAGGATCTATACTCTAGGAACTACAGAACACTCATGAAGGAAATTGAAGAAGACACAAAAAGATGGAAAAACATTCCATGCTCATGGATTGAAGAATAAACATTGTTAAAATGTCTATGCTACCCAGAGCGATCTATACCTTCAATGCCATCCCAATCAAAATTCCAATGACATTTTTCAAAGTGTTGGAACAAACAATCCTAAAATTTGTATGAAATCAGAAAAGACCCCAAATCGCCAAGGAAATGTTGAAAAAGAAAAACAAAACTGGGGGCATCACGTTGCCCAATTTCAAGCTATATTACAAAGCAGTGATCACCAAGACAGCATGGTAATGGCTTAAAAGATAAACTAAACAAACCTTCAGCTAGATTCTCCCAAGAAAAAAGTAGAGGACTCAAATAAAATCATAAATGAAAGAGGAGATGTTACAACTGATACTACAGAAATACAAAAGTTGATAAGATTCTGCTATGAACAATTATATGCCAACAAATTGGAAAACTTAGAAGACATAAATTCCTAGAAAATAAAACTATTAAGACTAAACCATGAAAAACTACAAAATCTGAACACACTAATAAGTTTTATGTGTGCATAGAAACCAACTTAGAGAGTCAAGGATCAGCAAACTGAAAGACAGGGCAGTGGAACATATTTATGGTCAATTAATTTTCAACAAAGAAACCAACACTATACAATGGAAAAAGGATAGTTATCTTTAATAAATGGTGTTGGGAAAACTGGACAGCCATGTGCAAAAAAATGAAACTGGACCACTATCTTAGACCATACACAGAAATGAACCCAAATGGATTAAAGACTTGAATATAAGGCCTGAAACCATAAAAGTCTTAGAAGAAAACAAAGGGTAAGCTCTTTTACATTATCAGTCTTGGCAATTATTTTTTTTTAGACTAAAAGCAAAGGCAACAAAAGCAAAAATAAACAAGTGTGACTATATCAAACTAAAATGCTTCTGTAGAGTGAAGGGAACCATCAACAAAATGAAAAGGCAACGTAAAGAATGAAAGAATATATTTTTAAATCATATATCTGATAGGGGCTTAACATCCAAAATATTTTTTTAAAGAGAGAGAGAAGGAGAGTACACATGACTGGGGGGAGGAGCAGAGGGAGAGGGAGAGAAGCAGACCACTGAGTGTGGAGCCTGACGCAGGGCTCATTGTGGGGCTCAATCCCATGACCCTGAGATCATGACCTGAGCTGAAACCAAGAGTCGGATGCCCAACCAACTGAACCCCCTTAACATCCAAATATTTTAAAAACACATGTTACTCGGGGCACCTGGGTGGCTCAGTCATTAAGCAGCTGCCTTCAGCTCAGGTCATGATCCCAGGGTCCTGGGATCAAGCCCCGCATCAGGTCCCTGCTCCACCGGAAGCCTGCTTCTCCCTCTCCCACTCCCCCTGCTTGTGTTCCCTCTCTTGCTGTGTCTCTCTCTGTCAAATAAATAAATAAAATCTTTAAAAATAAATAAATAAATAAATAAAAACACATATAACTCAACAGAAAAAAAGAATCTAATTAAAAAATGGGCGAGTATTTGAATAGACATTTTTCCAGCGAAGACATACAAATGGTCAACAGGTACATGAAAAGGTGCTCAACATCACTAATCATCAGGGAAATGCAAATCAAAACCACAGTGAGATATCATGTCATACCTGTTAGACTGTTGTTATCAAAAAGACAAGAAATAACAAGTGTTGGAGAGGATATGGAGAAAAGGGAAACTTGTACACTGTTGGTGGGACTATAAATTGGTTTAGCTACTGTGGAATAAATATGGAGTTTCCACAAAAAACTAAAACTAAAACTACCATATGACCCAGCAATTCTACTTCTGGGTATTAGTCCAAAGGAAATGGAATTACTATCTCAAAGAGATTTCTGTACCTCCATGTCCATTGCAGCATTATTTATAATAGCCAAGATATAAAAACAACCTGTGACTATCAGTGAATGAGTGGATAAAGTAAATTTGGTTTCTATATACAATGGAATATTATTCAGCCATAAAAAAGGAAATCCTGCCATTTGCAACAACATGGATGGAGAGTGAAGGTATTATGTTAAGCTAAGTAAATCAGACAGAGAAAGACAAATGCTATATGATCTCAATTATATGCGGAATCTAAAAAAAAACCCTGAACTCATAGATACAGAGAACAGATAAGTGTTACTAAAGGTAGAGGGTGAAGGAGGGTGGGCAAAATGGGTGAAGGCGATCAAAAGGTACAAACTTCCAGTCATAAGATAAATAAGTGCTGGGGCTGTAATGTACAACATGGTGACTATAGTTAACAATTACTATATTGTATATTTGAAAGGTGCTAAAGAGAGTACACTTTAAAAGTTTTCATCATAAGAAAAAAATTGTTAACTATGTGTGGTGATGGATTTTTAACTAAACTTATAGTGCCAATCAGTTTGTAATATATACATATATCAGATCATTATATACTTTTTAAAGATTTATTTATTTATTTTTAGAGAGAGAGAAAAGGAGAGAGAGTGTGGGGTGAGGAAGGGCAGAGGGAGAAGGAGGGAGACAATCTCAAGCAGACTCCCTGCTGAGCGTGGAGCCTGATGTGGGGCTTGATCTCACAACCCTGAGATCATGACCTGAGCTGAAATCAAGAGTCAGATGCTTAACCAATTGAGCCACCCAGGGGCCCCAATCAGATCATTGTA
The DNA here is from genome assembly GCF_011800145.1 of Mirounga leonina. Taxonomy (NCBI): domain Eukaryota; kingdom Metazoa; phylum Chordata; class Mammalia; order Carnivora; family Phocidae; genus Mirounga; species Mirounga leonina. The sequence continues at coordinate 4,864,073 of NW_023270232.1, read as the reverse complement.
TTTTATACCTAAAACTAATATAATTTTATATGTCAATTATATCTCAATAAAAAATTTAAATACTACTTTGTTTTATTTTGTCCTACTCTATAAGACATTTTCTTATCATTACCCAATAAAACTGGATATCAATATAAAATACAGCAAAAAACATTTTTTTATTAATCCAATGCTGTTGATAATCATTTATTGTGTGCACTCCCTAGTCATGTCCTCTGCTAAGTATTTCTCATGCAGTATTTTTGTTAAAAGAGAGAGAGAATTCATTGGCTAGGCTTAATGGCAAATTGCATACAACAGAAAAAAGAATCAGTGAACTTAAAAGATTGGTTAGTGGAAATTATGCAAACTGAAGCACAGAGGGAAAAAAAATTAATAAAAACAAAACAGAACATGAAAGATGTGTGAGACATGATAAAATAATCTAACATAGGTATATTAGAGTCCTGGGAGGAGAGAGGAGAAATACTGGGTCACAAGCCAAGAATTTTCAAAATCCAACAAAGACAGCAACCTGCAGATTAAAGAAGCTCTCAGCGAATCTCAAGCAGAACAAATAAAAAGAAAGCCACACCCACACACATTATAGTTAAACTGCTAAAAACTAAGGTTAAAAGGAAACCCTTAAAAACAGCCACAATAAAAAGACACATTACTTGCAAGAGAACAACACTAAGAATGATGATTGACTTCTCAACAAAAACTATGGAAACCAGAGGCACCTGGGTGGCTCAGTCGGTTAAGCGTCCAACTCTTGATTTCAGCTCAGGTCATGATCTCAGGGTCATTGGGTGGAACCCCATGTAGGGCTCTGCACTGAGTGGGGAGTCTGCTTAAGATTCTCTCTCTCTCCCTCTCCCTCTGCCCCTCCCCCCTCGTGTGTGTGCGCGTGTGTGTGTGTTTTCACACACACAAAAAAATCTATGGAAGCCAAAAAAATATGAAATAACATCCTTAAAATATTGGAAGAAAAGAATCTGCCAAATTAGAAATCTATTTCCTTCCAAAATGAGTCAAAAAAAAAAAAAAAGACATTTTCAGACAAATAAATGTTGAGCGAATTTTCCTCCAGTAGTACTGTATTACAAGAAATGACAATTGAAGTTTTCCAGATTGAAGGAGAATGATCCCAGATGGAATCATGGAACTGCACAATGAAAGAAAAAACAGCCAAGTGGATTAATATAACACAGTTTTTAATATAAAAAGACTATCAACTGTTTAAAACAACAACAACTATGTATTGTAGGTATTATAACAAATATATATGTAAACTATATGTCAACAATAGCATAAAGGGCAGGAGGAAGGTAAATAGGTTTATACCATAAGATTCTTACATTGCCCATGAAATGGCAAAACACTAAGTCAAGGTAGGCTGTGATACATTAAAAATCCATATTGTAATTCCTAGAGTACCACCTCAAACAATGTAAACTTTTCCAGGGTGAAGATAATATTGTATATTTAAGTTGTATGAGGGCATGCATTTGTTGAAACTCACCACATGGAAAATTTTAGTTTACTCATTTCATTGAATGCAGAGTTTATCTCAAAAGAAAGTAAAAGCATTTAACAATCAGAATAATTTAAAAGCCAATAGATGAAATAAGATGGAATAATAAAACTACTTGAATTAATCCAAAAGAAGTCAGGAAAACAGAAATAAAGAAACAACAAATAGGACAAATAAAAAACAAAGCATTCAGGGGATAGGATTAAACCCACCTGTAATAGTAGTTACACTAAATGTAAATAGAATAAATACTCCATTTAGAAAACAGAAATTATCAGACAACATAAAGACAAGACAAAATAAGAGATCCAACTAAATGCTGTTTACAAAAGACACACTTTAAATAAAAGGGTACACATTGTTGAAAATAAAAGGACAGAAAATAATATAGCATGCAAACATTAACCATAAAACAGCTGATGCAAATACCTTAGTATCAAACAAAGTAGACATAAATAAACAACAACAAAAAGTCTCTGGCAAAATTGATCAACAAAAAGAGAAAAGGCTTAGAATAATGTAATGAATGAAAATGGGGACATAACTAGAGATACACTATTTTTTTTAAATAATGAGAGAACATTAGTTAAAACTTCATGTCACAGTGATAGATACATAGATCAATAGAATAGAATTGAGAGTCCAGAAATGCACCCATACATTTATGGTCAATTGATTATTGACAAGAGTGCCAGGAACCTTCAATGAGGGAAGAATAGTCTTTTCAAGAAATGGTGCTGGGATTCAACAATGGATAGCCAAATGCAAAAGAAAGAAGTTGGTCCTCTCCCTCACACCATATATAAAAATTAACTCAAAATGTGTAAAAGACCTAAATGTAAAAACTAAAACTATAAAACACAGAGAAGAAAACATAGGGGTAAATCTTTACCTTGTGTTAGGCAAAAGTTTTCTAAATATAACACCAACAGCACAAACAAAAGAAAAAATAAATTGGACTTTATCAAAAGTATAACTGTAAGCTTCAAAGGATATTTTCAAGAAAATGAAAAGACAAGCTACCAAAATGGAAGAAATTGTTTGTAAATCATACATCTGAAAAGGGTCTAGTATCCAGAATATATAAAAAACACTTAAAACTCAACAATAAAAAGAGAAATAGTCAACTTTTAATATGGGCTAAGGATTTTAGCAGACACGTCTCCAAAGAGGATATACAAATGACCGATAAGCATATAAAAAGATGCTGAATATCAATAGTCACTAGGGAAATGCATATCTACACCTAGTGAGATATTACTTCATAAAAACTAGGATGGCTGTAATTAAAAAGACTGCCAATAGCAAGTGTTGATGAGGATGTGGTGGAACAACACTCCACTACACACGCGCGTACAAACACACACACTCTGCTGTGGTGGGAATGTAAATGATGCAGCCACTTTGGGAAACAATCTGGCAGTTCCTCAAAAAGTTAAAACATAGAATTACCATACGGTCCAGCAATCCTATTACTAGATGTATATCTAAGAGAATTAAAATCATATGTTCACACAAAATCTTGTTGGCAAATGTTCACAGCGGCACTATTCATAATAACCAAATGTGGAAACCACCAAATATCCATCAACTTGTAAGTGAATAAACAAAATGCAGTGTATCCACACAATGGAATATCATTTGGCATTTAACAGAAGTAAGTTTTGACACATGCTATAACACGAAGCTTGAAAACGTTAAGTGAGAGATGCCAGACACAAAAGGGGACGATATGGTATGATTCCATCACATGAAATGTTCAGAACAGGTGCCTCCGTAGAGACAGAAAGCTGATTAGTGTTTGCCTGGGCTAGGGTTCAGGAGGAATAGTGGTTATTAATGGGTATGGAGCTTCTTTTGGGACGCTGAAAATGTTCTGGGATTAGATGGTAGTGATGGTTGCACAACTTGTTGATATTTTAAAGAACCCTGAATTGTACACACTTTAAAAGAGGTGAATTTTATGTTGTTTGAGTTCTATCTAAATTTAAAAAAATTGTGTCATTATATTTTTAAAATATGACAATGTGGATAAATTCTTGGAAAAATATAACCTAACCAACCTGATTGAAGAAAAAATGGAAAACCTGGATAGTCTGATTATTCAAAAAAATTGAAGCAGTAGTTAAAATCTTAACCCAAAGAAAATACAAGTCCCAAATGACTTTTGAAGTAGATTCTACAAAACTTTCAATGAACTCTTTCAGAGAATAAAAATTCCTTCTATGAGGCTAGTATACACATACAAAAGCAATGACGGTATGAAAAAGAAAAATGATAAGCTTATTTTACTCATAAATATAGATGCAGAAATTCTAAATAAAATATCAACAAATCAAATCCAACAGTTATAAAAATGATAATAATATCATTTTAATATTTATTTCATAAATAATGAAAATAAAAATGACCAAGATGGGTTTACCCAGCATTGCAGTGATGCTTTAATATTATTAAATAGATGTCACTCACTTTTGTTAAGTAAATGAGAAAAAAAATTTTATACTACATCAATAGTGTAGTAAAATAATTTGATAAAATTCAATACCTGTTTGTGGGAAAACAAAAAGTCTTAGTAAACTATGACTAAAAGAGAACCTATGTAAGCTGATAAAATGTACTCCTAAAAACACATAAAAATCATTCTAGGAGGATGGAGCAGAGGCACTGCCTCACGGAGGGCCTGCATGGGCTCAGCCTTCAAGATCCACAGGTGGGGGGTGCCGCTGGGTGTGGGAGGGAACCCCCACTTTTCCTAGTGGCTCTGTTTCAGCCTCAGTCCAGCAGGTAATAGGGCCCGTGAAAATCAACAAGAACTTGCCATCAGGAAAACATGAAGAAATCCCAGGAAATTAGCAAGGGAAAAAGAAAGGAGTTTACCTTGACTACCTCTCAGAGGAAGCAGAGGGACTCTGAGATCACACAGCACAAGCAAAAGGCAGCTGATGAGAAGTAGTCTGTGCAGATAAGAGAAAAATGCTGAGTGACTGTCTGGAAAGCCCGGTGCTGCTTCCAACTAGATGTATCATAAGTTCTGTGAGCGAGATTTTGTAGAGTGAACAGTCATTACATATGTTATAACAGATCCTTATAAAACTATTTTAAATTTTACTGTACAGCTTGTGTTGGTGTGATGTTTCAGACCCATTCTTCAAAAATAAAACACTAACCATGCATATGAAAAAAAATGATTCTAAATGAAGAAATGTGTAGGAATAAGACAAAGATCCTCACCACCGCCATTTCACATCAACATTGTACTGTATGATTTAGGTGATATAGACAAGAAACAAAATTAAAAGTGGAGAAATAGAAAGAAAAACTGATAATGTTGGTGGATTATATAATGGTCTATACATAAAATCCAAACTAATTTAAATAACTAGAGGAGATTCCTAAATTTTATCATTTCACTGTGGTTGTGTAAGAGATTGTCCTTGTTCTCAATAAATACACGATGCGTTATTTAGAGGTGAAGGGTCACGATCTTTGCAATTCACTCTTTTTTTTTTTTTTAAGATTTTATTTATTTATTTGACAGAGAGAAACACAGCGAGAGAGGGAACACAAGTAGGGGGAGTAGGAGAGGGAGAAGCAGGCTTCCTGCTGAGCAGGGAGCCCGATGCGGGGCTCGATCCCAGGACCCTGGGATCATGACCTGAGCCGAAGGCAGACGCTTAACGACTGAGCCACCCAGGCGCCCCTTTGTAATTCACTCTTGAATGATTTTGCAAAACTAGAATATGAGTAGTAAATAATCCCTATTATATTACATTATGTATCTACACAGGGAGATAAAACAAATCTGGCAAATATTATCTATCAATGAATTTAGGTGAAGGATAATGGGAGTTCATTGTAACATTCTTGCCAGTTTTCTATAGATTTTGGATTTTTTCAAACTAACAAGGTTAATAAAAGTAATCCAAAAGTCTAGTAAGGTAATTGGATATAAGATTAGTAATAAAAGTCAATTGCATTTCTTTGCATTAGCAACCAGACAATTAGGAATTAAAACTTTTTCTAAAGGACTGAATTTTTAATCACAAAACTGTATCACAAAACTATCGCAAAACTATAAACTACTTAGGAATAAATCTAAGAACAAAAGTGTGGAAGATCTATGTAGGAAATCACAAAGCTTTTTGGAAAACATTAGGAAAGGCCTAAATTAATGGAGAGACAAGCCATGTTAATGGCTAGGAAGAATTAGTATCTTAAAGAGATCATTCTCCCCAAATTAATCTACAGATGCAATGCAAGATCAATACAATTACCAAAAGGCTTTTTTGAATTTTGGTTTTTGTGGAATTTAAGAAGCTTGCATGTTATGTCAATGGTGAAGGAGAGACTATTTAAGAAACAGAACTTGTAAAACTAGTTACTTAAAGGGGGAAAAATAAAATTGGCTTGTAAATTATCCATATGTAAAAATCATCTCCACTTGGATTAAGAACAAATGTCAAAAGCAAAACTTTATCATTTTTTTTTTAAGTAATATCTACACCCAACATGGGGTTTGAACCCACAACCCTGAGATCAAGAGTCACATGCTCCACCAACTGAGCCAGCCAGGTACCCCTCAAAAGTAAAACTTTTTTTTTTTTTAAGATTTTATTTATTTATTTTTTTGAGAAACAGAGACAGAGCATAAGCAAGGGTAGGGGCAGAGGGAGAGAGAGAAGCAGACTCCCCAGTGATCAGGGAGCTGACTCGGTGCTTGATCCCAGGACCCCTGAGATTATGACCTGAGCCGAAGGCAGCTGCTTAACTGACTGAGCCACCCAGGTGCTCCTCAAAAGCAAAACTTTAAATGTTTTTAGAGGACAATATTGTTGAAAATCCTTCTGACCTTGAGGGTAAAGAAAGATTGGTTAAGAAACAAAAAATGCAGGGCGCCTGGGTGGCTCAGTTGGTTAAGCGACTGCCTTCGGCTCAGGTCATGATCCTGGAGTCCTGGGATCGAGTCCCACATCGGGCTCCCTGCTCAGCAGGGAGTCTGCTTCTCCCTCTGACCCTCCTCCCTCTCGTGCTCTCTCTCATTCTCTCTCTCGCAAAAAAAAAATTAAAATTAAAATTAAAAAATAAAAATTTAAAAAAAAAAGAAACAAAAATGCAAACATTTTTAAAGATTTTATTTCTTTAAGAGAGAGAGTGAACGAGTGAGGGCAGGAGCAGAGGGAGAGGGACAAGCAAACTCTGGGCTGAGCACAGAGCCCGACATAGGGCGTGATCCCATGACCCTGAGATCATGACCTGAGATAAAATCAAGAGTTAAATGTTTGACCAACTGAGCCACCCAGGTGCCCCCCCCAAAAATGCTAACTTTTTAAAAAAGATTAAGAATTTTGACAATATTAAGAACTATGTTCATCAAAACCTTAAAGAAAATGAAAAAATGAGAAGATATTTGTAATGCCTAAAACTGACAAAGGACCAGATCCATAATATATAAAGAACTCCTACAAATCAATAAAAAGGAAAAAAGAGCTCAACTTAAAAATAGGCAAAAGCCATGACTAAAACATTTCTTAGAAGAAGGAAAACATTTGGTCCATAAATATATGAAGAAATGTTAAATATCAGGGAAATACAAATTAAAACCACAATTATATACCACTATATACCTATTAGAATGTCTAAAATTAAAAAGACCAACCAATCCAAGTGTTGACAAAGATGTGGAAAAACTCAAAGTCTCATATACTACTGATGGGAGTATAAAATGGTTCAACTACTTTGGAAAATAGTTTGGCTTTTGCCTAAAAATTTAATTCAATGACCTAGCTATTCCACTCCTAGGTATTTACCCAAGAGAAATTAAAGTATATATCCAAACGAAGACTTGTATACAATGCTCATAGCTGTCTTATTTGTAATAACCCAAAACTGGAAACAACCCAAATATCCATGAATAGATGAATGGATAAACAAACTGTGGTATATCCATATAATGGAACAGTCAGCAATAAAAGGAATGAAATCGATACTTGCATCAACATGAATGAGTCTCAAAGTAAGTATACTGAGTGAAGAAAGCCAGATTTAAAAAGTATACCAACTATATGCTTCCATTTATATAAAATTCTAAAAAATGCAAACTAAATTATATCAAAACAGAAAGCAACTCAGTAGTTAACTGAGTAAAAGGAAAGAGAAACAGGGCAGAAAGGAGGTATTACAAAGGGTCACAAGGAAACTTGGCGGTGCAATGTTTATTATCTTGATTGTGTTAATGATATCATAGCTTGAAATATTGGCAGTTTGCTGCATGTCAAGGAAAAAAGTTCGCTGTAGCTTGACTGTAAGAGAACAGAATAATTCCTTTTAGAGAGAAAATCCCTCTTTTTATTCAAATACCTCAATGGGAACTTTTTGGCTGGGAAAGGTGAGGTCCCCTGGGCTGGCGTAGGGTTAGAGACTGTAGAAGAGTCATTAGCTCTATGAAACAAAACGCTGGGAATTTTTCATTTTATGGAAAGAGTCCAGAATTCATAGAAGAGAAGGATATGAGAAAGAAGCTTGCAGAGGAATTGGGGAGAATCCATAATCCATGTAACCAGCAGAGCCTATGGAGAATGATGGCCAGTGAAAAATTCTCTGGGGGGCGCCTGGGTGGCTCAGTTGGTTAAGCGACTGCCTTTGGCTCAGGTCATGATCCTGGAGTCCCGGGATCGAGTCCCGCATCAGGCTCCCTGCTCGGCAGGGGGTCTGCTTCTCCCTCTGACCCTCCCCCCTCTCATGCTCGCTCTATCTCATTCTTTCTCTCAAATAAATAAATAAAATCTTTAAAAAATAAAAAATAAAAAAAAAAGAAAAATTCTCTGGGGTGGAGACAGTCATAGAAATTTGATATCTAATATTCATATTTAAGTTGTTTCCTATTCTGTGAAGTAGTCCCTGTTCCATGGTCTCCAAGCCTTTAGTTCAGTCTGTTCCAAACACTAGCCTTGAGTTAATGGTGTTTGGGGAATCCAAGAGGAAGGGACAGTTCTGTACATCAGACAAAACAGAGAGAGAGAGAATGGCAACCCCTGCAGGAATTGTGACATCGGCTAAGATGAGTGGAAGCAGTTTACTGGAGGCAGGAATAAGAGGAGTAACTGGAAGATGTAAGCATTTCATTCAGGAGTGTTGAAATGTGAGTGCAGGAGACAGTCCTCTCTGCAGCATGTGGGATATGAACCATTTTATTTGAGTATTAGAGGAAAGAATGACTCCAGACTGGCTGACTTTGTGAAAGGTACTCTAGACTGTCACAGAGGTGACTCGGCAGGAACTGGGTCACATACAGACAGTGATTCCATACAGACTGGAATTGTCCCTGTGCTGTTAATGCATCCCTGCTTTTTAGGTCAATCCCCCAAACCATTCTGATTCCCTAAATTATCAATAACCTACCTTTCTGCTATCTCTCTTTCTTTCTTATATATTAAAACAAAACAAAACAAAACAAAACTGAAAGATTTCATTTTCTCACCAGCATCATTCTTTCCCTGGCTGGAACAGAAAGGAATTCAACTCTTCTACTCTAATTGACCCTCTTAGTTCACCCCAAATATGAGCTACCAGATCCCTCTATCATCCCTGACTTGGCCCAAGTCCCATCCTTCCTCTAACAAAATATGGTTCGCGAGGAGTTTCAACTGTGAAATAGTACAAGAGGGAATATATCAAGACAGTGGAGGTGGAAGGAAGGGGTTGTGAGAAACGCATTTCTCTCAATTGCCATTCTTTACCCATCTGCATACCTGGGCAATCAGCTTGGAAGGACTTTTGGGTTGATGTTCAAGGTGACCACACCAATCAGACAGGCCCCCTAACAATATAGCAACCACCATAACACAACTACCTCACATGCGTACCAGTGGCTCATAGCTTATCCCAGTGTCCACGTATTTAGCTTGTATAGTTGGCATAACCTTGTTAGCTGTTATATGTGAGGAAATTGCAGCTCAGAAAGGTTGAATAGCATGCCTGATTCTTTCTGAGTCCAAACCACACTGCCTCTCCGCCATCTAAGATGCTTTCCCTAATTAAGTGCCAGGTTTAGTAGGACATTTCCGTCAGAGATTATTAACCTAAGCCCCCACAGGAAAGACCCCCAAAATGGGGAGTCCCTAAGCTTCTTTGGGACTTATTTTCAATCACCTCTAATTGAAATTTGGCATTTCCTTCCATTTTGGATGCAGACAACAAACCACAGTACTGGCAGCAGCCCCTGGGACTCTGTCTCCAGGAGAAACCGTGGACATTTTCATGTCTGCACTGTGGTTGCAAATGTCTCAAAATACTACTGTTTCTACTCATCAGGATTTCAGAATTATGGTTGTTATCAGGTTCCTGCTGGATCTCATTACAGTGCAATAAAAAATAAGCACATATGTTACTTTAATCTAATAATTGTAATTCAATACCATTGGCTTCCCTTGTACCCCTACATATTTTAGGCATTTAGAAGCATTAGGTGGGGCGCCTACGGGTGGCAGAGTTGGTTGGGCAGCCGACTCTCAATTTTGGCTCAGGTCGTGATCTCTGGGTCATGAGATTGAGCCCCACATCAGGCTCCACGCTCAGCACAGAGTCTGCTTAAGACTCTCTCCCAGGGACACCTGGGTGGCTCAGATGGTTCGGCATCTGCCTTTGGCGCAGGTCATGATCCTGGGGTCCTGGGATTGCGTCCCACTTTGGGTTCCTAGCTCGGTGGGGAGTCTGCTTCTCCCTCTGCATCTCCCCCTGCTTGTGCTCTCTCTGTCTCTCTCAAATGAATAAATAGGATCTTTTAAAAAAAAAAAAAATTCTCTCTCCCTCGCCCTCTGCCCCTCCCCCCACCATGCTCACACTCTCTTTCTCTCTAATAAATAAATCTTTAAAAAAAGAAGCATTATGAGAAAGGATCTGTAGGCTCTGCATGATTGCCAAAGGGGTTTATGGTGCACATGTACACACACGCATACACATATATACTCCCACACAGGCTGAGAGTTCCTGATCTAAAGGACGAAGCACGTGGTCAGGAATTGTGTTCTCCTCTTGTTCCTGTTTACCATATTGTATTGCAGGTATTTATATGTCTTTCCCTCCTTGCTAGCATGTGAATTCTAATAAAGCAGGAGTGCTATCTTCTATTCCTTTGGGTCCTCGGTGCCTAGAACAGGGCTTGGCATTCACTGAACGATCATTTATAGAGTATCTCATGTGTATAAGGCTCAGGTCCCATTGGGGGAGGCTAAAGAATGAAGAGATTCAAGGGAGAGCAATAAATTCATTCACATACTTGTTTGAACATTCATTCATTCATTCATTCATTCATTCATCCATTTAGAGAATTATCTAATGGCTATTCAATGCCAGTCACTGTGGTAGGCTTTGGGGAAAATAGGAAAGATGAGATCCAAGTCCTTATTCTCACAGAGCCCCCATTCCAGCTAATGGGAAGAAGAGTACACAAGATTTCTGAAGACAGACAAATGGGAATAAGGTCACTTCTTCTGGAGAGTCAGAGTCATGGGGAAAACCTAGTTCTTAAATCTATCAGCTCTTTTTAGCCAAAAGGTTACTGGGAGAAACTAACCACAGGGTAGAAATGTAGACTAAGATGCCCCTCCTAAGAGGAAAAGTCGGGTCCACATGAGGATGATTTACCTTGTTGGTGTGGCTGCTGGTCTTGCCTAGTAAACTTTGAGGAGAAGTTAGCCTTCCATTGCCCCTGGTGTTTCAGGGGCTGGCCTGTCCAAAGACAGCAAGATGAATGTGTGCCCTCTCAGCAGTTCCGTTCTGATTCAAAGATTCTATGATGCTCTTAATTAGTCAGAATGTGCAAGGTTGCCTAGATACCTTGGGGGTTCTTTTTCTGGTAAGAGCCCAGAGCTGGATGAGCTCCTCAAACCTGCCAAATATGTGGTGAGGGACCAGGTATGGGACAATGTAATGGTCCAAGTGCCTGCATCTCTGGGCCAGCTCACCCATCCAGGTGGGAGGGTGGAGGCAGAGACTCCCATCAGAAGCAGGAGGAAAAGGGACTGGGGGGCTGGGTGTGTCTTACCAAGGAAACAGAGAACTGGGGAGAGATAACAAGGGCAACAGGTTTGGGGTTGATGAAGACAAAATCAGATAAGGTGGAAGATTTCCTGAAAGTATAACTTCAAAATATAAAAAGATAAATTCAATAAATCCATACAACATCTCCCCAGAGAGGTATAACCTTAAAATTAAAAAAAAAAAATTCATTTTGGTAAATCTAGGCCCCACCCACAGAAGTATCTCTCTACATGTTTACTGAATGTATGAAAAAATATTTCCTAGGGAACCTCAGCTCCCTCATCTGTCCCCAGCCCTAGCTGGCCTCTCTAACCCTCCTTCAGCCTCCTCCATTCTGTCTGTCTGAACATCCTGCTTCAACAAATGGTGACAATTATCACTAGGAATTAAGTACATAAATCAAAATAAAATCAGCCTGGATGATCTGGGATATTATCTCTTCAGTCTGTAGCCCATGATAATGGCCTCTACATTTTCCAAAGAAATTTTCTTGGAACACTTCATTTTTCAATCATGCCTCCATCTAGTAAGTGTTTAATAAGAACAGCATCTTCCTGGGTTCACTGGAGCAATACAAAAATGTATTTAACAAAGAGCTTTCAGTCTCCTAGGCTAGATGAGAAACACATACGGGCACCTCTGTGATGAGGTAGGAAGTCACAGGTGGTTCGGATTAATGGGTGGTGGGGAGGTTGAGAAAAAGCAAGGACATCCAGCGGGGAAATGGTCAGGGACAGGTCAACTCCACTTAGTTCTGGAGGCTAGAATGCAGACTAATGGGACTGGTGGGGACGGCTGAGTTCCAGTGAGGTAGAAGTCAGCTTGGAAATCAAAAGGACCTCCAGCCAACTTTAGCTGTTCAAAAGCAAGGGCTGTAGGATCATGTGGTAAATGCCCAGGCACGAGAAGTATTCGTTCAAATGAGATTTGGATAAACTGTTAAAGGTATTATAGAAGATATTCCATATATTTCCCCCTGTTGGGAAGAAGCCTGGGCTAGAGGGATGCTCTCAGAAACTTCAGTGTCCCTTATTCCACCAGCAGAGCATGAAGTTAGCAAGCGAGCCTCCCAAATGAAATATTGATACCTCATGCAAAGATTCTTAGGAAATCAAATATTTTTTATTCATTTACTGGATTTCATATACCTAACAGTCCTTAAAACAACTACCCACAGTAGCAACACAAACCACATGTAAAATGAAAACAGGTGCCCCAAACGGCACCCCTCCCCATCACACATGCAATATTGAGAAACAAAATCCTACAGATGCTAACATAACTCACTTTAAGCATGAAAGGATTTCTGCAGGGCCGCCTGGCAACCAACCCTTCTTCATCCTGGGGCTGATACTCCCAAGTCTTTATTCTCTTTCCATGTTCCAGGTCAGCATGATGAGTTAAGGACAAGTTAGATTAGATCTCCAGTTTATTACATGAATCCCTATCCTTCTCAAATGTGCATCCACAGGTGAGGACCCAATCTACTACAATCAATGGCTGAAGTTCCCCGGTGGGGAGCCAGCCAGCCAGGCCACATGGGCAACAGCCACAGGACCCAAAGCCATAGAGAACTACCAGCTCCGTCCTCAACTGAAAATTTGCTAAAAGGGGACCTCAGGCCCAAATGCTTTGATTTTACAAGTTGGCCCATCTTTGGCCCAAATATGCGAATCAGAAATATCATTTAATGCCCCTGAAAGCACCGAGTAACCAAATGCTAGAAGTACCCGAGAACCCGGGGTTCTCTTTCGGCCATCCAGAATGTGAAGTCAGCTAGAAGCCTGCTTCTGGTCCCTGACCAACGCATCTGCCAGAGGAAAGGCAAGCCAGTATCCAAGGCACATGGGGCCCAAGCCCGAGGGGGTTCCTAGTCCTCCTTCTGGGCCTGCTGTAACCTCTTGGCCACAGCAGTGATCAGAGCGGCTCCTTTTCCACTCCCATCTTCGGACAGCATGAGCGTCACATCACATCGAGGTGCTAGTTCTTTCACAGTTTCCTGTAATATCCGAGAAAAGCTATAAGAGAGAGAAAGAGAAACATCATCAGCACTTACATATAGGATCAACATATTTATGAATGATTCCAATCTAGTTTGTTCCTTCCAGCTTGCTTCTCCAGGCTGTAGAATGGCTTCCTATACTGCTTGCTAAAGAGCTGTTTTAATTGTACCTTTTATTGAGCAGCTACTAATGCCAGAGACTATTCTAGGTGTTTTATATACAGAATATACATATAGTCAAAGTGTAATAAATAACAGTTTTTGGGGGGGTTTGGTTTTTTTTTTTTTTTTTTTTAAGATTTTATTTATTTGACAGTGAGAGAATGAGCACAAGTAGAGGGAGTGGCCGGCAGATGGAGAGGGAGAAGCAGGGAGTCCGACGCGGGGCTCGATCCCAGGAGCCTGGAATCATGACCTGAGCCAAAGGCAGACGCTTAACGACTGAGCCCCAGGCACCCTTAAATAACAGTTTAAAAACAATTATTAGGGGGCGCCCGGGTGGCTCAGTCGGTGAAACATCCAACTCTTGATTTTGGCTCAGGTCATGGTCTCAGGTTCATGAGATCAAATCCCACATCCCTCTCCCTCTCTCTCCCCCTCAGCCCCTCCCCCCCTGCTGGCTCACTCTCTCATAAATAAATAAATAAATAAATAAATAAATAAATAAATAAATAAATAAATAAAATCTTTAAAAAAAAAAAAAAGAAAAAGAAACGATCACTTGGTTTTTGTCCCTTGGTCAAGTTTTGGTTCAAGAGAGAGGCTTGTAGGGATCACATCAGAAATAAGTGACTCTTCTGGAACCAAAGTAGTGAAAATATTCTTTAACTAATTTTGCTAGAATTAGAGTTCTTCAACTCTACACTCCATAGTATATATCACTTCATAAACAATCCCAGCACAATGGACCAACTTAAATAAAGATGTTTATCCAGGGGTCTCATTTGAGAGGACAAGAAGTTCTATTTCTACATCCATTTTTATTTCTATAATCCCAATTCTCTTATACCTAAAATCTCAACATTAAGGATATACTCTCTTTTGATAAGATTGGCCTATTTCCTTTGATTTTAAAATACAGATAAGCCTTAAAGTGTTAGGGCAGAGATGTGGGTGACAGAGGGAAAGGGGTGTGAAGTGCTGGTTACTAAGTAGGTCCATAAACCCTGCCTTTCGGCATATTGACCTTGGTGGTTAGATTGGCCATGGGATGCTTTCTGGTCAATAAGTTATGAATTAAGATTTTAAAAGTCGGGCGCCTGGGTGGCTCAGTTGGTTAAACGACTGCCTTCGGCTCAGGTCATGATCCTGGAGTCCCAGGATCGAGTCCCACATCGGGCTCCCTGCTCAGCAGGGAGTCTGCTTCTCCCTCTGACCCTCCCCCCTCTCATGTGCTCTCTCTCAGATAAATAAATAAAATCTTTAAAAAAAAAAAAAACTAATGATGTAATGTATGGTGATTAACGTAACATAATAAAATAAAAAATTTAATTTCCTTTGTCATTTTTCCATTAATAAAACAAATGAGACAAATGTAAAAATAAATAAATAAATAAGTGATTCTAAGGGGAAAAACAAGAAAAGATACCAGTCCCTTATTTTGGATAAATTAGTCATCATCACAGGAAGAGCTAACGATCCAGGATTACAATAACAGTATATTCGTGTATATGTTTCAGTGTGATTGGAAATTGTTATGAACTTGTTAATACTTTTCCTCTTCACCAAAACAAAATGTTAAACATTAAATAAAAATAATAGCTTTCAAAAAAATAATAACAGCTTTAATGTTGACTTTTTTGTGACATGCCACGCACTCTACAGATACTGTTTAACTTCGTCCTCACAACAACCTATGAGGTAGGTAAGATTTTTGTCATCATTTTACAGATTAAGAACGGAGGCTCAGAGAGGGCAAGAAACTGGCCCTAGGCCTTCCAGCTTCTTCTTCTTTTTTTTTTTTTTAAGATTTTATTTATTTATTTGACAGAGAGAGAGAGAGACAGTGAGAGAGGGAACACAAGCAGGAGGAGTGGGAGAGGGAGAAGCAGGCTTCCCACTGAGCAGGGAGCCCAATGAGAGGCTCGATCACAGGACACTGGGATCATGACCTGAGCCGAAGGCAGACGCTTAACGACTGAACCACCCAGGCTCTAAGTGATGGAGCCAGGATTCAAACTCACATTAATCCTTCTGTCCACTGACTCTGAGCTAAGAAAGTTATAACCAGTTCACACTTGACAAATGCTCTGTGCTGTGCAAAATGTTCAGTTCTCATTACCTCCCTGTGAGGTCAGATGGGAGTACTTAGTACTAATCACTTGTATTTGTTGAGCACTTACTCAGCCCTACGAGGTAGAGATGACTACAGCCTTGAGGAGCATGGGGTTCAGAGAGGATGGCGAGCACTCCCACATCCTAACCACTAGGAAAGAGAGCCACGCGGGCTCCCTTTAGATGCAGTGGGGGCCTCTCTGGGGCACTCACTGCGGGTGCAGCTTGTACAGGGTGCCGTCCACTCCCACGGTGATCTTCAGGTACTCCAGCCCCTGGTCTTGCCTCCTCTTCTCCACGACAGCAGCCAGGCCGGCGCCATAGAGCTGGGCTGCCCGCCGGGACACGGCTCCGCACACCTCTTTCACCACAATGCTGTCCTCACACGTGCTGTCCAGGCCGAGCTGCTGCAGGATCTTCCTGACCTGGAGGAGGGCCAGCCGATCGCTGCAGGCAAGCAGAGCAGGACGTCAGGACCTGCTTCCTGGGGCCCTGGACCCTGCTCCGCGTGGCTCACAGCCCCCACATCCCTATATGCCTTAGGCGGAAGGAGGAAAAAAATGATCCAGGCAATGGCTGCGTTAGAGCAGAATGCCACAGCAGCTGGGACTCAAGGAAGCCTGCGACTCCCCCCCACCACCAGAAGTCCCACCATCTTTAAAAAATAAAGTGTGGCCCCTCTGGTGTTAGGCATGTTCAAACCTATTATCTCACTAGAAGCTATTCTTAGATTCAGCAACCAACACATCAGGTGTACATTTTCAGAAGATGAATCTGAGGTTCAGAGTTGCTAGAGACTTACCCACAGACAGCAGAGAGCGGGGATTCAAGCACATGCCTTCTCACACCAAGTCTATCCTCTCCCCTGTGCATGCCAGCTCCCATTACTCTGGCCCTGTTCACCTGGAGGCCAACTTTCCTTCTACTTAATTTTTCTGATTTTCTGCTTTCTCTTCCCAACTAGACTACATGCTCTTTGAGGGTAAGACTGTATTCTCAGTAGTAACCCGCATAGGGCTGTGTACATTCAATGGGGAAGTGAATAAATTAGTAAACAAAATACAATCAGCACTTCAGTGAACAGGAACCCACACACAGGACCATAAGCACATAAGCACAAAACAGAGAAGCACCTGCCATGGGGACAGGCTGGCCTCAAGTCTAGACCCTGATTATCTCCCAGTGAACTCCTAGAGCTCTGGCTTCCAAGCTAAACAAGGTAAAATTATATCCTTGACTGTTTCAAGGAATACAAAGGGAAGAAGAATGTTATTAAGGGAGAAAAACTGAGAAATAACCTGTCTGGCTATACAGTGGATTCAGCAGGTAAATGGTGGTGTAGTCAGAGAATATAATCCTTTGTAGACCCTAACAATGAGCTTGAGTGACAATGTTTAATGCTATGGCAAACGTTCATGACATATAAGTTAAAAAAATAGATGATAAAATACTATGTGCCATATGATCTTGGTTTGTTGTTGTTTTTGAATGTTTGTCTTTGTGCAGAAAAAAAAAAATCAGAGCAGAAGGAAATCTGTTCAGATGCTGGTAGGATTACTGGTAGTTCTTATTTTCTTCCTTTTGCCTTTTTTTTTTTTTTTAAATTTAAGTAATCTCTACACCCAGGACACCTGGGTGGCTCAGTAGATTAAGCATCTGCCTTCAGCTCAGGTCATGATCTCAGGGTTCTGAGATCGAGCCCCGCATCGGGCTCCTTGCTCAGTGGGGAATCTTCTTCTCCCTCTCTCTGTTCATGTTCTCTCTCTCTGTCTCTCTCAAATAAATAAATAAAATCTTAAAAAAAAAGTAATCTCTATACCCAACTTGGGGCTTGAACTCACAACTCCGAGATCAAGAGTCATATTCTCTTCCAACTGAGCCAGCCAGGTGCCCCTTCCTTTTGCTTATGAATGAGTAATATTTGTATAGGATTAAAAAAGTGGATTTTTTTTTTCAGTATGTAAAATAATAAAACCTGAAATTCCTTCCACAGTCTAGCCCATCACAGTTTACCTAGTTCTTTGACGTACATTCCCCTGCTCAACCCTTGGGTCAATCACTGGGGTTAAACAGTAGAGCATTTATCTTCTATAAGGAAAGAAATTGTCATCCAGGGGTGCCTGGGTGGCTCAGTCGTTAAGCGTCTGCATTCGGATCAGGTCATGATCCCAGGGTCCTGGGGTCGAGCCCCACATCGGGCTCCCTGCTCCACGGGAAGCCTGCTTCTCCCTCTCCCTCTGCCCCTGCTTATGTTCCCTTCTCACTCTCTCACTGTGTCTCTCCCTGTCAAATAAATAAATAAAATCTTAAAAAAAAAAAAAGAAATTGTCATCCAGAGAGGTAATGCGACTTGCCTCAGGTCATACAGCACAAGCAATCTTAAACTCAGGCTTGGAGACTGTAGAAGCCCAGGATTCCCCCCAAGAATCCCTGTTGCATCCATTGGGCAATGTGCTTTGAAATGGGCCACAGTCAGCATAGCACCTCCCATTCCCAACTGGCAGGACATTGGATATGATTTTCTTTTTATTCCATGATGTTTAAAAATAAAATACCTCGAAACAGGAAATCAAAGCATCCAGAACAGACACCTTTTGTGCGGCAGAAGCAAATATTTCTGGAGGCATATAGGTCCTGCTAACTTACTCTTGTCCAAGAACATCTTCCTTTTTATTCAGGCAAAAAAAAAAAAAAAAAGGCAAGGCAAAGATAGTCCATTTGAGGAAGAAACCATTTGCTCCCACAGCAAAAGAGGATCCCTCTGGTCATCAAAGGTGATGGCTTTTAACTTACACTTTTGAATCTAATGGGTTGAAGCCAGACAAAAAGGAGGCGGGATATCTGCTGATCAACATTTCAAAAACACAAAATTGCTGCTGCTGCTACTGATTCTACCACCATCTCCTTAGACGGCAAGATCTGTTCTGCAACAGTCCATCTGATCTCTCTCATTAAGTACACTGCTTTCACTTCTAAAGAGTTTTCCTTTTCTCCCAAAGTGATTTTTGGCTTGCTGGCATCTGGCCATAAAGACCAGTAAAGGGCGCCTGGGTGGCTCAGTTGGTTAAGCGACTGCCTTCGGCTCAGGTCATGATCCTGGAGTCCCGGGATCGAGTCCCGCATCGGGCTCCCTGCTCGGCGGGGAGTCTGCTTCTCCCTCTGACCCTCCTCCCTCTCATGCTCTCTGTCTCTCATTCTCTCTGTCTCAAATAAATAAATAAAAAATCTTAAAAAAAAAAAAAAAAGACCAGTAAAATTAACTGAATGAATGCAAATTGACAGAAATTCCAAATACCAAACTTCTGATAGAACCAGTGCTGGTAGGAAAAGCAGTGAAACTGACATGTTTGTACATAACTAGTGATGGAAACTGGAACTATATTTTTAAAAGTGTGTCCTTAGGGAAATACTTCTTTTAACCAAACGCTTCTACTTCTAAGGAAATAATCTGTGAGATGCGAATGATAACACAAAAAAGAAATATAATGGTGTTACACAGAATTGCGGAAATCCATAAATTACAAGCTAGATATCTTATACTAAAGGGAAAGTTTAGGGGCGCCTGGGTGGCTCAGTCGTTAAGCATCTGCCTTTGGCTCAGGTCATGATCTCAGGGTCCTGGGATCAAGCCCCGCATCGGGGTCCCTGCTCCGCGGGAAGCCTTCTTCTCCTTCCCCCACTCCCCCTGCTTGTGTTCCCTCTCTCGCTGTGTCTCTCTCTGTCAAATAAATAAATAAAATCTTTAAAATAAATAAATAAATAAAGGGAAAGTTTAGTAAATTACAGTATAGCAATATAATGTAACATTACGCAGCCATTTAAAATGATAATTACACCAAAGAGTTGAGATGGGGAAGTTTCTCTTTCTAGAAGTATTCCAGCTAGAAGATGTAGGAGTGTTAGTATTAACTTGTCATCATTTTAGAATCACAGATCTAAGCAATGAGCATCAATGACTGCTAAGATCATAAAAGACAGACAGACAGACAATTCAATGCCACCTATGAAATATTCTTGTCCAAACTTCAATAGTGAATCTAACCAGGCATCTGGGTCTTCCTGTGAGTTTGCAAGAAATACAAGGGAGAGGAAAATGCTAAATGCTGTAATCAGCAAAATCTAGAACACAGGAAACTTCTAGGATACAATGACAGTTTCTTCATCAAATATATTCCAAGGGGAAACAAGAGGAGAAGTCTATACATTAAAAGAAATTTTTAAAAGACATATCAACCAACTGCACTTTATGGACCTTGTTTAGATATGGATGCAAACAAAAATTATTTGTAGGCAATTTGGAAAATAGAAACACTGGCAGGATATTTTGAGATTAAGGTTTATCATTAGCTATTTTAGATGTGATGATAGTATATGGTTATGGGTTTTTTTATTACTTGTTTTTAAGGATTTTTTGTTTGTTTTGTGTTGTTTCAATTTTTTATTTAAATTCTAGTTAGTTAACATATAGTGTAATATTGGTTTCAGGAGTAGAAGGTTATGGTTTTTTCAAAGAACTAATATTTTAGAAATACATTTGAAAATATTTATAGATAAACTGACATAAAATGTGAGATTTGTTTCAAATCAATCCAGTTTGGGGGTGGGAAAAGCAGGAGTATATTAACAGACTGAGTTTGGCTGTGAGTTGATCATTGTTGAAGGTGGTGATGCAAATATTAGATTCATTTTACCATTCCCTCTACTCTTATATATTTTAAAATTTTTCGTAATTATTTCAGAATTGTAACTGAAAATTGTCATGTACAAACACTAAATAAACAATATATAGAATGATATGTGTGGTATGATTGCAATTATGTTTACACACATTTAAAAACTTGAAAGGTAATATGCAAAAATCAAAACAGCTATATTTAATCATGACCATATGGGTGATTTTTTCAAAGAGTTTTCTTTCATATTATGGACACATCATCTTTTCAGAAACAAAAGAGGATCACTTTTTAGCCGAAGTTCACTCCCGTGTAACAGTTTAGGAAGCTCAGGGCTCAGGCACGCGGCTGGCCCTTCAGCTGTGTGCTGTGGTCCCTGATGCAGCTAGAGAGACAGAGCAGCTCTAGGAGGAAACCCCTTGCCCAGCCAGGCTCTTACTGTTTTTATTTTTAAATCTCAAGTCTGCTGGACCCCAGCCTGACAGTAGCACATCCCAGTCAGGGCCTCTAACACCGAGCAGGTGAACGTGATCCCACATCACCTTTCAATCTGGGACAGGAACTTGGTTTCAAAGATGCCCCTAGTCCGGAGACGCTCTGAAATCTGCCCGCGGAAGAGGAGACCCTGCTTGGTCAGGTCAATCAGGATCTGCCGCACAATCTCCCCCAGGTACATCCCACTGGTCATTTTCTCGTATCTGTTTGGAGAATAGGGATAAGGTTGATACAAGCAGGAAAATCAGCACTGGTGAGTGGTTCACAAAAGGACCTTGAGTCTGGGTATGGATGGTATACCATTGGCATCCAACAACTGCCTGGTTTGGAGTGGTTCAGAGTGGGTAGTAGGCCCAGAGAAATGCAATGCAGAAGGCTGCACACTATGGGACAGCCAGTCTTTGGAGCCCGTTGATCGGGAAGAAGCCAGGTCCCAGCGATGCCCCGTACTGGACGCAGGAGTGAGCACAGTGAGCCATCATTCATAAAACAGAGAACTTGATCTCACAAGAGTGTCGGGAGGCCAGCATCTGGTACACAGCGGGCACTGAGCAAAAGCGAGTCCCTTTCCAGGTCCCAAAGCCAGTTCTCCTTGGCTTTGTATTATAAATCTGGTTTACTAGATTCCCCTTGGCTTTGTAATTGAAGAAATCTGTTCCATTAGAGATGCTGCTTCATGAAATACTCTACTTAAACCGCACACACCAGGGGTTCTTTAAGCATGTTGGAAGGGAGCCAAGCCCTTTCTACCAGGCTGTGAGCTCCACGAGGGAAGGAGCAAGAGGAAAAGGGACTTTGTAACCAGCAGGCACTGACCAGGCACTGTGCACGGGCATGAGAGACAGCGTTACTAACAGTGATGAGGAGCTGGACCACCAAGGCCTGCAGGTCAAGTGGGAAGCTGTGTCTGAGACTTGTGTGCTGGACCTGTATTCACTTTACTGCTCAGGACCTCAGCAGTCTAAGGAACCAATACTCAAATAATAGTGACAGCGAAGCAAACTCAAATGTGTTGCCCCCTTAAACTCTCACTCTAAAAATGTGAGCCTCCAATGGATTCAGACACAAAACTAAGTCAGAAGGCACTTACCCCTTGAGAAGAGCCATGATACTCGAATGCCCCAACTTGGGATTCAGAGATAAGGTCCCTTCTTTTTGGAGCAACCCCTGGTTCAGCTGGGCTTCCCACAACTCACCTTCCTTCCAGCTATGAAGGCTAGTGCCGAAGGAAGACCAAGGACCATTAAGGCTGGTCCTGGCCTTGCCCAGGTATCTTCCTGTACAGGATTGTTGGTTCCACAGTTACCAAGGCATCTGTGGCCCACATATCCCATTACATTTCCTATCTGTTCAACTTCGCCACTGGGATATCATCATCATGATAAATCTATATTTTCATCTTATTTTATATACTAAGACACTGAGTTTCATTGTGACAAAGACCATATGGCCTGATAGTAAAGCATTTACAATCTGGTCCTTTAAAGAAAAAGTTTGCTAACACCTGCTGTTCTGGATGGGCCTGAGTTAATTATCAATTCCTAGCATGCTAACTCTATCTCTACCTACCCCTTTCTCTTTGACTCAAGAAGCTAGATGAGAACACAAGTGAAAATGTACTCAATTTTTTTTTTAAGAATCATTCATTGATTTCAGTATTTTTAGTAATATGGCTGGTAATTAGAATCTACCTCCCCAGTGACTGTGACCCATGATGGGACATGACATCATGGTTGAGAACCAGTACTCCCATCCACCACCTGCTCGCACTTCCCCACCCCCAGAACAACAGAGGTCACCAACCTGGTAGCCAGACCTTGAAAGGCTGAGGATGTTGACCTCTAAACTGGATCTACTAGAAGCCCATCCCGAAAGGGCCCACTAAGTCAGCATGCCCCTGCTCTATGACACTTGGCCCACACTGAATGAACTTGGTGACCATGTCTAAATCACTTCCAAAGCCACCACTGGACCTTATGGTACCTTATGGTGATTAGAAAAAGCCACCCCTTCTTTCTACTTCTTGGAAACTTGTCCTGTATTTTGCTTTTGTTCCAATAAGACACTTCACTGACCTCTGATGTGGACTAATAATAAAAATACAAAGCTATAGCAGCTATGATATGAATATAGTACCCCCCCGATCTGATAAAGTCATACACTGCACAACCACATAAATATACACATCCACCCTCCTCACCTCTGTTTGCCAGGGTTCAAGGACCCCTCATCCACCTTCTTGTCATATCGGGTCCGGATGTCATCTATGCAGCCGTTATCTCCAAATGCTCCCCACTCTGTGTTAATGCACATCTTCCCTTCGTCCCCTTCCACCAGTTCAATGTTCCTCATCTCCTCCATGTAGCACATGTTGCTGCCTGTTCCTAAAAGGAAGCATGGAGGGACTTTAGACTTCAAAAACCTCACCAGGTCCTAAAGAGGCAGAGGGGGGCAGCGGAGAGAAATTTAGGCTTGAAGTCAGGTATGACTGGGTGTGAATTCCAGCTTTACACTCATAACTAGGGGACCATAGACAAGTATCTCATCTTTTAGAGGTCCAATTTCTTCATCTGTAAAAAGGAAATAATACCTGCCTTATAGGCTTGTTCTAAAGAAAACAGTGAGATGCTTCCTCCACATAGTAAGTGGTGCCTGAGAGAACACCATCCTCCCCCTCCTCGTCACCACCATCACATTATATCACCATCACATTACATCCTCATCCTCACCATTACTGTTAAGCTATAGGTACACAAGATGGGCTCCCAAGTAGTCACAGTTAGCAACCAGAGCTAGAAGGGACCATGAGGAATTATCTAGTCTTGGAGAGGTAAACATTGATATCTGTAGGCCACTTTCTTTCTCCTTTGCCCCTGACCTGGTCTCAGAACTATTCTCAGTGCAACAGTCCGGGCAACTATTATATGCAATCAAATAAATCTCACCCCTTTGCCCTCCTAATCCTAGCCCCCGCCCCAACAGATGAGGAAACTCAAGCCCAGGCAGAGTAAGTAACCTGTCCATTGTCACAAAGCAGGTAAGAGCTACAGTGAGATGAAACCTCTTAGTTGGCATTGGAGGTGTCTCACTATATCCCCATCTCCTTGTTCTATCCCCTGCTCACCATCGGGAAGCCCAGACAGCCAACTGGAACAACTTTCCCAGATTCCGTCATTACTAACCTGTGCCTGTCCCTTGGAATGCTCATCTCCATCTTCACCTGTTCAAATCCTACCCATCCCCTCACCAATTAGAGAGTCAGCCCCCTGAAATCCACCCTTGCCCTTAATCACTGCCAGAATTCTCCCCAAAGCCCCTTAAATGCCTATATCATGTGCCAGGCCACTCCCTTCCCTTCTAGGTTTCTTTCCAACTCTCCCCCATCCTGCACATCCACAGCCAGAAGAGGTCAGTTAACAGAGGAGGTGTACATTGGAGCTGATGAAAATCAGCCCCAAAACAACAGTGGTCTCTTTCCAGTCTGAATAATCTACCCCAAGGCCCTAATTTGAAAACCCCTCTTTCTACGCTATTCCCCTTCCTCAACAAAAGGACAACGTTGGCTTAGGACCCTTAAGGAGAAAGATATGAAGTAAAAATTTAGAAATTAGGAGACCTGGAATCCTAATCTTAACTTAATCTCTGCGTTGGACAAAGCTGGCTTTAGAAGCTCTGTGTAATGGAACAATGCTCCACCCAACCCCACCCCCACCCCCAGCCCCACACTATGTGAAAAGGAAACCACCAAAAGATCAGACAGGAGTAGGCTAATGGGACATGCCTGACCACTTACCTGCAATCAGGCCAATCTCACAATTAGGATCTTCATAGCCACAGGTCATCATTGTCCCCACTGTGTCATTTACAACTGCAACTATGTCCAGGTCAAACTCCTGCAAAGGGAGTAGCCATACTATAAGTAGGATGTGCACGCCAAACAGGCTCAGGAGGGGCATATCAGCCCAAGGGGGGCAGAGACCAGAGCCATAGGAATGGGCACAGGATGGCAGAGCAAAGGGCCCTGGGAGAAGGTGCAAGGTTGGGCATGAGCCTCAACACCATAACATACATTTCTCCTCTTGATGGCTTCCCTGAGCATGTCCACCATGTCTTCCCCTTCACAATCAGTGGCCTTGAAGCCTTTGGTCCACTCAATGAGTGTTCCCTGAAAGAAAGGAGAAATTTATTTGAGCAATAGTTTGCTGGGACCACTACCCTACCTCAACATCAAAGAGATGCAAAGTGCTATGGTCGGCTGCTAGTCACTGTCTATGTCTATGTCTAATTCAGCCAAGGACAGATTAAGATGTGATGAAAGATAAAAGCTACAACACGTCCATCAAAGCACGGTTCCACAATGAAAAACTAGAGGCAGCCTATCGTTCCAATGATATAGATCTATTATCTTGTGCATCGATATAGGAAATGTTTAAACAGTTATAAAAAATCAGGCTGTCAGAGAACATTGACTCTTAGAGAAAGATGTTCACCATACACGGTAAAGTGAACACAAATTAAACAAATACATTATTCTTTTAAAAACCACACAGACACACGCACACGTGCACACACACATACACACACACTCATATGTAGAAAAAGGTGTGCAACAATGTCCACACCAGGAAGTTGACAGGGTTCTTTCTGGGTGCAAGATTATGGGTGCCTTTTAGTCTTTCCCTTTTGTGTTTCCATATTTTCTAGTTTTCCCAAAGTTCACATGTATAATTTTTATAATACTGAGAAAAAGTATTTTTCATTCTTTTTAAAAGAAAGCCCAAGATTATATTCTTAGCCGGAGGCAGGAGTTAGTCTAGCCTCAGAATCCACAGCCTAGGGCTGCGGGTGGGGTGAGGGCTGGTCACGCTGGGGCGTCTAGGCTCGGAGAGCTCCTGGGATAGGGGAGGGGGCTAGCAGCTCTGATGGCAGTGCCCCCACCCCCGTGGGCTAGATGGCCATCTCACCCTGGGGCCCTCGGCCTTGGTCTCCCTCCTTCTCTCCACAGTCCTTGGGAGGTTCGGCTCCCTCGTTCCTTCCCTGGTGGATGTATGTAGAACATCAGAGATTCACCCCCAGTTGAAAATCTTTCGTCTTAGTTGCAATTACACAAAAATAGTATTTTTTGAAAGTCTTTCTTTTTGCTCCCTAGCCACTGTGGCTTTGCTCCCAGCTGTCCGTTTGTCTCCCCCTCCCTCTTAACTGTGTATCCATGAATCTGTCAGAACCCCTGGGAGAGGCCTAGAGACCCGGTGTCCTGGTCAGGAGGAGCGGCTGTGCCTGGGCATGCACTGATCATTCAGGACTGTGGACAGCGGCACACGGCTGTCTGAATGGCGTGTTAATTTTTAATGGCAGCAGTCATACAGCGATATGTCGCCCTTGTAAAAAATTAAAGTGTTACTGATAAGGACAAAGTCCCCTTTAACTTACCATCCCCCCAGTCTGAGAGGTAACCTCTACTATCAGGCTGATAGGACTCCCTCCAGACCCTTCTCTCTCCATTTACATGTATTTTAAAATAAATTCACACTGTGTGTGGACTACTGTAATTTGGTTTTCCCACTTAATAATGTATCTTCTAGACCTTTCCGGGTCAGTTAATATGGATCTGCCCCCTCCCTTCACGGAGTGGAATATTCCTCAAATATAACTGCATAGAAATAAAAAATACCTATGAAATAAGTACTATTTTATCCCCGTTTTTCAAATGAGGAAACGAAGGTCCAGAGGGGTTAAATAATTTGCCTCCAGTCACACAGTCAGTAAGTGGAGAAGCCAAGATTCCATGACCTTCCAGACCCAGGCTCTTAACCACCGCGTTCACTCTGCTGCCTCCAGTCAGGTGGGCGATGTCCGTGAGGCACTTAAAACAGTGTCCGGCACCGAGCATGCACTATGCATGTGCCTGGTAAATGCAGATCAGGTAAGTAATTCCTTATGATTGCTCTGCCAGAGTTTCTTTAGCCATCCTCCACTGCCATGTGAGCGATTTCTCATGTTTCCTTATTAAAAAGGGGGTGCTATAGTGAACATCCTTGATCACTCCTTCTCGGCGCATGTTTGAGAAATGGAATCCTAAGAACTGGATCTTCTGGCTCTTAGCATTCTGGCATTTTTAATTTTAAGAGAGCCAGCCGTATGACCAGATAATTCAGCCCTTTGAGCCCCTCTCTCCCCATTCTCTGAATAATAGGGTGGGAAGGAACTGCTTGCATGTGTGCTTCCATGGTGTTCTCAAAGCCCTGAAGAGATCTGTTCCAGTTCTGATTTTGTACTGACCCATCAGATGAGACCTGCGTGGCTTGAGTTTCTCATATGCAAAATGAAATGGGATAAAAAATAGAGTGTAATGCATACAATAAGAATATTATTTCTTGATCTTGGGGTTTTAATTATATATATGTAGGTGTACTCTGTATTATAGCCAAGATGGTTCCAGGACATTGATTCTGGGTCCTGGTTTCCCCAAGGGTAAAGTGCAAGAGCCTGGGCTCTCAGGCCGGTGTCCTGGGTTGGAACCTTCCACCACTGTTTATAGATGTGGCAACTTGGACAACTGACTCAACTTCTCCGTGCCTCTGTTTTTCTTAACTACAACGTGGCAATTAAAGATAGTGTGTAACCAGTCAGAATGGCTAAAATTAACAAGTCAGGAAACGACAGATGTTGGCGGGGATGCGGAGAAAGGGGAACCCTCCTCCACTGTTGGTGGGAATGCAAGCTGGTGCAGCCACTCTGGAAAACTGTATGGAGGTTCCTCAAAAAGTTGAAAATAGAGCTACCATATGATCCAGCAATTGCACTACTGGGTATTTACCCCAAAGATACAAAAGTAGGGATCCGAAGGGGTACGTGCACCCCGATGTTTATAGCAGCAATGTCCACAATAGCCAAACTGTGGAAAGAGCCAAGATGTCCATCGACAGATGAATGGATAAAGAAGATGTGGTATATATATACAATGGAATATTATGCAGCCATCAAAAGGAATGAGATCTTGCCATTTGCAACGACGTGGATGGAACTGGAGGGTATTATGTTGAGTGAAATAAGTCAAAAAGAGAAAGACATGTATCATATGATCTCACTGATATGAGGAATTCTTAATCGCAGGAAACAAACTGAGTGTTGTTGGAGTGGGGGGTGGGGTGGGAGGGATGGGGTGACTGGGTGATAGACACTGGGGAGGGTATGTGCTCTGGTAAGGGCTGTGAATTGTGCAAGACTGTTGAATCTCAGATCTGTACCTCTGAAACAAATAATGCAATATATGTTAAGAAAAAAAAAAGAAGAAGAAGAAGGTAGCGGGAGGGGAGGAATGAAGTGGGGGAAATCGGAGGGGTAAACGAACCATGAGAGACGATGGACTCTGAAAAACAAACGGGGTTCTAGAGGGGAGGGGGGTGGGAGGATGGGTTAGCCTGGTGGTGGGTATTGAGGAGGGCACATTCTGCATGGAGCACTGGGTGTTGTGCACAAACAATGAATCATGGAACACTTCATCTAAAACTAATGATGTGATGTATGGGGATTAACATAAGAATAATAAAAAAAAAGATAGTGTGTATACATACAATGAGCTATTTCATAGAGCTCATTCATATATATATGAATATACTCATAGAAAATATTAAATGGTTCAAATGCTTAGTTATGTTTCCCCAGCTGCCCTGAACCTGAGACCCTTAAATTAGGCAACAAACAGTGACCCAGAGGTACTGCAAGTTTCCTCTGGTGGACAGCGCACCGGGCTGTCTGGAAGGCTGTTGGGCTGTCTTACCTTGTCGATGCTCGTCTGCCTGCAGGGAAATGAGAACGTGAAGCCCAAAGGCAGCTGGGCTCCCTTGAGGCCCATGTAGTCCAGGAAGTCAGCAATGCACTGCACAATGTGGTCGAACAACTGCAGAGAGAGAGCAGCAGTCATCCCAGGCCCGCAGCGATACGGGGGGCAGGCGGCACCTCGGGCACAGAACTCCCCCGCCCCTCCTGTACCTCCTCGCCGGTGCCCTGCATGATCTCCAAGGGGATGGCAAAGATCTTGTTGTACATTCGCACCGACCTCCGTCCACTTCTGATCTTTACCAGGAGGACTCGAAAGTTGGTCCCCCCCAGATCCAGAGCAAGGAACTTCCCTTTCTCTGTGGTGGAGAAAGTGGGAGCTGCATTCCACCAGCATGCACAGAGCAGGGGCTCATGTGGAGGCACTGAGAGGGAGAGGAGCCGCCAACACAGAGCAGACTCAGAGCCTTCTCCCTTGGGGCTCCCGAGCCAGAGGAGCGTGGGTCACCCAGCACAGCATCCCAATGCTGGACGGGCACTTGGAGCCTGTCTGAGGCCAGCCTGCTTTTCTTGGTATCTGGTAAAGGCTATGTATGATACTTAAGCTCAAGGAGCCTCTGAAGATGAATCCAAGTCAGGCTACACTGACCGCAGTGAAACCTGGAGGATGTTTCCATCTTATCTCTATGGCCCACAGGAATTATTCACCATGAGCATGAAATGATTCTTCCTGCCCCATGCTCCTCCCATTTGTGGATTCCCACACCTGCTCCTGACTCATAAGAAGCCATGTCGAGGCTGATGCCCCCCACTATCATCCAAGGCCACCCCAATAGTATCTCTCATTTCTCTGACATAGCAGAGCATCAGAGTCTGTCCTGTATGATCTTTCACCTTGCCCTCTGCCTCTCTCACTCTGTTCTGTCCATAGTGGCTATTCTGCTGTTTCTTGAATTTGCCAAAGACATCACTCCCAGCCAGCTCTCTAATCCCTTCTCCTGCTCTATTTTTCTTTGTAGCACCTGCTGCTACATGGCCTCATATGGCATTTATTGTCTGCCAGCCCAACAGAATGTAAGCTCCACAAGGGTGGGGATTGTGTTTTACTCCCTGCGCTATCACCCTGCCTGGACCAGAGCTTGACATATTGTAGATGCTTAATGGAACTTTGAAAAATGAAGGCAGGGGCACCTGGGTGGCTCAGTCGGTTAAGCATCTGCCTTCAGCTCAGGTCATGATCACGGAGTCCTGGAATTGAGCTCCATGTCAGTCTCTCTGCTCAGCAGGGAGTCTGTCTCTCCCTCTGCTCCTCACCCTGGTCTCGTGCTCTCTCTCACTCTCTCTCTCAAATAAATAAATAAAATATTTTTAAAAAATTAAAATTAAAAAATGAAGGCAGAAGGATGAAAGGAATGAAAGAATAAACACTTGAACAGTGTCTTTTACTGCTCTTAGTTTCTTTCCCATGTAGACTCGAAGGATATTGGCTCTGGAAAAGATCTCTGTTGTTGAGAGACCCCAAGTGCGGCTGTGCGACCTTGAGTATGTCATCTGACCTCTCTGAGTCTCAGTTTTGGCAGCAATAAAATGGGAATCATTTTTTCTTTGTGTAACATACAAAGTGGTTGTGAGGATGAGATGAAATTAAAGATTCCAAAACAAATTACAAGATATAAAGCATTTTACAAAGGTCATTATTTCCAGGTGAGGCTCTTGAGGTTCAAAGAGGTGAAGTCACTCGCTTAAAGACCTGACCCCTCTTGGCTGAGCACAGGGAAGAATCAAGGATCAGAAAAGTCAGGGGCAGAAAACAATGAGAGCAGAGAGGAAGAGCCAAGCGCCAGGAGAAGAGAGAGAGGGAAGCAGGCAGGAGACAAGCCAGACGAGTCCAAGTATCCAGATGGCAGCTCCGGGGGACAACACCTGGGTCTTCTGTTTGCCAGCAGCATGGGGTACACGGCATGTTCTCAACTACGCAGGCACGCACATATAACCTCACTTAGGTATTCTTCCATTGCAAATGCCTGGGATCCACCAAGGCAAACAGATTTGGAAGGAGTACTGACCTCCTACCTTACTCCCCCTCCCTCCATTACAGAAATGAATCCAAGGCTTTTAAAACTAAAAACCTGGGGTGCCTCTGTGGCTCAGTCAGTGAAGCATCTGCCTTTGGCTCAGGTCATGATCCCGGGGTCCTGGGATCAAGCCCTGAGTCGGGCTCCCTGCTCGGCGGGAAGTCAGCTTCTCTCTCTCCCTCTCCTTCTCCCCCTGCTCGTGCTCTCTATTTCTCTCTCTCTCTCTCAAAGAAATAAATAAAATCTTCTTTTAAAAAATTAAAAAAATAAAATAAAACTAAAAGCCTAACTGGATTGAAGGAGTTTTGATGGGAACTCTGGGCGCGGCCCACCTGTGCCATCCGGCATCCCGCAGACGTAGGTGGGCAGCATCTTGACTGTGGCCATCAGGTGGGTGTCCTTTTTCAGCCCATACTCAAACTCAGTCCTCATCTTGCTCTGCACATCCATAAGCTGCTCTCGAGTCAGCCGGAACAAAGCCAGCACCTCATCGATCTGCTTCCGTTGGGCCTGCACACGGGAGGCCACCGCGGTCACCATGGCAGCCCCCTTGGCGCTGCCACTCTCGGACAAGAGGAAGCGGACGTCACAGTTCGGGACCAGTCTCCTCACCACCTTGTGCAGGCGTTTCGGGTATCTGAAGCAGGGGCGATGGCAAAATATGTAACAATCATAAAGGCCCAGGCCTGGACCATGGGAACAGACGCAGGTATAGCAGTGGAATGGGGGTCCTGAGGAGCCTTGCTGGGCTGGGTTTACCCCTTTAGTTGCCGGATGATGATGGGGCAAGGGGCTGACTGGGGGAGGGACTAGGCCAGCTAGGGTAGTGGAAGGGACACTTGGAGGATCAAAGAAGTGGTTATTTTATCACTAATATTTCCATCAGTAGGGCACGTCCACACATAATGTATTGACTGAGCATCATCTGCGTCCAAAGGGGAAGGGTCCTTTCCCCAGCTCTTTTCATTGTGTACCTGCCTGACTCCCAACACCACCTCTATTAGCTGGAGGGGCTCTCCCACTCCCTCCTTCTGGGAAATTCTCATTTCCCTGCATTTTCCTACCAGTATCCTTCCTGCAAACTTGGCAACCTCTGCCCTTCAGATTTTTCCCCATCTGTAACTGAGTGTATTTTACTTTCCAATATTAGCAGGTATTCAATAGTAATAGACAGATAGCTGGAGGGATAGATGGACAGATGGATAAATACCTGGATGGATGCCCTTCTAGTCAGGCAACTGGGCTTAGCAGAATATCTCTTTAAGAATGATCCCCCCAAATAACCCAGCCAGCTAGATGAATACGGTCTCTCTTTGCCCTGTAAACTCAGCACGGAGAGGAGATGGTTGGTTCCAGCCATACAGAGAAGCAGCGGAGTTTGGAGAGAATGCTAGGTCTCTGTCCTGGGGAGACTCGCTGGCGGGGGGTGTGCGCCCCAGGCAGCACTCACTGAGGGTGTATCTTGTAGACCGTGCCATCCATGCCCACCGTGGTCCTGAGCCGCGCCAGCTTCTTGTTCTCCCGGAGCCGTGTCAGGATGGCTGCCAGGGCTGCTGCACAGAGGTTGGCTGAACGGAAGGAAACAATGGTGCAGACATGCTGGACCGCGATGCAGTCGGCCTCCGAAGGCTCCAGGCCCAGATCTGTCAGGATCTCTCTTGTATTGGCAAGGCCTTCCTTATACCTGGCCAGGGGACAGGAATGAGAGGGTCACGTTTCTCCATCCCATGGAAGTTCCCTCAGAGAACCAGCTTTCCCACCTCTCAGGATTGTGAAAATAAATAAGCTGACACATCGTGATATAATAATGAAAACTGTATCAAAATCATCATAGCAGCCACCGTTTACTGAACACTCACTATGTGCCAGGCACTCGTCTGAAGATTTGACAGGCATAGAGCGGGTTACTTGTCCACACTTACATAGCTAGGAAGTGCAAGGGTCAGGATTTGAACTCAGGCAGTTAGATCATAGAACCCACCCTTTTAACCACCCTTTTAACTTCCACAGAAACTCAGTCCCTGCCATGCTCTGCACAAACAGATTCTAGGAGTCAGATGTCACTCTGCTGAGCTCAGAATCTAAACTCATTACAAAGCTCAGGGCAATGCCAGGGTTTCTAAGCCAGAGGAACAGGACCCTGAGTGGACTGGAGCCAGCTGCCTTCACCAGCCATCTCCCCATTGCAGGGACCTCTGTGTGAGGCCTCAAATCACCAAAGCCAAGGCCAGTCCCCAACAGTACCAGGTAGAGAAGCCTCTTGCTAGAGCAGGAGTTCGTAACTTAGATTCCATGCATGGGCTTTAATGGGTCAAGGTTGTCCTAATATCGTAAGGAATATTGAGTACAAACACGCATTTTTGTGGTAAAGGGTCCAGAACTTGAATTAGATCCTCAAAGGGGTCTGGGACCCTAAAAAAGCTTTAAGTCACCACTTTGGGGAGAAGGAAGGCAGCAAAATATAAGAAAGGAGTAGATCTCCAACTGCGGACTCCCTGGCCAATGAAACCAACAAGAAGCTGCATCAGAGTCACGGAAGGCATTGCTAACCCACCCAAACCTGGGCCCAGGTCTGAAGCTGTCCTGGTGAAGATCGGGATGGATCTGGTTCCTTCTGCTGTGCCACTACCATGAGCATACCACGCCTTGGCTACCCACCCTAACTCTCTGCGGACTCAAGGTGAAGGGACCCAGCCAGCAGCTTACTTCTCCATGGCAGCCACGTGCCGTGTTTCAATCTTGCCCTTAGTGTGGAGAGCAGAAGACTTCTCACCGCTGAACAGGAGACCTGCCTTGGCCATCTTCAGCAAGATGATCCTGACAAGTTCGCCCAGGTACAGGCCGCTGATCATCTTCTCAAACCTATGATTTAGTGAACAGATCAGTAACAGCTATGGTTATGGTTATGTAGCACCCTTTCCCTATGCCCACAAGCCATGGCCCATCGTCAGGACCATGAGCAATGGAAGGACAACTCCATGGCTCAGGGGGCCTCAGGCCCCATCCCAGCCTGGGGTGCCTTTGGGAGCTCACTTATCTCCTCTGGGCTACACTCCCCTCACCTATAAAAAGAGAGAACTATACTAGAGGAGATCTAAGATTCCGTCCTGCTCATGAAGTGCTTGAATCCAAGAATTTTTATCACAAATCACCCCTGGCCATGGGGGTAGCATTCTCATATTAGGCATAGGAATCTCGAACTCAGGAAATTCAGGTGATCCCAAGATTGCCAACCATGGCGTGACAAATCCAAATTTCAGATGCTTCCAATGCCTACACCATGCTTCTGGCCAAGAGAGAAAGATGCTGTATCTGGGAGTTGGGCTTGAGAGGCTCTACAGCCCCAGAGAGGTTCTATAATAGTATAGATGAAATATCCCTGCTACCTACACCTCAACTCTGAATCTGCATCCGACAAGCAATGACTAACTGTTTCCCAGGCAAACAACTAAATATAATTTTTATTCTCCAAACATAATAGGGCACAAAATCAAGGACAACCTGTTTTCTAACCAACTTAATCTATTTCATTAGAAAAAGTCATAGAACATCGCAGAAACAGAATACAGTCAAAAGAAATCCAGGTTGGGTTTGGGGAAATGAAGTTCATTTTAAGTGAAATGGAGAGAGTGAGGGTGATAAGGTCCAAAAAAATGGTCCTACTTTCTTGGGCCATGACTGCTCTGTGTCACCAGTGAAATGGGTGTGTGCCTGGGGGAGCAGTTATGTCCAAAGCAAAAATTTGCTTTCTGGGTATGCAGTGCTAGTGTTTGAATGGTTTCTAGGAGGTACTTTAAATATTCATTCACCAGAGCTTCTTGGAAAATTGGCCAGGACTAGCAAAATGCACAAGGAGTCTGGAACATTTACTGGGCCAGAAAATAAGGAAGTCTGTAAAGAGTGATGTGAACACATCGAAAGGACACAGGGACCAGCTTGAAGGGGCTTCCATTGGCCAAATGTGAAAATATTTGAGCATCAAAATAAATAATGATAGGAAGAAATGATACCCCATTAAATAAAAGAAAGAATCCCTGTGTTCCTATGAGGATAAACAGATCAATGGAAGAGATAGGAAAGCCATGATTTACAGGAGGTTCACAATGAATAAACATGATGGATTTAGAAATTTGTTAATGGATGCTCAAAATAAAGAGTGAAAGTTTAATGGGAAAGGGGATATTTCCATAGTCACAAAGTATCTCTTCACCAGATACGTATTCACAACAGAAGGAATAATAACAACCTTCTGGGAGAGAAACCTGTTGCGCAGTTCCTTGGCCAAGTGATCTGAGGGAGCATCTCAAGTAGTGA
Source organism: Mirounga leonina (assembly GCF_011800145.1). NCBI lineage: Eukaryota > Metazoa > Chordata > Mammalia > Carnivora > Phocidae > Mirounga > Mirounga leonina. The sequence goes on along the minus strand of NW_023270232.1, from coordinate 4,828,904 downwards.
ACAAACATCGAGGGCCTCCAGATACGATGCACTGAGGAGGACACACATCCCTTCTGTGATAGTTCTGCCAAAAACACACACCTGAATCTACTCATGAGGAAACGGTGGACAGTTGAGGGACATTCTGTATAATAAACGGCTTGTATGAAAAACAAAGAGATACTACAGAGGCTTTCCAGGCTCAAAGAGAAAGGCCACAAGATATCATGTGTGATCCTGAACTGAGCCTGGACCAGGACCATTCTTTTTTTCTTTTTTTATAAAGGACATTAATGGGGCAGCTAGTGAATTTTGAGTAAGGTCTGTAAATTAAATATTAGAACCAATTAAGTGTTAATTTCCTAATTTTGATAATTATACTTTGGTTATATGACAGAATATACTTGTTTGCAGATAATACACTTTGAAGTATTTACTTCAAAGGGATATTATGTTTGTAATTTAGTCTCAAATGATTCAGAAAAGTAATTTTATTCAGACATTTTGTGTATATGTGTATGTATATACATAAACACAGAAACAGAGAGAGAATATTAGTATTTAAGGAATCTAGGTGAAGGGGAATTTTGTACCACTTTTGTAACTTTTCTGTAAGCCTGAAATTATTTAAATTTTTTAAATGCCTTTTCATTCAACAAAAACTTAATGAACTACAATAATGTGTAAGACACTGCGCATAGAAAGGAAAGAAAAATCAGATGTGCAGCTCTGAGGGCTCAGCATGCAGGCAGAGCTGAGGCAGACCCAGAGACTTCTCCTGGTGAGCATGGAATGAGAGCCGAGAAAGACTCCCCAAGACCTAAGCTAGGAAGGCATCACAGCAGGTGCTGTGATTAGGCCTCTGAGAAAGTGGGGTGGCAGGGAGCACTGGAAACACAAACGAGGAGCTGGCCTGAGTCCTGCTCCCTTGGGCTGCACTGGTTTTGTTCTATTTTTGCTCATCTGAAGGCACCGAGAGGGCAGGACCTGAGTCACCTGGTTCCCAGCTGTATCTCCCCTGCCCCACACATACACGCTCCAGAAATATGGACTGAATTAGAATTGGGGTTATGACCTAGGGGAGATCACTCCATTTCCTTGCCTTCACTTTCACAGGTGCCCGATGAAACTGAAACCCAAGCCTCACCTCATAAACTCCTTGTGACGGGTAACTGGTCACAACTAGAAAGCCTCCCAGGTTCAAGATGTACGTGAGTGACTGGGTATTTACTGATGCCAATGCCCAGATGACAGCACAAGGGGACTCACAGTTGCTTCCCGGGGTTGAGAGAACCAAGGTCCAGCTCCCTGTCGAACTCGGTGCGGATGTCCTCCAGAGCCCCGTCATCCCCGAAGGCCCCCCACTCCGTGTTGATGCACATCCTCCCCTCATCGCCTTCCACCAGGTCAATGTTGCTCATGTCCTCCATGTAACATGCATTGGTGCCAGTGCCTGCACGAGGGATCAGAGCAAATACGCAAAGACCGAAAGGCTTCCAGCTGGGCAAAGACATAGAGAACTCTTAACTGCCTGAGAGCCCTCTGAATGTACCACAAAGTGCTTTTGATCCACTTCCTGGGGCCGGTTCTCACTGAGGGAAGCAGCTTTGGCAAGCCTGGAAGTTCATGAGGAATAAAGCTGACATGCCAAGTCTACACTTCTCAGATGTTAATGGTTTGCTGTCATGAATGGGGTCGATTGTGAAGAAGTCCCTGATGAATATGTATGAAAGCTGACAAAGCACATTTACAAAAAGGATGAGTTAACCTAACCTTATAAATTAAAAAAAAAAAAAAATCACCAACCCACAGTAATTTTTTTAATCCTTTCCTTAAGCTACTTAGCCTCTTCTCTATTTGATACTAAAAATATTCTTTACTCTGCCTGCCACAATTTGTTCCTAGCAGAAGCTACATCCTTATCTTTGACAGTTATTAGCTACCACATAAGAAAGCAACATTCCACTATTCAAACACAAAATCACCCCAAGGAAATGCCTCAAACACTAGAATATTGGGGAGTGGCTACAAATTGGGCAGTCTGTGTGGGACCCACCAGGATGATGGAAATGTTCTACAACTGGATTGTGGTGATGGTTAGGAAACTCTACATATACTAAAAATCACTGGATTGTCCCCTGGCCAGACTTATCAAAAAGAAAAGAGAAAGGACTCAAATAAATAAAGTCATGAATGAAAGAGGAGAGATCACAACCAACACCAAAGAAATACAAACAATTGTAAGAACATATTATGAGCAACTACATGCCAGCAAATTAGACAATCTGGAAGAAATGGATGCATTCCTAGAGAGTATAAACTACCAAAACTGAACCAGGAAGAAATAGAAAACCTGAACAGACCCAAAACCAGTAAGGAAATTGAAGCGGTCATCAAAAATCTCCCAACAAACAAGATCCCGGGGCCAGATGGCTTCCTAGGGGAATTCTAAAAATCATTGGATTGTACACCTTAAATTAGAGAAATTTTTATGGCTCAAAGCTGCTAAAAAATTATTTTTTTTAAGTATCTTCCCCTGTCTAATGCTCTGGTTTGAGGATTTTAAAGCCAACCTAAGAAATTTCTTGAGAGAAGCAGAATGTAATGCAATACCTGGAAAAAGCTTTTCTAAGAAAAGTGTGGACACAATTTAGGCATGTGCAGCCTACCAGACACAGTCACTGAGACACAGTGGACGGTGGCTAGAAGCCATGGCTGGCATGCGCCCATCCCATTGTGAGCTGTGGGGCTCCGGAATTAGGAAGGCAGATCAAGCCCCTCAGGTGTAAAGATCCTGCCCCTTGGAAACTCCAGATGAGGAGAAGGGTTGGAAATTACAAAAAAGCAATTCAGAAAACTCTCTCCAATAGTGGTAAGGGAATGGGGAGATGGTAGGAACTATTCAAGAAGAGCTGATAAATCCAATCCGTTTGGCTTTATTGTCTCCCACACTGCCTTCTCACAGACGCCTCTGGCAGAACCCTGCCAGCTCAGGTGTTGAGGACCACACAGCAGACACCTCCGCTGTGCTGCAATATCCCTGATCTAGGCCCCATCGTGTCCTACCTGCATAGGGGAATGGCCTCTTGGCTGGTCATCTTGCTTCCATTCTTGCCCCCAGTAGTCAAGTCTCTTTGTCTGACACAGCAGCCAAAATGAGCTTCTTAAAAATGCACACCCCCTTTATCCATCCCCCACCCAAAGCCCTCCAGTGCCTTCCTTCCTGCCTCCTCTTGGGATAGAAGCCAAAGACCTCACAGTGACTATGTCCTGTGTCCGATGCAATCTGCCCAGCCCTGTCCACTCTCTCTGGCCTGAAAAGCCCACTCCTTTCAGCCTTCAGTCACTTTGGTTCAGCCACTGTTCAGCTTCTTAGGGTTCCTGGAGCATCCCAGATGCAATCCCACCTCAGAGGCCATAGGTCTCCTCTTTACTTTGCCAGGGCCTCTCCATCTCCACTTTGCTCCCTCCTCCTCATCCCCAAGGTCCCTGCTCAAATGTCTCCCTCAGAGAGACCTGCTGTGACCACCCCACCACACTCACTCTCAGTCACCTCAGCCTGCTTCACTCTTGTCATCAGCCTGCTTCACTCTTGTCATCACACCAACCATGACCTGACATTACCTGTCTGGACCTTTCAGGCCTTTCACCCACCTCCCTGTTGAAAGCTGCACAAATACAGGAACCTCTAGGTATTAACTCCACTGCAAACCCAATGCAGAGCACAGGGCCTAGCACACAAGACGCACTCAGCAAATACTTGTCAAATGAATGCATTAATTTTGCATTTCCCTACGTTATATCTCATAAACACAAAGTGCCAATACCCTCCCACAGAATGTACTCAATTTGCTAAAACTAAGCCCCAGACTAGCCCCTTTCCCGACCTGGAAAATCAAGTCAAACTGAATTACCAATGATGACACCAACTTCACAGTAGGGATCATCATAGGCGCACGTCATCATGGTCCCCACGGTGTCATTGACCAAGGCCAGGATATCCACGTCTATGTCCTGATGGAACACAAGTCCCAGAGGGCATCAGGGGGTGGGAAGGGGGCATCATCCCTTTATCTTTCCCCAGAGAAGAAGCAAGAGCAGTGAAGGTGATGAGACAATCACTAGCTCCTTCCTGGAAGAGACAGGGCCTCTGTCAAGTTCAGGGGTCTAGAAGAGAGAAAGGGCAGTTGGGAACTGAAGAGTAGAACCCAAGCTCCTGGTTTATGGCTGAAGGCCTCTGTGCAATGGAAAAATGAGGGACAGACCACTAGGAATCCTGCCTTTATTGGAAAGACCCCCAAGGAAAGCATGTTTCTCCTGGGAGCAAAGCCCTCCCTCGCCCATGGGGACAGCTTAACCAGCCTCAGCCAAGTCTTCTCCATGGGCAGCACCAGGGATTTCTCATCTGGGTTTCCCATGTTGATAAGTCAACTTGGATTATTACCCCAAGGTAATATGGTTCCCCAAGGTTTGGGGGAGCATTCTAAAGTGAAATGAAACAATAAAAGAAAAACACAGGATACAAAATAGTATGATTGCCTCTTTAAGGAGAAAAAAGACTAGAAGGGTATCCATCAAAATATCACTCTTGCTGTCAGGATAACAAATAAGTTGGGTTTACTTGTGTACTTCTCAGCTCAGCAAGGAGCATGTCTTGCTTTTTCAGTTTAGATTATTATAAAATTTAATCAACGAATAGAGCTAACCCATGAATAGAGAGTAGAAAATAGGAGAGACAGCCAGACTGGAAAGAAAGCAATATTTTAAGCAAAGAGGAAAGGTGATTAGAGTATTACACATGCACGGGATCTAACGGAGACCCTCTGAGGGGGCTGTGGCAGCTGGGGAGGTCCCAGGGAAGCATGGGGCCACATTTCAACAGCCACAGGAACAAGCACCATGTACCGAGGCTTACTGGTAGGTTTACCCAAATTGGTCACAACTGGCCACATCTATACCACAATGACACCTGCCGCAAGATCAATTCCTTCTGATTCTCCTTCTAGGACACACACAGTAGGAGACCCCACCTGGAGAGAAAGGGGCTATGACTGGGAGGCGAACCCCTCACCTTGTGTTTTCTTATGGCTTTGGTCAGACAACTCACTACATCTGTGCCTTGAACTCCCCGTGCCTTAAACTTCTTGGTCCATGAAAGCAGGATACCCTGGGGGAAGATTTCAGAGCCAGTTAAAATGAAGAAGGCACTCAGTTCTGAAAATGAGTGGCAGAAATTTCATGCGTAAAGTGCATCCCCACGGGCTTCTCCTCTTGAAGCTGAATCACCCCCAATTCTTTCAACATTCCTTCAGCTTTTTCTAAACCAAATACACATCTTTATTGCATCTGAGCAGTTTGAGACAATATACGTAATGGCAGAAAGAACAATCACTGAGAACATGGACGCATAAGACATTAGTCAAGTCATTTAACCTCTCTGAGCCTCAGTTTACTCATCTGTGAAATGGAGAAACCTCATTTCCGTGCCTCTCTCACAGGAATGCTCTGATGGGAATACCAGGCCTGTGGTAGGTACACATTATGTGCACAGAATGCATGGATTGCCAGGTCCACAGAACAGAACTAACGTGGTATTACCTGGTAGGACTCCCTTGGGAACTTAAGTTCAACTTAGAAAAATGGCTCTCTACCTGCATTATCAATTATGTGCATAAAAGTGGTGTTTCCTGGGGTGCCTGGCTGGCTCAGTCAGTAGAGCATGCGACTCTTGATCTCCGGGTCATGAGTTCGAGCCCCACGTTGGGTGTAGAGATTACTTAAAAATAAAATCTTTTTTGGGGGCGCCTGGGTGGCTCAGATGGTTAAGCGTCTGCCTTCAGCTCAGGTCATGATCCCAGGGTCCTGGGATCAAGTTCCGCATTGGGCTCCCTGCTAGGCAGGGAGCCTGCTTCTCCCTCTGCCTCTGCCTCTGCCTCTCTCTCTCTGACTCTCTTGAATAAAAAAAATAAATAAATAAAAAATTAAAATAAAAAAAAATAAAATCTTTTTTTTTTTTAATGTTTTAAAAATTGGTGTTTCTCAAGAGTTTTGTAAAATAGCAAATAATCAGAATGTTTCAGACTGGAAGAGAATTTTGGAGACTAAGAGATTTGCCCAAGGCCACACAGTCAAAAATAGCTGAGCCCAAACTCACAAACTCCCCACCACACCCTCCCAATCCTCTCAGTTTACGGATAAAGCTGGGAGGTTTTCAGAGGAAGGAAACTGCTCTAGATCTCAGTGAGTGAAGGACAGAGTCCAACTGGAATGCAATGGTCTAACTCCTGACTAGGGACCAGGGTTTGTTCCCTGCACCACAGCGCTGCCTACTGGCAGCCCTCCCTAACTTCTGCCTTCATAGGTCAGGGAAACATCCCTGCTTCATGGGATAGAGGAGTAAGAGACTGTAGGGTGGCATCCCCCCAAAAAGGGTGCTAGGGACAATGTGGGATGCATTAGGAGCAGGATGTATGGGGGAGTGGAAAATAAATGCTTGTGATATATAGTTAAGTGGAAATTTTAAAAGGACATGCAATTATATTTTTTAAAACTGTGCATACAGCATAACTGTAGCTGCAATTTTTCTCAAATATGAAATGGAAATAATAATATCTACTTCCTATGATTGCTTGGGGATTTTAATGAGATAATACACATAAAGAGTTCAGCACAATGCAAGATACACTGCCAAAATCTGGGGTATGGTGTTGCTATTTTTTTTTTTTAAGATTTTATTTTATTTATTTGACAGAGAGAGACACAGCGAGAGAGGGAACAGAAGCAGGGGGAGTGGGAGAGGGAGAAGTAGGCTTCCCGCCGAGCAGGGAGCCCGATGCTTGGCTTGATCCCAGGACCCTGGGATCATGACCCGAGCTGAAGGCAGACGCTCAACAACTAAGCCAACCAGGTGCCCCTATTATTATTATTACATAAAGATGCTGGTAGAGATTTGGCTTAGAAAAATGCCAAAATCTTGGATAAACAAACCATACATTCACCCCCCAGGTATCAAGAAGATATGTAAGTTTGGTTCTCAAACTCAAATGAATTCCAGCAGAGCTTGAGAAGTCTCTTCCTTCTTCCTGGGGTCTCCATTTCTGAGCTCGGAGAAGATCTGTTTAACTACTCCGTGAATCTGATCTCCATCTCGGGGCCTGATTCCCCATGACTCCTCCTCCTACTTCCTCTACAGATTCTGGGACCTCTGCTCCTCCAGTCAACAAAGACGGTGACACCTCACAGCCTGACTCCACCTGGCCTCTTCTCACATTCTCTGAAACCTTCTTCATACTAGTTTTTTCCAATCCTTTTTTTTTAAAAATAAAATAATAAAAATGTGAACCTCAGCCCATCCCCTGTCTGGATAGATCACGGCAAGTTCCCACTCAGTGGAATCAATTAAATGATTGATTGTACTTTTAATTGTCAGATAGTTAACAATCACCTATAAAATACAAGACATCATGCTACAGACCCTGCAGGTGGAGAAAAATATAAAACAGGGGCGTCTGGGTGGCTCAGTCGGTTAAGTGTCTGCCTTTGGCTCAGGTCACGATCCCAGGGTCCTGGGATCAAGTCCCGCATCAGGCTCCCTGCTCCGCGGGGAGCCTGCTTCTCCCTCTGCCTCTGCATCTCTCTCTCTGTCTCTCATGAATAAATAAATAAAATCTTTTAAAAAATAAAAAAAAATAATATAAAACAATGCCTGCCCTCCAGAAACATCTGTTGAGTCAGGGGACAAGGTACAAAAGTACCAAGAGACCAGTGACATAGGGACAATCCTTGTCGTGGCCCTGCAGCTACGCACCAGGCACAGTCTGGGGCCCGTGGCAGAGGTTTGGTCTAAGCTTCCCTTCAACCCGGCAAGGAGCTATTATTACCCCTGTTTTCCGGATGGAAAATCAAGAAGCTTAAGAAGTTATGTAACTTGCCCCGGGGACACAGCTTGTTCTGAGCCATGATTCAAAGACATGTGTGTGGGACGTGATAACCCATTCCTTTTCCACTCTTCCCCACTGATAAATGGCCCATGCCAGCAACAGCAAACACATCCCAGGGCAGTGCATGATATCAAGGTGCTCCATGAACTGACCATCAGCTGGGCGTCATGACCGGCACGTGCAGGAGGAGATCACGGGCTCCCACCCCAGAGGCGTGGGGCCTGGGGATACCTGACTCTTGACCATGACTCGCTGACCCCAGAAAACTCATTGTCCTTTTCTGTGGCCCCTTACTTATTCTCACAGATCTATATAAGATTGGGTTTGACCTCTCCCTGTTTATCAGTTGAACGTATGAGGCACACAGAGATGAGACCCCCGCTGGGTAGTGGCCCAGCTGAGACTGTACATCCCAACATTGTCATTCCAATGACCCCATCTGCATCCTCTTCCTAAGGGCTCACTGGAGATTGAGATTCCCTGAGCCTTCCTCCTCTTATTCTAGTCAGCTATGTCAGGGGTGCTAGGTGTGGTCCCCAGACCACCAGCATCCACATTCATCACCCAGGAAGCTGTTAGAAATGCAAATCTGAGGCCCCACTGATTAAGGAACTCTGGGGTGGGGTCCAGCAATCTGTGTCTAACAAGCCCTCCAGTGGATTCCCATGCAACCAAGTCTGAGAACTAAGGGGTAAAAATTGTTCTGCTGCCTTGTGCCGTGCCCACGTCAAGTGCAAAATCAAGGCTGCTGCATTTACGAGTTCTCTGCCTCACATTTCCACCTCACTGTGCAAAAAAAGAAAAAAACAAAACAAGAAGACTCCTGCTGATCTCTCCTGTTCCCAGCCTGACTCCTTGAACATGCCCACACTCCCCAGCCCCAAACCCAAATCCTGTACAGCTTCTTCCCTCCCCGGCATGAACCTTACCTCTTCCAATTTAGTCTGTCTGCAGGGAAAAGAAAAGGTTAGGCCAAGGGGCAATTTCTTATGCTTCAACCCTTTCGTCTTCATGAAATCTGCCAGACAGTCAGCTACGTAGTCAAATAGCTAGAGAGAAGAGAAAGCACAGGATGCTGCGCTAAGGCATGGTCACTTATAAACTTGATGCCAAGGCCATCCCCCATCCCCTGCTTCATAAGAGCCCCTGCCCGATACCTCTGAGCCATTCCCTCGGATAATTTCATTGGGTGTTGGATAGAACTGACTCTCCATCTGGACATTTCTTTTCCCCTCTTCAGAGACTTGCACCTTCAAGACGCGAAACTTGGACCCTCCAAGATCCAGGGAAAGAAACTCCCCATTTTCTATGAAAAAAGAAACAAACAAAAAAGTTGTCATTTATGGAAGGCTGTTCTATGGCCAGCTTAGCTTTAGAAGTCGGGGCATGACCCAAATCTGCCCACCAGGCCATGCTGGAGGGCGTAAATGTGGAGAAGGCAAATCTAAACCCACTTCAGGCAGGTAGTATCAGACATGGGCCTCGAGGGTGGAGCCGAGTCCAGAATGCCAGAACCAGGCTGAAGGAGCTGATACTCCAAGTGTGGGCAAAGTGCCGGTAAGGCAGGAGGAAAAGGCAGGGAAGCGTGCAAGGAAGGGAAACCAGCCCCATACAAGCCTCAGTCTCTTGGACAGATGGAAAACACCCCAGGAGGGAAAAGAGACAGGGACCAACGGATGGACCCTACAAGCCAAGGATCTTCAGATTTGGGGCCAGACCCAGCCTCATGCAAGACCAATGCTATTAATAAAAAGGTGGATATGACACATGTGTTAAGGAGAGGCAGCCCACTTCAGTGACTTCAACTCGGGATCCAGCCAGTATTCCTGCCAGGACACCTGCCAGTCTTCTGCATTGGCCACAGATACAGGATAAGAATGCAGGTGTGCATACTTGTGAACCAACAGGCCTTTGTATAGAATTATCTGTCCCTGAAAAGTGGCAACAGGTACCAGGTGTGTTTCATGATATACGCCCAAAGCACATGTGAGTGAAATTCCAGGACCGCAAGTCTGGTCCCCCCAGTGGCCTTGTTTTGTACCACATGACCCTAGATACAGCTGCATGCAGATAAGGGACCAGCTGGCCATTCAGATTTACTCCGTGTAACATGTGAAATAAAACAGTGAGAAATTGCTAGTTCATGGTAAAGACTGAAGTGGAAGCATCCCCCAAACCAGAGGTTAGCTGGGTAGCCAAGGTGGCCCCATGTATGTAGGCTGAAACCACAGAGGAAGACCCAAGTCCCACCCAGTCCCCTTGCGGCCTGAGAGGACCACAGCTCCTGCCCTTGGAGTCCCACAGGACCCTACGTGTCCCCCTTTTTGCTCTCCGTGTCCTTGTACAACAGACCTCCTTTTCTGACCTGGCTTGACTGGGTTCTCTGCTCCTGGCAATCAAAGAGCTAGAGACAGTGCTCTGCAAACTTGAATGTGCATGTGAATCTCCCAAGAATTTTAACATGCAGATTGTGATTCAGTGGAGGTGGGGTCTGAGATTTTAGTGTTGTTGTTTTTTTTTAAGTTTACTATTTATTTATTTGTGTATTTGTTTATTTATTTATTTAAGTCCATCTCTACAGGGGCTTGAACTCATGACCCCGAGATCAAGCATGCTAGCAGGGCACCCCGGAGATTTTGTATTTCTAAACAGGTTCCCAGGTACTGCTGCTGCTGGTCTGTGGACCACAGTCAGAGTAGCACAGGCCTTAGTCATTTCCAGACCCAGCTAGCAGGATCTTTTATTTTTGTGGAGATTATCTGGAAAGCAAGATTCTTATCTCCCTAGATCTGCCCCCAAAGAAGCCTGATGGAGCCATTTATTATTCAGGAAGGGAATCCAGGGACCTAATATTGTGCAACTTTTGTTAGCATTCATCACATACCAAGCAAGAGATGCTTTCACAGATGTTATCTTGTTGAGCAGGAAATAGGGTAGATCACACAGTCCATGTACGAACATTTACTGAGCGCAACTCTGTGCCAAATAGTATGCCAAGTGCTAGGGAAGCACAGGGAGCGCTATCTAAACCCCAGGGGAGGGGGGACAGAGCTGAGTGCAGAAGAATGCAAGGGAGGGAGGCAGCCAGAGCAGGTCCCAGGGAGAGGAACGGAGCCAAGGAAGGAGCTCACATAGGGAGGGCAGGGTCTGCTTTTGAGGAAGGAGGGACGTGTGACAGAAATGAGGCTGGCATGTAGTCTCTGGATAAACTAGGAAGGATTTGGGAAAACTGGCCCACCCCAAAGAGCTTGAGCTTTCTCCAGAAGGTGAGGGGGAGCCACAGAAAGATTTTAAGCAAGGGAGTGCCAAGTTCTGATTGAGATTTGGGGAAAATGCCTCTGGCACCAATCCGGATGGACGGGAGGATTTTCATAAAAGAGGAGGCTCCTGTGCTGCGATTCAGGTTGGAAGTGATCTGTGAACCCTCGTGCAGCCTAGCACGGAGTCATTCCTTCCTCTGGCCTCCAGGGCCACTGTCGGCGTGCAATCACCTGGCTTCACCAGTGACTCAACACGCCATTTCCTGTAAACCGGGTGGGACCCTTTCTGTGACTTTGACCCCAGAGAAAGGACTCATTGGGCCCTGAGGGAGGCAGGACCTGCCCAGCAGAGGCAACAGCGGCAGAAGGGCCATCAGGATCTCTACAGTAATTATTAAGATTATTATGACCTTCGTCATGGGGATGGAACGTACAACGTGGTGACTACAGTTAAGAATAACACGCTGCATATTTGAAAATTGCTAAGAGGGTAGATCTTAAAAGTTCTCATCGGAAGAAAGAAGAAATTTGTAACTATGTGTGTTGCCAAACGTTATTGTGGTGACCACTTCGTGATATGTCCAAACATCAAATCATGTTTACACCTGAAACTAATATAATGTTATGTCAATTATATCTCCATAAAAAAATTCTTTTAAATAATAAAAAGATATCGATCCGCCTCTGTAGATAATCCTCCTGTGACCTTTCAGGGGCTCCAAGGTTTCCTTCTCCTCATCCGTCCCCAGGGCAAATGCCCCAGCTCCTTCCCATTCCCTAGTGCAGCGTCTCCCAAAGATGCACAGTGACTGACTGTGTCGATTCCTAGAGATTCAGGAAACCATATGTTTAGGAATTGCTCCAAGTGAGTCTTATACTAGGGGGAGAGCAGGGGACCCCTGTCCTAGGGCAGACCCCAGGGCCCACCAGCCGACCACATCAGGGCTCCCTGGGCTCCCCTTCAAGGCCCCCCCCTCAGTAGCAGCAGCTGGAGTTGGGCCTCCAGAACCAGAGACCCCCTCACAAGCACGCGATGGGCACCTCCGGTCCCCCTTCCCTGTGGCTGCTAGAGGGTAAGGCACACTTCTCAGCCACTTTGTAAGAACAGTCGATTGCAGCTCCCTGACGGAAAGGCTAGGGGGAACCTCATCTCATAGGTTTGGATGAGAGGACAGAGAGTAGGTGAACCCGGTATTTCTCTGGAAACTGCATACATTTTTGAAATGGAAGCTCCAACAGATTAGTAGCATTTGTTTGCTTTTGTTAGTGACCATGAAATTACACCACTAGCTCACAGGAACTACGGAAGACTTGGGCAATATTTTGGAAATTTTAAAGTACTCCTTCCACATGACTTCATCTGATCCTAACAGCCCTGATCTTTTTACTGATGCGGACAGGAGTGCAGTTGTCCTGGGACTTACCAAGGCCCCCTGGCTGCAGGGACCCTGGGCTCCAAGACCTCACTGCCACAGGCTCACTGGTGAGATTTATTATGTGATGAGATGTGAGATATTATGTGATGAGATTTATTATGTGAGGAGACAGTGAGGAAAGGAGGTGGTGCCTCCTGGCCTGAGGAGGGTTCTTCTAAAATTTGGTCCATTTCACTTCCAAACCTTCCTGAAGCAGCCAGGGCCAGGAAGACTCATCCAGTCCAGCATTCTCCAGACCCTCACAGTCACTTTCCCTTGCTTCTGGGGACACACCTCTGCAGGAGGAGCCAAAGCACAGGAAGCCAGGAGGACTTCGCCCTGGTGCCCCCTCCCCCCGACACACCCATGACTCAGGTGCTTACTCTGAATGGCCCTGGATGACCTGTCAAGGACCACAGTCCCTCGGCACTCTCATAGAGCAGTGTCTGGAACTCAAGCAGATTTCAACTCAAGCAAATTTCAAAGCAAGACTGTCTCTGTCCAAAGCTTATGTCCCTCCAGGGTGGACATAGCCCACCCCGTCACGCACCCACCATTGAGGGAAGAGGCCTCCCCCATCACAGTTCCCGGGGACCTCTTGAATGGTAGAAGCTATTTTGACCCCGTCATTGGCCCAGAGGGGCCCAGAACCTGGCTGATCTAATCAAAGTCCCTGAGAGCTCCCCAGACTTCAGCCCCTGCTCCTTCAAGGGCCCCAAAGCCCCCACTGGAGCTTGGTCAGAGCACTGGGACTCTGACATTGGTCCTCCATGCTCTCATCTGACCTGGGCATAACAGTTACACTTCAGGGTTCTTATGGGGATTATGTGAGAAAGTGAGTTCCTAACACCCCTGACCACAGAAGGTGCCTTGCAGATTCCACTTCCTGTCCCTCCTCTTGCTCTGCCCAGAGGCTGAGAATGGAGGAGTTGGATGGAACCTCCTGGATTCCATCCATAAAGGTCTCTAGGCTGTGGTCAGGAAAGTAATAGTTCCCCAAAGATGTCCACATCCTAATTCCCAGATCCATGAATATGTTAGTTAACATGGCAAGGAAAATTAGGTTACAGATGGAATTGAAATTGCTCATCAGTTGACCCTGACATTAAGAGATTATCCTGGATTATTTGGGTATGCCTAATGTACTCACAAAGTCTTTAAATGTGGAAGAGGGAAGCAGAAGGGTCAGAGTCAGAGGGAAATTTAAAGATGCTATCTGGCTGGTTTGGAGATAAAAAGGGGCATGAGCCAAGGAATACAGGTGGCCTCTGGAAGCTGGAAAACACAAGGCAAGAGATTCTACCCTAGAGCTTCCAGAAGGAATGCAGCCCTGCTGACACCGTGATTATAGCCCCGTGAGACCCATTTCAAACTTCTGACCTTCAGGACTGTGAGAGAATAAATTTGTGTGATTTTAAGCTGCTAAGTTTATGGTAACTTATTACAGCAACAATAGAAAACAAATACAGAGGCCAACTCTCTCATTTCACAGATAAAGAAACTAAAGCTAAACATTTTGCCAAAGATCACTGAGAAATGTCAGAGCTGGGCCTAGAGCCCAGGTTTCTTGAATTATCGTTACTCTTCCTTCCACCACATCATGTTGTCTTCCCTTACTTACTATCTTGGGCCTAGAATCTAGGAACTTAGGCATGAAATACCACTTATTATCCATTTGGCAAATATTTCAGGGCCTAGTAGGCATCAAGCACCATGCTAGGTGCTCAGAACACCGTGGTGAAGAAGACACAGGCCCCGTCCTCATGGAGCATCAGCCCAGTAGGGAAACTCGCACACAGCAGGTGTCAGGACAAGCACCTAACCCAGCATGGGAAAGCCTCCTACGTGGAGGTGGTGACCTCTACCCTGAGATTGAAAAGCTAAGTTGGTGTTCATGAGGGGAAGAAGGTTGGGATGCTCCAGCAAGTAAACAGACAAAATGTGTGGGGCCAAGGTGCACAGAGAAAAAGCAGAGTACATTTGAACTTTGGTTCAAAACTTTTGGTACTGAATGGACTGAAGCATAGAGAGTTTGGGAAGAGTATGCACAGAAGGTGGGAGTGATAAGCCAGGGTACAGGAGCAGACTCCAGGTACCCATCAGCCAAGAAGAAAGCAGGGAGATCAGGGTCCCTGGCAGCCCCTAGCCCCACTCACCTGAGCCATCTGGAATGGCCCTGACAAAGGTGGGCAGCATCTTCACAGATGCTGTGGGGTTGGTGTCCTTCCCCAGGCCCTTCTGCATTTCAGCCTGGAAGCGAGCCATGATGTCCAAAAGGGTCTCATCGGAGAGCCGCATGTGATACAGGAACCTGTCCACCTGCAACAGACGCCAGGGTGACCAGGGATGCCTGCTGCGGGGTTGGGGGGGGAGGCAGGTTGTGCTCCAGTCAAGGTTGTAAATTCCCACTCCCATCACAAAGCTATTTTTCTGACTCTGGGGATAGCTTCATGATGTGGAATCCCAAAGATTCCTTGCCTGACTCCTCACCAAGCTGGAGACAAGGTGGGGAGTTGGAAGAATAGAATGGAATGGAAGGTTGGGAGATAGGAATTTATTCCTCTGAAGGGCAAGCTCTCAGGAAGAAAGGATTCTCCCATTTTTCTGATGGGGCAATAGAGGGGGCAAAAGCGACAAGGATTCAGGGTTTCTAATTCCTAGTTCAGGGACTGCACCATTGTCCCATTGCCTCTCCACTGCAAAAGACTAGCTAGAGCTTGAACCTTAAATTCCTAAGCATAGAACCTTTCTTTTCCAATGATGACCGTATATACCCCAAATTGTTTCCGTTTGTTTATGGGCTGCTAGGAAGCTCAGAGCTAAATACAGTTTCCAACAGCAATCTGTAAATTCTAGTTCTTTAAATTTTCATTCTGTTTTTAACTGAGGTTGTTTTAATTAAGATGAAGTTTAATTTTGGGCGCCTGGGTGGCTCAGTCATTAAGCGTCTGCCTTCAGCTCAGGTCATGATCCCAGGGTCCTGGGATCGAGTCCCACATCGGGCTCCCTGCTCAGCGGGAAGCCTGCTTCTCCCTCTCCCACTCCCTCTGCTTGTGTTCCTGTTCTCGCTGTCTCTCTCTGTCATATAAATAAATAAAATCTTTAAAAAAAAAAAAAAAGATGAAGTTTAATTTTTAAAGCCAGCTCAAACTGCTGCTGGAAATGGGTGGATGGACACTCAAGTAACCAGGAAATTGGGGCAAAGGACCACTGCCCTAATGGAGGGAATTTATAAAAATCACTACGGCTAGATGAACCATGAGAGATGATGGACTCTGAAAAACAAACTGAGGGTTCTAGAGGGGAGGGGGCTGGGAGGATGGGTTAGCCTGGTGATGGGTATTAAAGAGGGCACGTTCTGCATGGAGCACTGGGTGTTATGCACAAGCAATGAATCATGGAACACTACATCAAAACTAATGTATGCATGTAATGTATGGTGATTAACATAACAAAAAAAATTTTTAAAAATAAAAGCAGACACAATAATAAATAAATAAATAAATAAATAAATAAATATCACTATGGCTATGCTCAGTCCACTTGAAGGTACTGTGTCGTATCAGAAATGGCAGAACAGCGTCCTCCTTATGCTAATGCTAATCATTTGGAGTGGCAGCCTGGATTCCCAGGCTCGTTGGAATGGATTATTGAGGGGCACAGAAGTAGGGACAGTGGCATAGATGCCCTGTATTTGCCCCTCCTGCTTTATACACATACTGAGCAGCCTCTCTACCCATCCAGGTCACAAGAAGACTTGATCCCAGCACATTCCTGGAGGAGTCACTCTCCCACACTTTCCTCTAAAGCTAAGAACATCTGCAGGAGTCTACAGAGTGCTTTCACATACATCCCCTCATTTAATCTCCCTGCCATTGCTTTGAGGCAGCCCGGTGAGGCCAGAGTTCTTGCTTCTGACTGAGAGGTAAGGACCCCAAGGCTCAGAGCCATGATGCAGCAGTGGGACAGCTGGGGGTGAGGGGCGCCCTGGGCCTGGAATGCCGTCTCCATACTTCTTGCCCCACCGCCTGGTTTTGCTTCACAACTGCATGCAGGACGCAGGAGTCCAACAGAGACATTACACCAAAAGGGCAAGGGTTACCTGACCTATATCACAGGACAGGTGCCTAGCCATAAGCCAGGCCCAGTTGGCAGGCATCCCAGCTCAATCTAGGGCCAATCTGGAGACCCAAGGCAGTGAAATGACCCAGGACTCCAGGGATTCGGGGGCCACAGAGAGTCCAGAAAACCGTCGGAGAGCCATTAACAAAAAAAGGACAATTGGGCTTTCAGTGCATTTGAAGAGATAGGAGGGAACCAGGTCATGCTTCATTAAGGGCTTCCTGTGCACCCTGAGTCTGTTTACGACTAATTGGTTGGCACAGCTACAAACACGGAGCAACCCGATGGAAGGGACGTGACCCAAGTAATTGGGACTTGGGGAAGGGTGAGATGTGCTACACAGCCCCAGAGCATAAAGAACTTCTCCAGCATCCCCAGTGTCCTCCCTCCCGTAGAAGGATGGTTTTGAGGCCCTGCTCGGGTCGTTTGTCAGCTATAGTTTAACAGAGTCATTCAGAACTTTGGGTTCCTGCTCCCGCTGTTTCACTAAGTTAAAGTCATGATAGACAGAATGTCCACCTAGCAAGTTTCTTGTTTATTCTCCGTACCTCCCACAGGCCCTGGTACAGTAGCTAGAAGGGAAGAATGAAACACATGTTGGGGCCAAAAAAAGCTCTATTTTAAATCCAAACAGGTGATCTGGGGTCTTTGTAGCCAGGCACATTCTTTGCAGACACTAAGGGAGGGTGTTTGAGCTGCAGAAAACCAAGCGCACTTTTGGAAAGACTCTGAAACCATAAAACAGGACATCTTCTAAACAAAAGAGCCAACGAGCAGCACATTTAACATAGGAAGAACAAAATTCAAAACTGTAAGCTCAGACCTGCTGAATGACAGAATGTGGGGGCCAGAAGTGACTTTGGAGATCACTTAGTCCAAAGGTCCCATATGAATTGAGAGTCATAAAAAGTTTCACCTCTTTGACCCAGTGATTTCAGTTCTGGAAATCTAACCTTATAATAATCCCAAAGATGGAGAACATTAAACACATTCCTATGTTTTTCAAAGCAATATCTTAATTGTTAAAAAATGTTTTTGAAAGTAGCCGAGTTACGATGAGCACTGGATGCTGTATGTAAGTGATGAATCCATGAATTCTACTCCTAAAGCCAATATTGCACTATATGTTAACTGACTAGAATTTAAATAAAAATTGGGGGGAAAAAAGGTAGCCGAAGAGAGAAAAGTTTGAATTATAGTATATCCAACTGGATTGCATATTGGAAGACATTAGAATGATAATTATGAAGAAATGGGAGAAATGTACATAAGTGGTTACAATATAATAATAAGTGAAGGAGACAAGATTTAGAATTGTAGGTATGATATAACTGTAGAAACATACTATAAGGGCTTCCACAGGGTAAATCTGACAGTGTTTGTGAGGGGGATGGGATTAAAGGTAACATTTCCCCTTTTCGTAATGTTGACTTACTCAACTGTAAAAAGTACACATTGAAAACCTAGCCAGTCCTTCTCTTATGAGTGAACAATCTGTAGGTCAGTGACCAGACTCAGCCCAATGTTATCAATAGGTCAAATAATGTCAATATACTGAATTGGAAAGGAAGCTACCAGAGTGGTTTCTCCTTTCTTCTTCCTTCCTTCCTCCCTCCCTGCCGCTTTCTTCCCGTTTTATTTTGTTTTGTCTTTGTTTGAATGTTGGTGTAGGGAAATGTAAAAAAAAAATTTTCCAGGGTCTGAATAGTAACCCTCACGGCAAATATGGCCCAGGATCCTGACAACTCTGGAAGCAGGAAGCATGGAAACTAAGGAGGGGATGGGCTACCTGACCCGGGAGAGAGAAAGGTCTGTTGTGCCTTTTGACCAGGTGTGTTTTCACCACATGAAGGAGTGCATGAGCCCGTGTTCTCAGAACCTGTGAGTCATCCAGCAGCCCATAAACCAGACGCCCATCCTATCTCAGTCACCTGTTGCTTCAGGTGGCTATGTGGTGCTCCTGGCTTTCCCGACTCCGCTCACTCTTCAGCTTTCTTGAAGGGGTGAGGGAAGGGTCAACTTCAGGCCTTGAAAAAGGCTGACCCTCCTCCCAGACGACCTGGAACGAATCAGTGGAGGTTGCATAACCTCCCTCCTGAGCCTGCACCGTTCCTGATTCTAGGATGTAACAAAAGGCCTAAGAAAATGAAACGAATTTGCAGAACCAAATGTAAAGTTTCCAAAGGCTCCCCTTTGGAGTTTAGACAGACACCGTGCAGTTTTCCTCCTTACTAAGCAGGTAAGAACAGAAAGTGAATCCTTGGGCGCCTGGGTGGCTCAGTTGGTTGAGCGACTGCCTTCAGCTCAGGTCATGATCCTGGAGTCCCGGGATCGAGTCCCACATCGGGCTCTCTGCTCAGCAGGGACTCTGCTTCTCCCTCTGACTCTCCCCCCTCTCATGTGCTTTCTCTCTCATTCTGTCTCTCAAATAAATAAATAAAATCTTAAAAAAAAAAAAAAAGAAAGTGAATCCTTCAGCAGTGCTGTGTAGGACTTTTCTACCTCCTTAAGAAGCCAGGAGAGGACTCTGTGAATCTAATCAATAAATGAAAATTAAGACAGCCTAAATCAGACTGCTTTATAATATTTTAAGATTTGCTATAACTACTAACCCAAATCTCTAATGAACAGAATTCCGTGCAGGTTTCTCCCAGCAAGCACATGAGGGCTGTTACAAGGCCACGCTCTCTCTCTCTGTTCAAAAAGCCAGGAGGCATTGTGGCACAATGGAAAGAATGCTAGGGGAGTCAGAGACTTGGGTTTAATCTTCACTCCACTTGAAATACTTGGGTGACCTTGGCTAAGTCTGCCTGCTGAGAGGGCTTCTATTATCTCTAAGTTGAGAGACACCAGCACCCAGGGAGTGGCTAGCGGGGCAGGCTGGGCTCATGCCAGGCCTCCCGGAGACAATGCCGATGGGCTCCAGTTGAGGCTTGGCAACTGTTAAGCAGCCTACCTTGGAACGTATTTTGTGCAGAGGTTTCTTGAGCAAAGTGACAAACTAATGCACACCAGTAACAGCACATCTTTGGCAAACAGCACATGCCAATAATAAATAGTTCAATTATTGTACATTAAAACCCACACCCCTCTTAGTTCCCATGCTTATATTCCTTCAAGCACATGAAGAATCATGTGATTACTTTAAAAGTTCTCAAAATTTCTCTCCCCTCCTTTGTAGCCTCTCCTCCCAAATACCCCTTATATCAAACACAATCATCTTCAACCTTTCTGAAGACTCTCATCCCCTCCCATCCCGTATCTACCAGGAAGTGCCAAGTGAAATGCAAGGCTCGGAACAATGTGTAATGTCCAGCCTGTGGAGGATTCACTTCCTCCCCCACTCCCATGAGCTCTTTACTGGTCCTCTGCTCCCTGTGTCTTTTCTAATAAGCTTTCTTAAATCCTTTTGGATGCAGGCACAGTATCAATTAGTTCTGTCAGTGAAGAATGAATCTCTCAGCTTTGTGAGTCCTTACCTTCTTGATCTGATCCTCCTTTAGCTTGCTGCAGTAAAATGCCATCAAGTGTACTGCAAACATTTTTTCCAAGTTTGGTTTCTCTTGAGATGGGCAGAGATTTCTGTGCAGTGTTTACTCCTGCGTCTCCAGAGAGCTGCCCACTTCCAGTTCAGGCTGGAGGCCTCCAGGAACTAGGTGCTACAGATTAAATACTACCAGGCTGCTTAGAGTTCAATGATTAAACTTCGCCCCCTTTCTCTGGTCCCTCCCTCCAGCGTACACTTGATTGTCTAACAGGAGGCTTGGAATGGTAGCTGAAAGTTGGTGGAGGGGAGGCAGGGGATGGGTCGCCTGACTCTTTGAGAATTGGGTGCCACAAGATCTCGTTGCCAAGCAACACTCTCAAGCCAGGGCTCCACCAAGCCCACTCAGCCGAGGAAAATCTCCTGAGAAGCTGGGCATTAAACAAAGCCAACTTTCAACCAGCTGAGCTGCTCTGCAAATGTCTGGTCTCGGCCTTTTCTCTCCAATCCTTTTCTTCTCAACGCAGGGATGGAACTCCAGACTCCCTGGCCCTCTGCAGCGCTGTCTTAATTAAGACTAAACACTGCCCTGGTCAGGGAGACTTCAAGAATGTTGGGGCAAATCCCTCCCTTTGTGACAGAGCAGATCTCTTGCCTAACAGCCCATGGTAACGGAAAATAACTGATAAAAATTTATCTATTCCACAATGATAAGCCAGAAAACCTTGACTGCACAGGTGGGGACCCAGGAAAAAATATCCATGAGAGAGGATGAACTGAAGTCACGGGTGCTCACTGGAAAGCTGCTGCTGGAGAGAAAGACTGAAGTCACAGACAGGAAATGTCTCACGCCATGAAGATATCTGGTTTACTCACTCATCTCATGCATCATACTTGATGTGGGAAGGACACAGAAAGGGGCCGATGTGTGAGTACAGTACCTGCACTCTTCCCACAGTCATTGGTCAGCTAACAAAATCAATAACAATTACAGTGTTAACAAGAGCAGCTAGCAAGGATAGAGCACATACTGTTCCCATTTCATAGATGGCGAAACTGAGGCCCAAAAAGGGAAAGTGACATACTGAAAATCACAAAGTCTATAAACGGTACAGTGAGGAATCAAACCCAGGAGTTTCATTCCAGGGCCCAGCTCTTAACCGATATATAATATTGCCTCTCTTCTTCCTCTGTGCAATAGATAATCAACTGACAATTACTAATAGCAGCAGCCTTCTGTTGGGGACTGTCAAGAATTCCAATTACTTGGATAGCTAAATACAGAGATACCATTCCAAGAGGGTCCTCCCAGTGAGGGGAAATAACAAATGAAGGCATCCCTGATCATAACTTCCCAAATATTAATCAACTGCTCCTAAAATTAGCAACTGACCAGATGTGAATGCAGGTCTGCTGGGCACCCCAATGTTTCTCGCTCCTTCATAGCACCTGTTCCTCAATACAAGGGAAGAAACGTGTGTTCCCCGCTGGCTTAGCAGCCTCAGCTTTGTTTGCTTCTCTACTACACAATCTCGTGAATCCAGTGATTACCAAGCACTTGCCTCGTCAGAGAACCTTCAACTGCAGCCTCTTCGGAAGCCACTGATTCTCCAGTCAGCGCCCTTTCCCCATCCACCATATGTATGAGGCACTGCAAGTCTAGCATAAGCACTGTGTTCGATTAAAATTACTCCAGATACTTCCCTCAGACTGCTATAAAACTGTCTCCCAGATTGAGAAACCCTATCCTTTCCAATCTGTTTACCCCTCAGACTATGAACTCTCTTTTAGCTCCTTTACTTTGTCTATTATACAAGCAAACAAAGGTTAACCTTCAGTTGCTAAAACTGTTCAGTTCCCCAAACCATGTGGAATTGTTGGTATCCTGAAACAGACGAGCTCTGCCCGTGTCCGTACAGGCTGCGGATAACATCCAGGGGCAGGTCACCTGCCCATAGGTGATAACAAGACCTGTCTTAATTCCTCCTTTTAAAAAGTAACCTCTGCAGTGCAGTGTGGCACCAACTGCCATTGACTTATTCACACTTGGGACAAGAGGGTACAATGGCCAGGGGACGAAAAGACCCAGAGCCATGACCAAAGGTCTCCACAATGTCATGGCCACTTGTGCACACCAGAGAGGCAGCCTTGGGAATCTTAATCAGGCAGAGGATACCAGAGGATGTTCATCTGTTACATCATTCCGTTTCTGATGTCAGCACATCAGCATCTCCGTTCCAGGTCTGAGGGAGCCAACAAGACTGAGAAGCTTCACAATATAAGGATCACATACATTTGGAGTCATCTGGCTCAGATTTCTAAAGACAAAATAATTTGCTTATTTTACCATTCCTCATCTGATTATTCCAGTCCAACCCTTGGAATTTTTCACTCTTATTAAATTTCTATGTAGCCATTCAAGGACATCTGGGTGCGAGTCTTATAAGCACTTAGATTTTATTTAAGAATACTCATTTGAGGGTTGGCACTGCTGAGTGAGATTTTGGTTAAAGGACAGTACCAGTCTGACTCAAATCTTCCATGGAAGAAGGCAAACTCTCTATACACACCTGTTTCCCTAGAACTCTCCCTTATGGCAAGGCCTAAAGATATTATCTGCTTTCTTTAAAGTACTGAGCATGGTAGGAGGACTAGAAGTATAATAGAATTTATCCACTTATTTAGTAAACACCTGTGTAATATATACTAAGTGTCTTCAATATTAATTTTCCCAGAGCAACTATCATTTCATTCTCTCCAATTTACAGATGGAGAAACTGAGGCATGAGGCCCAACTGGTACATGGTGGAATAAATATTTGAGTGCAGGTAGTATGGCTTCAGAGTCCACGTGTTATACTGGCTCTCACTAACCTGGAAGGAAAGTACAAGGGAACGTGGGACCTAAGCTGGGAAAAGCAGCCCAAAGCCCCAGGCAACACAGTGGAGAGTGCCCATGCCCTGGGATCCCACTTTGGCTCTGCCCTCACTGAAGACAAATGCTCCAGGCTCTTATATGTAAAGGGTTCATAGCTACCCCAGCGGTCATTTTGAGAATAAAAGTAAATGAGATCACGTAAGAGAATCTATGTGGCCCACAGTGGGCGCATTAAAAGCATTTCTTTAATCTAAGCCTTCGCCTGGGGGGGATCCCTTCTTAAAATTGCTCTTTCATCTCATCCCATTTGGTCCCTTCAAATAAGAAAATGTATGCAGCCCTTTCAGTACATTCAGTAAAACAACTGCAAACCATTAGAAGGTACCAGTTCCATTTACTGGAATTACTGGAATAATTAGGAATTTTATAAATATTCTATTACTGTTACTAAAGAAAATAATCTTGAATTCTGTTCCATATTCTTTTTCATGATAAATCCAAAACTAAGTTGTCCAAAATATAAATCAGTCTAACCTGCTGGCATTCCGCTTGCTGCGAAAGAGTAAGAGAGTGTGTAAGAGAGCAAACTTCCATACAAGAAAGTCAATGTAGAAACTTCCAAACCCTGCCAACAGTTACAGTTACTATGGTGTCTCTATGGGAGCAACCACAAATGAAGCAGAAATGTTAACTTCAGCAAGTTTCAAAAGAATGCTACTGATCATTTTTTATATGTTTATTCCTGACCAAGAGAGGACTGGGAATGCTCATGAAGAAATTAATTGCACACAATTATTTTTATCACAGCTACATTAAGAGCTGTATTTGCAAAATACATATCAAGGAGAAACAAGTCATACAAAGAAATGCAATTCATGTGGCTTTAACATTTTTCACAGTAGTTACAATCTCAATTGCACAAAATAGCAAACTTCTAAAAGCAAACAGGACTCTAGTTAAACATGGGGTAAACCCCAAGGCAAAGAGAAATGAAACAGTGAGTAATAAGAGATCTTAACATAATTTTGGAAGACAGAAAGCTGACAGAGACTAGCTTAGCAGAGGAAACACTGAAACACTGCAGAGAGTGATTTTGCTGAGAAATGAGCAATGACATTTTTAACTTTAGAAATGCTCAGGAATGGGAGGCCCTGGTTCCTTGGAAGAGCAAGAGGCAAGACACAGAACCAAAAATGGGAGATTGGCCACAAGTGTATATAAAAAAAGCAGACACCAGGTGTGCTACTCCACCTAGAGTAATGGGTGACCGACCAACCACCAGCCTTACCAGAGAGCTGGGGCTTTTATTCTCTGGAGAGATTGAACCCCAAAGCCTCTGGACTTGGGACCACCAGGCACCATGAGCAGTGGGAGTGAGGCACAAGACTGAAAATATGGCCACCAAATGAAACCCTCAAACTGAGCAAGGAGACCCCAAACCACTTTTTTTTCTGTCCAGTTTCTGCCAGCAGACATCTATCTGTAAACATCCCTTTCTCCCTCACTGGGAGGAGTCGGGGGATTCAGCTTTTCCTCTGGCCTTAGATGTGGAAAAGGCAAAATTATAAAGACAGTGAGCAGATCAGTGGTTGTCAGGGGGTTGAAGAAGAGGATTAAGTAAGTGAAGCACAGGGGAGTTTTTAGGGCAAGGAAACTGTTCTGCATGATGCTGTAACAGTAAATACATAACACAAGATGTCTGCCAAAACCCACAGAACTTTATAGCACAAAGAATGAATTTAATGTATGTGAATTTAAGAAAATACTTAGGAGATCATGGGTGCAATGTAGACTGACAAAAGACTCTAACTGTATTAGAAAGGTGTGAGATAGCCTTACTGAAGGGAATGGGGAGAAAAGATGCTGACCTGACCAACAGCAAAAGGAACTATACCCAAGGAACTGGAGCCTGGGAAGAGTGAGATGTACTACACACACGGGAACTAAACTTGCTCCTTTTTTTACTCCAGGGCTCCTGAGACCTGCCCCTGAACCTATTGCTCATATTTGCTCAGCCCCAGAGGACAGAGAACTTCTCCAGCATCCCCAGTGTCATCCCTCCCGTAGAAGGATGGTTTTGAGGCCCTGCTCGGGTCATTTGCCAGGTACAGTTTAAGAGAGTCATTCAGAACTTTGGGTTCCTGCTCCTGCTGTTTCACTAAGTTAAAGTCATGACAGAAAGAATGTCTACCTAGCAAGTTTGTTGTTTATTCTCCGTACCTCCCACAGGCCCTGGTACAGTAGCTAGAGAAGTAAGGGTGCTGTGCTCTGGTTGCTAAAGCTGTTTCCCCTGGGAGCACAGCTGAACTATTCTGAAGCCACTATACATGGACACTGGAATCGGATCATTAAATGGAGGCAGGCTGGCAGGAGGTGGTTTTCTTACTGTTGTAGTGGGAGGTTACTGACAAGCAAGGGAGAAGGCTACTGTGATCCATGTTACTGGAGTACAATTGAAGAAATCAGTATAAACTCGTGATTAGCTTAATATAGATACATATGGATATATACATATGTGGATGTATAAGTAATTATAAATATATGTACCTGGGTTAGTGTACTCATCTGTTTCCTTGCTCTGTCAGCTGAAAGACCCTAGAAGCAATGATACTCAGTAGCAACAAGCACATCTGGTACCCAGATCTTAGTTTCTAATATCATTCTACACACACACACACAGGAACCTGGGATCCTTGGGAAAATGTCTGGTTCTAGAGCTGGGGCAAGGTATACACAAAATGAGCCTAGAGCATCTTGTGCCAGAAAATAAGTAAATGCTTAAAAAAAAAGTTAGGGACATGTCAAAGGGATAAAGGACCAACTAAAAGACCTCAAAATAACCAAAGCTAGGACAATTTGAGCAATAAAAGTATTATTGGATTATAACTCAAAGTGTAAAATAAATATCCATGAATCCATACTGATACAGAGAATTGAATAAATAAATAAATGGGGGAGAAAAGACAAATCTCCCATGCAGAAGAATTCCAAATAATTTATGTAGATAATTCCCCCTCAAGGAAGTGGAGCATAACACCCCCCTTCTTAAGTGTGGGCTACGACACAGTGACTTCCTTCCAAAGAATACAATATGAAAGGGGGAGAGAAGGGACTAACTTTGCAAGAGAATCTGCTAAAACTCTACCGGTCAGATAATCAAGGTCAACATCATCAGGGATGTCATGTTGATAGTATGTACCTTTGATATGATATGATTAGAATAGCACTTTACCTTCACTTTACCCTCAAACAGCAAAACTCCAGTCTAATCATAAGAAAAATATCAGACAAATCCCAAATGAGAGACATTCTATAGAATATGTGACTAGTCCAGTTCAAAGCTGTTGAGGTCATCAAAAGCAAGAAAAGTCTGAGAAACTATCATGGCCAAGAGGAGCCCAAGGACACATGATAGCTAAATGTGAAAATGTATCCTGGATGGGATCCTGGTACAGAAAAAGGACATTAGGTTAAGAACTAAGGAACTCTAAACAATTTGTGGACTTTAGTTAATTACAACAAACGTAGCACACTGATGTAAGATGTTAACGACAGGCGGAACTGGGTATAGGCTATATGAGAGCTCTGTACGATCTCTGCAACTTCCTGCACATCTAAAACTATTCTAAATGTTTTAAGTTTATTTTTTTAAAACCCTATAAATCCTGATATTTGGGGAATACACTAAAAAAGCCAGCTAATAACCCAGTGGCCAAAGTAATCCTGAGAAAGAACAGGTATCATATCTGATTTCAAGCTATGTAACAAAGCTATACTCGGGTGCCTGGGTGGCTCAGTCAGTTAAGCGTCTGCCTTCGGCTCAGGTCATGATCCCAGGGTCCTGGTTTCAAGTCCTGCATTGGGTGCCCTGCTCCGTGGGGAGTCTGCTTCTCCCTCTACTCTTCCCCCCTGCTCATGATCATTCTCTCTCTCAAATAAATAAATAAAATCTGAAAAAAAAAAGTATACTAAGCCAACTGTGGTATGGGCATTAAAAACAGGCTGACAGATCAGTAGAACAGTAGAGAGCCCACACATAAACCCCCACATATATAGTTAACTAATTTTTGACAAGGGTGCCAAGAACACACAATGGGAAAAGGATGGTCTCTTTTTAATAAATGGTGCTGGGAAAACTGGATGTCCACAAGCAGAAGAATAAAACTGGACCCTTAACCTTACACCCCTCACAAAAGTAACTCAAAAATGATCAAAGATTAAATGTAAGACCTGAAATCATAAAACTCCTAGAAGAAAACATAGGAAAAACAACCTTTGACATTTGTCTAGGCAATGACTTCTTAGATAAGTCATCAAAAGCACTGGCAACAGAAACAAAAATAAACAAGTGGGACTACATTAAACTAAAGAGCTTCTGCACAGCAAAGGAAACAATCAATAAGAGACAATCTACAGAATAGTAGAAAATATTTGCAAACCACGTCTGCTAAGGGACTAATATTTAAAATATATAAAGAACTCATATAATAGCAAAAAAGAAAACAATCCAATTTAAAAATGAATGAAGGACCTGAATAGACATTTTTCCAAAGAAGACATACAAATGGCCAAGAATATGAAAAGGTGTTCAACATCACTAATCATCAGGGAAATGCAAATCAAAACCACAATGAGATATCACCTCCCACCTGTTCGGATGGCTTTTATCAAAAAGACAAGAGATAGCAAATGTTGGCAAGAATGTGGAGAAAAGGGGACGCCTGGGTGGCTCAGTTGGTTAGGTGTCTGCCCTCAGCTCAGGTCATGATCCCAGGGTTCTGGGATCAAGCCCCACATCGGGCTCGCTGCTAGGCGGGATGCCTGCTTCTCCCACTCCCACTCCCCCTGCTTGTGTTCTTGCTCTCACTATCTCTGTCAAATAAATAAAATCTTTAAAAAAAAAAAAAGAATGTGGAGAAAAGGGAACCCCGATATACTGTTGGTGAGGGTGTAAATTGGTAGTTATTATGGAAAATAGTACGGCAGTTCCTCAAAAAATTAAAAACTGAACCACATGTTGCAGAAATCCCACTCCTGGGTATATATCCAAAGGAACTGAAATCAATATCACGAAGGGATATCTGCACACATATTTTCACTGCAGCACTATTCACAAATAACCAAAATATGGAAATAATCTGAGTGCCTGTCAATGGATGAATGGATAAAGAAGGAATATTGGGGTGCCAGTCAGTTAAGTATCTGACTCTTGATCTCAGGTCAGGTCTTTTTTTTTTAAGATTTTATTTATTTGACAGAGAGAGACACAGCAAGAGAGGGAACACAAGCAGGGGGAGTGGGAGAGGGAGAAGCAGGCTTCCCGCTGAGCAGGGAGCCTGACACGGGGCTCGATCTCAGGCCCTTGGGATCATGACCTGAGCCAAAAGCAGATGCCTAACGACTGAGCCACCCAGGCGCCCCTCAGGTCAGGTCTTGATCTCAGGGTCATGAGTTCAGGCCCCACACTGGACTCCACCCTGGGCATGGAGCCTACTTAAAAAAAAAAATTTGGGGGCGCCTGGGTGGCTCAGTTGGTTAAGCGACTGCCTTTGGCTCAGGACGTGATCCTGGAGTCCCGGGATCGAGTCCCGCATCGGGCTCCCTGCTCGGCAGGGAGTCTGCTTCTCCCTCTGACCCTCCCCCCTCTCATGCTCTATCTCATTCTCTCTCTCAAATAAATAAATAAAATCTTAAAAAAAAAAAAATTTTTTTTTTAATTAACTTTGGGGCACCTGGGTGGCTCAGTCAGTTGGACATCCAACTCTTGATTTCAGCTCAGGTTATGGTCTCAGGGTCCTGAGATCAAGCCTTGTGTCAGGCTCCACACTCTACAGGGAGTCTCCTTGAGATTCTCTCTCTCCCTCTCCCTTTGCCCCTTCCCCCCATCTCACACACTCACTCTCTCTAAAATAAATACATAAATCTTAAAAAAGAAGATGGAATATCATTCAGCCATGAGAAACAAGGAAATCCTGCCATTTGTGACAACATAGTTGGGCTCTGAATGCATTATGCTAAGTGAGATAAGTCAGACAGAAAAGAACAAATATTGTATGGTATCACTTATAGGTGGAATCTAAAAAGAAATTGAATTTGTAAAAACAGAAAGTAGAATGGCAGTTACCAGGGACTAGGGAATAAGGAATTTGGGGATATGTTGTTTAAGGGTGCAAACTTACAACAAGTAGATAAATAAGTTCTAGAGATCTCAGGTAGAACAAAGTGATTATAGTCAACAGTACTATATTATAAGCTTCAAAGTTACTAAGAGATGAAATCTCAACTGTTCTCAATACAAAAAAGAAATGATAAATATGTGACATGATAACGTATGTTAGCTAATGCTACTGTAGTAATCATAGTGCAATATATAAATGTATCAAACCAACACCTTGTACAGCTTAAACTTATACAATGTTATACGTCAATTATTTCTTAATTAAAAAAAAAAGCCAGCTTATGATCCAATCAACCTACATCAAAACCCTGAAGTTAATAAGCCCTATCCATGTCAACAGAGCTTAGCTTAATTCCTCACTTTTAAATATGAACATAGCGAAAGATTACTAGACACTCAAGAAAAGTTACCAAAAGTAAAGGCAGAAATCAAACCAGGGGCACCTGGGTGTCTCAGTCAGTTACGCATCTGACTTTTGGTTTCAGCTCAGGTCATGATCTTGCAGTCGTGGGACCAAACCCCACATCAGGCTCTGTGCTCAGTGTGGAGTCTGCTTCAGATTCTCTCTCCCTCTCCCCTTCCCTCCCCTCTCTCTCTCAAATAAATAAAACCTTTAAAAAAAAAGTCAAACCAAACAAGAAAAAAATATACGTATATAGAAAACAGAAGAAAAGTTTTAAAAAAAACCTGAAGTATCTTTAGGGAAACAAGATATTGCATCCATGAAAGAAGAATAAGGTTAACTAAAAAGAATGGAACTGAAGGGAGGGGGTGGAAGAGCTTTATGACACTCAAAAAAAATTCAGTACTTTCTTCCTAGCAGAAGTTTTAAGTTCAAAAAGAGAAATTTAACTTTGCGCTAATTAGGAAAAGTCATAATTGATAAAAAGCTTATATGAATCTCTAAGGAATTTCCTAATAAGACTTTCTGGGAGGGCGCCTGGGTGGCTCAGTTGGTTAAGCAACTGCCTTCAGCTCAGGTCATGATCCCAGGGTCCTGGGATCGAGTCCCACATCGGGCTCCCAGCTCAGTGGGGAGCCTGCTTCTCCCTCTGACCCTCTCCTCTCTCATGCTGTTTCTCGCTCGCTCGCTCGCTCTCTAATAAATAAATAAATAAAATCTTAAAAAAAAAAAGACTTTCTGGGAATGATTTAAAGGTGTACTTTCTGACACATTTTCCAATATTTTTTATTTTGATAGTATTAAATGTTTATATTCTCTGATTACATTTTACTTTTTTTTTTTTAAGATTTTATTTATCTGACAGAGAGAGACACAGTGAGAGGGAACACAAGCAGGGGGAGTGGGAGAGGGAGAAACAGGCTTCCAGTGGTGCAGGGAGCCCGATGTGGGGCTCGATCCCAGGACCCCGGGATCATGACCTAAGCTGAAAGCAGACGCTTGACTGAGCCACCCAGGCGCCCCACATTTTACAACATTCTTTATTAGCTTCAGGCAGTTTAAATTCAGCTAAGAAGATGACCGCCTCTAAGAAATACTGTACCAGGACTGTCAGTAAATGAAGTAATGTATGCATATACATTGTAAACTTTGCTATAACAATACAAGATATGATGTATTACATTAGTAAGGGAAGAAGAGCATTAGCCTAGGAAAAGGGGCAAGATAAGCTTTAAGATCAGGGCAAGATTTAGTCAAAAAAACGTGAAAATACATGAATTCTAAAATTACTAAAAATTAAATAACAGCAGGCAGAATTGGTAATTCAGCTGGAAATCATTTATATGAATTTGTATAGATATCTGAGTAAAGTCACGGTATATGGACCAGGTGGTGATGAGATTAAATCACTGTGCAGAATTTAGAAGACCGAAGTCATGGGAAGTATTTCTTCCATCATCTCTCAAGGTAGAGATTCCTCTTCTAATGGACAAAAGTCTCCATAAGAAGCCCAGCACTGAACGCATCTATTTTCTTAGAGCTGGGGACTGTCAGCTATTAGAATGCCAATATTCTCGTGTGAAGCAACGAAACCCTTACCTTTTTTTTTTTTTAAAGATTTTATTTATTTATTTGAGAGAGAGACTGAGATAGAGAGAGCATGAGAGGGGGGAGGGTCAGAGGGAGAAGCAGACTCCCCGCCGAGCAGGGAGCCCGATGTGGGACTCGATCCCAGGACTCCAGGATCATGACCCGAGCCGAAGGCAGTCGCCCAACCGAGCCACCCAGGCGCCCAAAACCCTTACCTTTTTTATCCCTCAACGCCATACTCCCCTTTATTCTTCTGAATGCCATGATTCAGATGTGTATCTAAATCTTTCTTTTAAAATGTATATCTAAAATCTTTTTTTTCTCAAGACATAGACATTATATTGTTACTCTTACTCTCAAAAGGAAAAAAGGAACTATCAAATAATAATAAAGAGCTCTAAGAAACACTATGATAAACTAAGATTTTAATAGGTTAGAAAATGAAGTTAGAGAAATGACCTATGAAGTAGTACAAAAGTCATAAGCATAATTTCTAAATACTGATTTAACAACCCCAAAAAAGTAAAAAAACAAAAAAAGGAGTAACAGCTGTATCAAAAGGGAAATGGAGGGGCACCTGGGTCAGTTGGTTAAGCATCTGCCTTGGGCTCAGGTCATGATCTCAGGGTCCTGGGATCGAGCCCCACGTCGGGCTCTCTACTCAGCAGGGAGTCTGCTTCTCCCTCTCCCTCTGCCCCTCCCCCTGCTCATGTGCACTCTCTCTCAAGTAACTAAATCTTTAAAAAAAAAAAAAGGGGGGGGGCGCCTGGGTGGCTCAGTTGGTTAAGCGACTGCCTTCGGCTCAGGTCATGATCCTGGAGTCCCAGGATCGAGTTCCGCATCAGGCTCCCTGCTCGGCGGGGAGTCTGCTTCTCCCTCTGACCCTCCTCCCTCTCATGCTCTCTGTCTCTCATTCTCTCTGTCTCAAATAAATAAATAAAATCTTTAAAAAAAAATTTTTTTTAATTAATTAATTATTTTTAAAAAAGGGTTAATGGAGAGAATGAGTAATTTAAGATTTAAGAAGCTAAAATCCTCACCTGATAGTAACAGGAAATCAGTAGCTAATGTCTTAACTCAGGAAATAGTAGGAGATGCATATTATGTAGCATCAATAAGGTAAATACTAAAGAGTCAAAAAGTCTTGTCTCTGGTTTTTAAGCTGTGTATACATTCCTTTGACAAAAAAAAAAAAATTTTAATAGCTTAAGCTTATTTGGCTTATGTATACAGATTAGAGCTAAGTTAAAGTACAGAAGTGTGGCTTAGGGGAAAGTTCTTATTTCCAAGTAAGCTTTGTTTTGAATTTATATCATGAATTTGTTTTGAATTTATTATACTTCAAATACTTATATGCAAAGGGAATTTTATAGATACAATGTGATCAACATCCATCCATCAGGTTTGTTTTTTTGTTTTGGCTTTTGTTTTTGACAGAGAGAGAGAGCAAGGTGGGGTACAGAGGGAGAGGGAGGAATCTTAAGCAGATTCTGTGCTGAGCATGGAGCCCCACGGTGGGGCTCGATCTCACAACCCTGTGATCGTGACCTTAGCCAAAAATCAAGAGTCAAATGTTTAAAGGACTGAGCCACCCAGGTGCCCCTATTTACCAGTTTTAAAAGGATAACAATAAGTGATATACATGTTAAGAAAATGAAAATGTAGCTGTTAAGAGAAACAAGGAAATTTGTGAACATTACAAATTAAATTTAAAAATATATATGTACACACACACACACATACATACATACATACATGTCTCAGCCTGATTACAAGGACTTGAGAAAGACTTTCCGGCAGAGATTATCAATTTCACTGCAAATTATAGGTGTGTCAATTGGCAGTTCAAAGCAGTTACTAGACTTTCCCAAGCTTCTATAAGCACCAGGGACTTTTCAAAGGGCATTAAGTGGATAGCAAGCACATGATATCAAATTTTAGGGTAGACTATCAAAGTGTAGCCTTGAAGGCCCAAGTTCAAGAACACCTCCTCTACCCAAATTTACCAAAAGTAGCTTCTTGAATTGTCTTCTAAGCCCAATACTATTTCAAAAGTTTTTTGTTCTTCTCTGGCATTTTTGCCCATAAAGACAACTGTTATTTATCATCTCTGTCTGAAATTGTCCCCCTATGTTAAGTGACAGGCTTTTAGGTAACAGTGATTAACTCTGAAGTCTGTTTATAAACATTGCTATCTCTGCTCAAGTTTATGTACTTTATACGGCTTTGAAATAGAGGAGGGAAATAGCCTGATTCATTTATCCATTTGCTTGTCTCTTAACAAACCCTAACTTTTCATTATATGCTAATAGGTCTGAGTCGGACACACCTAGAATGACTGCATGGTAATTACAGACTCCTGGTTCTAAGCTGTATGAAACTTTGGTGTTTTATGATTGTTTTGTATGTTTGTGATTCACAGTTAAGTCATTTTTTCAAAGGACCCAATTCCATTCTGTAGATTTACACTAGTCCACAAACACAATGTACAAAGCATTACAAGCCACTGGTTATTATTCCTAACCAGTTATGTACTGTCCACATTTTATTAAATTACCTAGCTCTGGTCTGCTGGAACTGAGGTGGACATCTAAGCCTCATGTTGATGTACAGCTGAATCCACAATAATCCAAGGAGGGCTTTCAAGCAAGTACTTCAAAACCTGCTAGAAAACTGCAAGGGAAGACAAAACAGTTGTGTTTTAGAACATGACCTGAGTGGAAGGAAGACCAGGCTATTTTATTGGTGACAAATAAGCACTTGTTTAAAAAAAAACAAAACAGTAAGTGATAGCCACAATACCATAGCAGAGAGTAAACACATATGAGAAAAAAAAGGGTTTTAAAATATTTTTATTTGCAAAAATAAAAATAAAACTAATCTGAATCAGGTTCCTTCTTCTTCCTTCTTGTCCCTTTTGAGTGAGTCCCAGGCTCTGTTCTGTCTTTGTCATGCTCCATTTGTTGTGTCAACCATTCTTTTTCTAGCTGTTTCAGCATGTCTGCAGTGAGGAGGCCTTGCTGCACCAATCTGGAAGCAAGGGATTTCTCTCCCGCACTGGGGCTGGGTGGCTCGGCAGCTTTACTCCCTAACGTTTTGGTGCCACGCACCCTTCTAGCTTGGCCCTTTAAAGTTCCTGATGATCGCGGCTGGCTCTCTGCTGACGAGCTCTCCAAATTCAACAGCTTATGCGTCTCTGAAATTTTAATCAGTTTGGTGATGTTGTGTACACCGTCTTGGATAATGCCATCTAGGTCTTTCTGGAGGTCTCGAACAAGGCTGGCATCTGGAAACATATCTATAAACCGGTAGCTGGGAAAGAGACATATTATGTTATAACAACAGCTCTTCTCACAGTATTGGACTTATCTCACTGACATAACTCCATCTTGACACTGATGGGTCCCAAATACTCTGTTGTTGCAAATTCTGTCCAGTGCATTTGCTCAACCTTTATTTCAGCACCAGCACACCTGAGAAATATTGTCATTATGAGGGTAGGTCATCACGCATATCTTAAGTGATTCTGATATGCTCCCCGGTGGTACATGCCCAACCTTTGAAAATCACTGACCTAGCACAGTACTTTTCAAATATTAATATACAAGTGAGTCACCTGGATATTTTGTTAAAATGCAGTTTGATTAAGTCTGGGGTGGGCCTGATATTCTCTAGTTCTAACAAGCTCCCGGGTGATGCCAATGCTTTTGGTCCACGGACCACCATTTGTGTTGCAAGGATCTAGTAAACCTTCTCACCTACCTATCTTAACTAGAATCGTAAGTCCCTCAGTCATTTTTAGAATGGGTATAAACAAGGCTCAACAGCCAAAATGGACAACAAACATAACATAGAACAACACCCTGCAAAAATGTTTCTAACTTGAGATCAAAAGACCATATTCATAAAATCTTTGATTTCCTCTATTACTTAGAAAAACGAGAGTACATAAAGGAAAAATTTGATACCTTAGCCAGAGGTAAAGATCCAAGACATCATGGACAGCTTCTAGATCCATGAGGTCTTTAATATTCTTAGGTGAAAGTAATGGCCACTTAATATATCTGCGTAACCATGAGAAGGTCAGTGGTTGATTCCTGCTATACTGCCTGGCAAACTGAAAGAGAAGAAAAGAGTTTGGTAAAAGAATCAAAATTCACTTAAGTCTGCAATTAGAAAAAGAAAACACAACAAAACATTAACTGTGGTTATGTTTCAATAAGCAGGCTGGTATCTTTCCTTCTTTATACTTTTCTATATTTTTTAGAACATGTAATATTTTATAAAGATACTTTTAAGGAAAAAAAGGGGGAGAGGGTTTCCTTCACTTTCCAAAACCAGGGCAATAATATGTGCATCAGAAGTTGTACAAGAACGAACTTTCCAGAGCCTAAGTCTGTTAACTTTTATGAACATTAATGTTCTAAGTTCTGGATAGACATCGAAGACTCTCATTTCTATCCCTTCATCCAATAGTCCTGTAACTACAAATATGAGCTGTATCTTGTTAATGTCCTCTCTTATCATAAAGAAACCCTTTGGGGTGGCTTGGTGCAAGGCTGCATATGAGTCAAACTGGTAAAGAGACTCCGCCTCTTCACTCAGCTGTATTGTTTTGGCCAAGCCACCACTCTGTGCTTCAGTTTCCTCATCAATATCATAAGACCACCACACCTCCTTCTGGAACCACAGGACACTGTTGGAGAATGTGCTTGGAAAACCAGGCTGCTCCCACTCCCCAACAATGCTAGGCAGGATTATGCATCAGACCACAACCAAATATGGTCTGTCTATAGAAGACAGACCACAACCATATGAGACCTCTAGAACAAGAGTTTAAAATCTTTAGCTTCAAGAATAAGCTGATTTCAAATGGTTCATTTCATGGTTAGGGAAAATTCTCTCTAAATGTTTAACCTAAGCAAGGTCAATACTTCAGAGAGGCAAGGGAGTTTTAGAACAATTGTGGTTAAATAATGTTATGATTTGGGGCGCCTGGGTGGCTCAGTCGATTAAGTGTCTGCCTTCGGCTCAGGTCATGATCCCAGAGTCCTGGGATCGAGCCCCATGTCGGGCTCTCTGCTGAGCGGGAAGCCTGCTTCTCCCCCTCCCTCTCCCTCTGCCTGCCGTTCCACCTGCCTGTGCTCTCATTCTCTCTCTGTCAAATAAATAAATAAAATCTTAGAAAAAAATAATGTTATGATTTTATTAAATTCAGTTGTGCATTCTGCTAAGCTTAATAAATGCCAAACAGGATAGCCACAAAGGATGGAAATCTGACCATACTAACCTGCTAAAGCAGGAAAGCCAAACTCAATTTCTCTTACAAAGACAGTGGCTTTAATATTTGTGGCCACAAACTAGTGGAAACCCAGTATGTCAAAGAGCTAAGTATGGAGCTGCCCAGAGAAGAGAAAGGAAGAGACACCTATCAGATACCTCCATCCAACAGCCAGCCCTAAAGGAGCTCCCCAGAACACTGATTCCAAACAACTATCCCGGGGGGCATCAGAGGCCATCAATGGGATTGAGCTATAGTTCAGTAATAATGGTGATCAAGAAAAAAGGAGGGGCGCCTGGGTGGCTCAGTTCATTTAAGCGACTGCCTTCGGCTCAGGTCATGATCCCAGGGTCCTGGGATCGAGTCCTACATAGGGCTCCCTGCTCCGAGGGAAGCCTGCTTCTCCCTCTCCCACTCCCCCTGCTTGTGTTCCCTTTCTCACTGTCTCTCTCTGTCAATTAAATATTTAAAAAAAAAAAAGAAAAAAGGAAAAATCTCTAAATTTCACATGCTAACCAATAACAGAACATATAAGCAACTGTTGGCCTGTACCGTTCCAGACCTCTTACTCCTTAGTAAAATGCTGCTGCTTCATTAGAATAGCTGTTTGAAGGATGGTATAAATGGGGTCAGGGCCATGAACTCGCGCTCCATCCAGGTCAGTTTATAGCATTTGAGACTTTGTTCCATAAACTTCAACTATGCTAACTAACTCTCCCATAAATGTCAAAAACTCTAAGAAA
Source organism: Mirounga leonina (assembly GCF_011800145.1). Classification (NCBI taxonomy): domain Eukaryota; kingdom Metazoa; phylum Chordata; class Mammalia; order Carnivora; family Phocidae; genus Mirounga; species Mirounga leonina. The sequence goes on along the minus strand of NW_023270232.1, from coordinate 4,791,632 downwards.
CGTATTTTCTAGGTAAATACCTGGACTTGCAATACCTCTAAGACATATTAATGGGAAAAGAAAAAGGCTAGCTGCAGAATAATTCATCATAACATTTATGGGAAAACACACCCACGCAACAAAACTAGAATTTCTGTATGTACACATATGTAGGCAAACACAACGGAAGAGGTCTGCAGTGACACAAACTGTTAACTATAGCTCTGTCAAAGACTGGGATTGGGGGTGGTAACCCAATTTAACCTATCTGTAGTGTTTTAATTTGTGCAGCGAGAAAGCATTTATGTATTATTTATGTGATTTCAAAGTAATTTAGAACATAATTTAGAAACAGATTTGGTAGGAACACAGCTAGTACGCAGAATGCTGAGTTCTATAGAGAAGACAGTGGTGAGACTATAAGTCCGAGGAGGATTCAGAGAGGAGGCCTGTGGGGGTTTAGTGGGATGGAACTCCAGGCAGAGGCAATAGGGGGAGAGGCAAGGGCACTGCAAGGTGAGAGGACATGGCAGGGGGCTAGAAGTTCAGCTTCCACTGCCCTTCCCTGCCCACCCTTGTCTGGGTGCATCCTGTGCTCCTCAGAAGGCAGAGGTTTGCAACCCTATGCAAATGAATGAAAAAAAAAGGGGCTGAAGCTTGGCACCAAACTCATAAAAGACAGCAATCCTTGGCTCAGTGCCTTATAATTAGGAAAACTGAATACTATTGCCACAGCTCACCCCTACTCCCCTTCTCCTTCCAAAAAATATTAACCAATGCCATTAAGAAAGAAGTGTATCAGAGCGCCTGGCTGGTTCAGTTGATAGAGCATGTGACTTTTTTTTTTTTTTAAGATTTTATTTATTTATTTGTCACAAAGAGAGAGACAGAGAGCACACGAGAGCACGCGCACAAGTAGGGGGAGCAGCAGGCAGAAGGAGAAGCAAGCTCCCCACTGAGCAAGGAGCCCAATACGGGACTCAATCCCAGGACCCTGGGACCGTGACCTGAGCCAAAGGCAGGTACCCAACTGAGCCACCCAGACATCCCAGAGCATGTGACTCTTGATCTCAGGGCTGTGAGTTCACATCCCACGTTGGGCATGGAGTCTACTTAAAATAAATAAATAAACGAACAAATATTAAAAAGCAGACCAAAAAAAAAAAAGTGTATCATTAGGCAAAGAACCCCCCTTGAAAAAAAATTACAGTTGTTTTTGTTTTAGCTTCTTCACAAAGGCTACCATACAAACCCAAATACAAAGCAACAATTCCCCATTACCCCAAAAAATTGCCTGTAAGAAAAAAAGAGCCACTTTGTATTTAACTTCTTATATAGTATCCCATATCGAAAGATACTCTCCAGGGGCGCCTGGGTGGCTCAGTTACGGTTAAATGACTGCCTTCGGCCCAGGTCATGATCCCAGAGTCCCAGGATCGAGTCCTGCATCAGGCTCCCTGCTCAGCAAGGAGCCTGCTTCTCCCTCTGACCCTCACCCCCTTCATGGTCTCTCTCACTCTCTCTCTCAAATAAATAAGATCTTCAAAAAAAAAAGAAAGAAAGAAAGATACTCTCCAATTGTTTTAATTTGAATAACAAAATATTGTTTGGGGAAATGCACGGACTTGAAACAACTCAAAATATAAAGACAAAGGCTTACTTGTAACAGTGAAGAACAGACAAAGGGCTGCTTCTTGTTGATAGGAGCTGTGCAGAAAACATACCTCACTCGTAGACTTAATGGAATATGTTGGATCAACTCTGCAGAAAATTTAAAATCATCCATATTGCAGACAAAATACTGCCCATCAACTTGTGAAAAATCTACAAAAATATCCTGGGGGGGGGGGGGAAATAAATTACTGGACTGCCTAAGCGGGCATGAATAAAGAACTCAAGTCTACAAACGACAATCTCTTTAAATCTGTAACAGTTTTCTAGAAAGGCCTGCTTAATCTGCCTTCCCAAGCTAAAAGACCTCCCCCATAGCCTTCCCAACCTGAAATACTCAGAAAATTCCTCAGGACAAAAGTCCCAGAGGATTTTCTGAGAACATTTTTTTCACTTTCAAGATAAACTTCACAAGTAGCAATGTCACAAAAACAGACTATCCACTGATGCCCAGGAGATTAACTAATAATTGTCTGACATATCAACATTTTTAGAAAAGAAATTTTAGATTTTAGAAGAGATTTAAAAATGAGTTCTTACTTACAATGAGATTAGAAAGTGTTGTATCAGGGAGATGGTAGGCAAACATCTCAATCTGCTCAGCAGTTGGATGAAGACCGGCTGCCTTTAGTAAAAAAAAAAAAAAAAAAAACATGGAACACTTCATCTAAAACTAATGATGTAATGTATGGGGATTAACATAAGAATAAAATTAAAAAAAAAAACTGTAAGTTTTCTTCTTTTTATTTTTTAAGATGTTATTTATTTGACAGAGAGAGACAGCAAGAGAGGGAACAGAAGCAGAGGGAGGAGTTGGAGAGGGAGAAGCAGGCTCCCCGCTGAACAGGGACCCTGATGCGGGGCTCGATCGACCCTGGGATCATGACCTGAGTCGAAGGCAGACACTTAATGACTGAGCCACCCAGGCGTCCCAAGTTTTCTTCTTTTTAAAGGACAACTTTTCTTTAAGTTATTTCAAAATAAAGTCCTATATTCAGGCTAAGCTCTCGCCAAATGAGTTAAATGCCAAGAATTTGAGTAAAAAAGAAAAAAACAACATCACTTTCCCATCTATTACCAATTAAGAAAACTGATGAGATAAAACTAACCAATTATACCCAACTGAGTAATTAGTCAATCTTTCACATACATCTTAGTTACACGCCTAAAATCTATGATGATCTGATAGAGTACCAAAACTGCTTTCCACGGTCTCAATTATCTTCACTGAACAAAAATGAACAAGGAAAACCCAATTGCTTTAGCCAAGGCAATAAAACTGACAGACAAATCCAGGAAAGAATGTCTAAACTGGAGGCCAGTGATCTCTTCAACTGTATTCCAGTATTAATAAATGCCTACAGGTAAGTATATGCAGAGAGAAAGGGAATGGGAAAGAAAAAGAGCAAAGGATGAATGGAGGAAAGAAGAGATGAGTCACAGGAGGGAGAAAGAATAGGAGCACAGGAAATGAGGTGCACAGGAGAAAAGTGGGAGTGTGTCATTATCAACTGCACTTTTAACAAAAGCTGCAAGGCACCTGGGTGGCTCAGTTGGTTAAGCGACTGCTTTCGGCTCAGGTCATGATCCTGGAGTCCCTGGATGGAGTCCCGCATCGGGCTCCCTGCTCGGCAGGGAGCCTGCTTCTCCCTCTGACCCTCCCCCCTCTCATGTGCTCTCTCTCTCATTCTCTCTATCTCAAATAAATAAATAAAATCTTTAAAAAAAAAAAAAGTTGCAGAAATTAGTTCAACCACAGCTTTCCTCCAGGAATGTTTCCTTGCATCATCTCATTTCTATGCCCCTTCAGCAGAGCCACTGAAAAATGCGAAGAGCCACGTTAATTTGTAAGCGAATTTTCCAAGCAACTTAAATTGTAACAGTTTGTTTAAAATACATATGCTGCTGCCTCATTAACTGCACAAAACTGAATCTTGTCCTTACTGGCTCAAAGTTGTATTGCTTAGTACTGTTTTTGCCCCACACTCAAGGGTTTCTTCTACATTCAAGCTTCTTATAATTTTTCAGTCTGCTGACATAGCTGTGTGTCCACCTAAAGCAACTATACCCCCACCCCACCCATCACTAGACTATAGGAAGAACTAAAGGAAAATCAGGTTCATTAAACTTGTTCCATCTGGATCTTTCAGTTGTACACCATTCTCTGATGAAGGGGTCCCTATACCACTCCAAAGCAGTAAAGTCGGGCTTCCTTAACATGATTTTCATGGCACAAAACTTTCTTTTGCTTATATTAGAGTCTAGAAGATAGGTGAAGAAAGGAATGACTGTCCTCCACAGAGAAGTAATTAACATGTTACACCGTACCTTTATAGGCTCCACATGCCTATTCAAAATTTCCTTTAATAAACTGAGGTCTTCTCGATTCATTGTTGTCACTTCTCCTTCTTTATATTTTGAACTGAACCTACCAGCTCTGCCAGCAATCTGCAAAGCCTGAGAGGTGGTAATTGGTTCTATTTCTTTCTCTCCCTTTTCATTGATAGTGGGCTTTATAAGGGAGTAAAAAATAATTCTTCTTATGCTCCTGAAATAGAAATAAAAGTACTCGCTCAGACTGCTGAATAAAAGACTCTCCATCATTTTGGGTCATTGTAGAAATGCTCACTGCAATTCTAGTTTAGGCCTGCTTACAATCTTGTCCACTGTTTACAAAATAAGGAAAAGAGGTTTGTTAGTAATTCTTTTTCTTCCCATTAAATAGTTATTTTTTAACAAATGTGTAAATTTACTAAAAATCATTAAGTTGTACATTTACAAGGGGTAAACTGTGGAGGATGTAAATTATCCTTCAATAAGGTACAGAAATAATTTTCTTTTTTAAGATTGATTGATTGATGTATGTTATGTATGTATGAGAGAGCAAGAGCACGAGCAGGGGGAGGAGCAGAGGGAGAGGCCAAGCAGATTCCATTCTGAGTACAGAGCCTGACTCAGGGCTCCATCCCAGGACCCTGAGATCATGACCTGAGTTGAAATCAAGAGTCAGACACCACCGACTGAGCCACCCAGGTGCCCTGAAAATAACTTTTTTTTTTTTTTAAACAAATAAACCACATAAAGTGCTCTCAGACTGCTTTTAAAAGTTGGCTGCTATCCCTGGGTGGCTCAGTGGGTTAAGTGTCAGACTCTTTGATTTCAGCTCAGGTCATGATCTCAGGGTTGTGAGATCGAGCCCCATGGAGATCTCTGTGCTCAGCAGAGAGTCAGCTTGAGAGTCTCTCTCCTTCTCCCTCTACCCCTCCCCTCTCACATGGTCTAACAAAAAAACAAAACAAAAACAAAAGTTGGCTGCTATTAATAGCTTTGAATAGTTCTTTAATTCATAAAGGTATAATTGCCTTGATTACCCAGAGAAGAATATTTAGGCATAAAACCTAATGCCTAGTTCCACATTCATAATGGGCACTCACACACTTGCTGAGAAACTGAAAATACAGTAAAATAACATAACGGGTTAGTGGTAGGGAGTTCACTCAAAACTCCTAGTACTGTGTGCTATTTTCTTTTTATTCCCTCAAAAGATGTAAACAAGATAAAACTCAGATCTGTATTATAATACCCATTCTCCTAAACCTAAATGTTTGGCCATTCTATTGCCAATTAGAAAATATTTAACTGCCATCAAACCCATTGAATATCCATGATTATTTAAAACAAATTACTTACAAATTAAGTCCCATGCCAATTGCATCTGTAGCAACCAGGATTTTGCATGGATCATCAGGATCATTAAACTTTTTTGCTTGAGCAAGTTTGGTCCCTAAAATAAGAAGAGTTTATGTTAGTTCAGCATTCTCAATCTGCCACATCACACCAAGTATATCTCACCCCTCACCTCTTACTCTCCAATCTGCCACATCACACCAAGTATATCTCACCCCTCACCTCTTACTCTCCATTTTTATCAATAAAACTCATTGTTTCTGGGTGCCTGGGTGGCTCAGTTAAGCGTCCAACTCTTGATTTCAACTCAGGTCATGATCTCAGGGTCCTGGGATCGAGCCCACATTGGGCTCCACACTGAGCTTAGAGCCTGCTTGGGATTCTCTCTCTCCCTCTCCCTCTGCCCCCCCCACCCCACTCACACTTGCTCTCTCTCCCCCTAGGGAAAAAAAAGAGAGAGAGAGATTTCAGGACTACAACTTCAACATAATTACCAAGCTCATATTTCACATTTTAATATTTTTGTTTTGTTTTGTTTTTAGAGAGAGAGCCAGGAAGGGCAGAAGGAGAGGGAGAGAAAGAATCCTAAGCAGGCTCCACGCCCAGCACAGAGCCCAACATGGGGCTCGATCTCACAACCCTGAGATCATGACCTGAGCCAAAATCAAGTGCCAGATGCCTAACTGACTGAGACACCCAGGTGCCCCTTTAATGACTTTCTGTAAGAAAATCATCAACTCAACATTTAAAATACAGTCCAACAATAGCAGCAAGAACTATGAATTTAAAAACTTCTATCCCTACCAAGATGAACCAGAGAAATTTTATACAACCCACAATAAATTATTAATGTATCAAGTTAATTCAGTATCTTTTACTGCATCTTCTATACACAGCTCGACATAAATGGCAAAAATAAGAGACTTCATATCCCTGTCATGATGAAAGCCAATAATTACCAGGTGGGAGACTGCCATATATAACAGCTGATTCCAATCCCCGAATTTCAATCTGTCGACTCACAGAATAAATATCATTCTTGCTAAAACAGACAATGCAGTCCCCAGGCCGAAGGTTGTCTAACGATTCTAATGCATGATCCAGCACGGAAATGGGGGTAAGCCTCTTATAGTTTCGAACCTACAATAAAGACATGATATTGTAAAATAACACATTTAACTTCTTATGACTAATAACTAAGTGAAAAACTTGCAATGAAATGTAGCTAAGGGGCCCCTGGGTGGCTCAGTTAAGCATCTGCCTTTGGCTCAGGTCATGATCCCAGGATGCTGGGATCGAGCCCTGCATCAGGCTCCTTGCTCAACGGGGAATGTGGGGGTGGGGGGGTGTCTGCTTTTCCCTCATCCTCTGCCCCTCCTCCCTGCTTGTGTTGTCTCTAAATAAATAAATAAATAAATAAATAAATAAATAAATAAATAAATAAAATCTTAACAAAAAAACATAACTGACAAGTTCCAACATTTTTCAAAGGAAAATACAGAAAAACATTTTCATATTATAAATGATACCATCAGTTCTCATTGGTATTTCTAAATCCATAAAATGTCATATAGCATTTCACAAATTTTCAAAGCACTTTCATATATATTCAATTTTCATGGCAACTTGGTAACTTCAGAATGCTTATTAACTATTAGTTCCATTTTATGAAAAGGTAAAATAGAGCCCATAGAAAAGATCAGGTCTGATAAGGATTCTTTCCGTTCTGGCCTTCTGTGATTTGCCTAAGAACACAAAGCTAATAAAAGCAAAGCCTAGAACCCAGAATTTCTTCCACTACATTCCAGCCTCTCCCTGAAAGCTGAACACAAAACAAATGGGCCCATTTTTAAAAATGTCTTCATCTTACTCAAGAACTATAGTAAAAAACAAAACAAATGTAGGATTAAAAGGAAACCAGTTACTTTCTATTCTATGAATTTCAGAAAGGGATACAAACTATCTCTAGCAATTAGATGTATATCAAAAGTCCTAATACTGGACATCTGAGGCTCAGAAAACCATGAACTTTTGCTAAGCCTCAAACTTCGAACATTCCTGACTTAGTTAATTCTAAAGAGATCTGCTCAAACTCCAAAAGGTTTTGTCAAGAAAAGATGAAAAGTCTCCTGTACTTCTGGAAGGCTTAGGGTATGATGGACATTCTGCCAGGATTTCGGATCATGATATTCAACCAAGTATGTATGATCTAGTCAACTGTGAGAAAATGAAGCATTCTTTTTAGTTAAGTTCTGATTTTGCCACTATGTGGGACCTACGAAGCCACTGCTGGGGTACTCTAGGCTATTTGCTACGCCACCTTGAGACAAAGCATATAATCTAGTACCTCTACTTCCTCCCCAGTCGTGTACATAAGCTCAGTAACCAGGTCAATAGCAGCAGATTCTCCACACAAATGGACTTCTTCAGCACAGAGTCCTGTTAAATGCAAAATCAGTAGTTTTTTAAAGATATGAAATTAAATATTGTAATACCTTATATAGCAAAAGTACTTTAAGTTTGCTTACCTATTGCTTTACAACTTTACCAAGCGTTTTCATCAATATTATCTCTTTGATGCAAACCTCAAATTAACAACATTCTAGTGGGCAAAGATTCTATTTTTATGACTCTCAGAGTTTTTAAACTGCTTTGGCCAAGGTTTTGAGTCTATTAGAGGGTGAAACCAGCCAGGACTAGAGAACCTTGCATTCTGATGGTTAGCACTGAATCTTATACTTGCATTTTTCAAATTAGGCTCCATGGAATCACTAAGGTGCCTCAGAGGCTGAGGGCTGGAGGGTAAATGAAACTCCAAGCTCCTTATCGCTGAGCAGATCCACTCTCATCCATTTTAAATTACAGACTTTAATGTATACACTTTGTTTGAAGGAGTTCAGCTATTTGTTTTTAAATTTGAAAACACCTGCCCTACAACACGGGCTGATCAAAAATCCACTCCAATCAAGCAGTGGAAATGTTCATTCATGTCCATGGATCTCAAAAACTCCAATTCCAGGAGCCTATCCTAAAGAAATAACTAAATAAACAAATGAAAAGCTATGGCCACAAAAATTTTTACTGTAGCACTATCAGTAATAGGAAAAAATGTTCAACTCTGTGGAAAAAAAAAACAGTGCAGCTCTTCAACGGAGAATATACGATATTAATATGTGGGGTGAAAAAAAGTCTATGAAACAACAAACTGGAAAGAAAAAAAAAAGCAAGATACAAAATAATTCACAAGACACCGTATTCCCAAGGAAAAAGACTGGCATGAAAACACCAAAATGTTAATCCTGGTTGTGTAAAGATGGCAAGATTTGAATTTTAACTTTAATTAACTGGTTATGCTAACTTTAGAGTAGGAAAACTGGACTTTCCATTATTCAAATAATGTTTAGGAAATAAGAACTCACACTAGGCTGACTCTTTTGTTTGATTTGTGTCAAAGAGAGAGGATCCTAATGATTCTATCTGGCACTGTCAAGCAGAGAAATGCATCTCCATGCAGATGACACAAAGCACAGGTCTTAGCATTCAGACCACCAACCTAGAAGCGCTCTGGTCCAGGCCCATCCTCTGGCTGGATCTTTGATCATTTGAATTTCATCAATCACGGCCACTTCATCTACAATAAGAAGTTCTCATGAGCAACACAATCTACTTAAATAGCATCATGAACAAATTATAGCACCACAACTCAAGTTTTTGTCACCACCATCATCACAATCGTCACTCACTAAGCACTTCTTTTCTGGCAGGCTTGTTCTAAGTGCTTTATTTACAATTATATATCTCATTTAATCCCGACAACGAGCCTATACAATAAGTATCATCATTCTAGCTATTGTACAGAAGAATTAACTAAAGCCCAGAGAAGTCACTGGCCCAAGGTTACACAGCATGTGCAGTTAGTAAGTGTTAAGATCTAAAAACATGAAATTCAAACCCAGGCCATCTAGCATGTAGTAGGTCCCTTTGTCCTATTTTCTGCAATCTCAGAGGCAGCCTGGAGAATCTGCTTAATAAGAACTAACACACCCAGGGGCGCCTGGGTAGCTCTGTCGGTTGAGTGTCCGACTCTCGATTTCAGCTCAGAGTCATGATCTCGGGGTCATGGAATCAAGCCCTGCATAGGGCTCCACACTCAGCGGGTAGTCTGCTTCAGATTCTCTCTCTCCCTCTGCCCCTCCCCCTGCTTGTGCATGCATGCACACACTCTCTAAAATAAATAAACCTTTAAAAAAAAAAATAACACACCCACGGGGTAGTAAAAAAGAGAAAGTATCTATACTTCCAGGAACAAGGAGTAGACAGCCCCACTATAAATGAAGCCTCTCTATCACAGGAACCCAGACAGATGCCAGGAGCAGAAAGTGGAAGAGCAAGAGTCATTCCCTGAGCTCCAGCTATGCTCATTCTTAGGGGCTTTAAGCTCATCACTATGGCAAAAATTAGTACCTCATTTTATTTTCTAATGCCAAAATGCTTTTGACCATATTATTTTATTAAGTCAAATAAATTATATTTTAATTTTCTTCCTCAAATACCAAGGAGTTGAGAAAAGCACATTTAAAAAAAATTAATATGCCCACAGTAACATTTAGGAAACAAAAGAAAGCACATTTTATACTGAAAAACCATCAGATTAAAAATCACTTATTGCAATTGGGTACATACAAACAAGATTAGAAAAAAGGGGACAGGAGGGAATTTTGATTTATAAACTTCTGTGCTATCTAAATTTTTTTTTTTAAAGATTTTATTTATTCATTTGAGACACAGAGATACAGAGAGAGAGAGAGCATGAGCAGGGGGCGAGACAGAGGGAGAGGGAGAAGCAGGTTCCCCGCTGAGCCAGGAGCCTGATATGGGGCTCAATCCCAGAACCCTGGGATCAGGACTTGAGTCAAAGGCAAACGCTTAACAACTGAGCCATTCAGGCGCCCCTGCGCTATCTAAATTTTTACAGTGTATTACTTTTATAATAAACTCATCTTTTAAAAACTAACCATTTACTCAGAAAAATTATTAAAATGAAAAAAGCTAACTAAAGTACATAATATATACCTATTTAACTATACACACCCACAATGCACACATAAGTATATGCATACACAACACAAACACAGAAGAAATCTGGAAAATACACACCACAGGGTTAACACTTGTTGATTCTAGATGGGTAGAATTGAGAGGTTGTAGGTTTTCTCTCTTTGCATTTATTTTTATATTTTCTATAATGAAGATATGATTGCTTACTGGTAAGAAGAAGTTAATTTTTATTTAAAATATTTTCAAAACTACTTAAATAGAAGTTCACTGAAGTGTTACATATAATGGTGAAAAACTTTATTTTTTTTAAGATTTGATTTATTCATTTGAAAGAGAGAGAGAGAACACGAGCAGAGGGGAGGGGCAGAGGGAGAGGGAGAAGCAGGCTCCCCGCTGAGCAGGGAGCCGGGACACGGGCTCAATCCCAGGACTCCAATATCATGACCCAAGCCGAAGGCAAGTGCTTAATGGACTGAGCCATCCAGGCACCCATTAGTAAAAAACTTTAAACAACCTAAATATTCTTTAGTAGGGGAGGGAATGAATTTTAGTCATAAGATGGAATTTTAGTCATAAGTTTAAATGAATAAACTTGATATATATATTTATGATATATACGATATACATGCGATATGATACACCTAAAACAAGACTAGATCTAAAAACATGCTGTGTAGAATAAAAAGCAAGTTGTGATGTCCACAATAGCCAAACTGTAGAAAGAGCCAAGATGTCCATCGACAGATGAATGCATAAAGAAGATGTGGTGTATATATACAATGGAATATTATGCAGCCATCAAAAGGAATGAGATCTTGCCATTTGCAACGACATAGATGGAACTGGACGGTGTTATGCTGAGTGAAATAAGTCAATGAGAGAAAGACACGTATCATATGACCTCACTGATATGGGAATCTCAGGAAACAAACTGAGGATTGCTGGAGTGGGGGGTGGGGTGGGAGGGATGGGGTGGCTGGGTGATAGACATTGGGGAGGGTATGTGCTAAGGTGAGCGCTGTGAATTGTGCAAGACTGTTGAATCACAGATCTGTACCTCTGAAACAAATAATGCAATATATGTTAAGAAAAAAAAAAGAAGGAAAGAAGAAGATAGTAGGAGGAGAAAGAAGGCGGGGAAATCGGAGGGGGAGACGAACCATGAGAGACGATGGACTCTGAAAAACAAACTGAGGGTTCTAGAGGGGAGGGGGGTGGGAGGATGGGTTAGCCTGGTGATGGGTATTAAAGAGGGCACGTTCTGCATGGAGCACTGGGTGTTATGCACAAATAATGAATCATGGAACACTACATCAAAAACTTTAATATAACAATTAAAAAAGTCCAAAAAAAAAAAAAAAAAAGCAAGTTGTGGAACAATAATACAATATGGTAATCATGTCAATGTTTTAAAATACACAATCTAGGGGCGCCTGGCTGGCTCAGTTGGAAGAGCCACGACTCTTGATCTTGGGGTGGTAAGTTCAAGCCCCACGCTGAGTGTAAATAAACTTCATTTTTTTTTTTTAAGATTTTATTTATTTACTTTAAAGAGAGCAAGAGAGAGCACAAGGCGGGGGTGGAGGAGAAGCAGACTCCCCGCTGAGCAGGGAACCCAACATGGGCTCTATCCCAGGACCCTGAGATCATGACCTGAGCTGAAGGGAGCCACCTGACTGACTGAGCCACCCAGATGCCCCATAATAAATAAACTTTAAAAAAATTCTTGGGGCACCTGCGTGGCTCAGTTGGTTAAGCATCTGACTCTTGATTTTGGCTCAGGTCATGATCTCAGGGTCCGTGCTCAGTGGGGAGTCTGTTTCCCCTCTCCCTCCCCCTGCTCACACACACTCTCTCTCTCAAATAAACAAATCTTTTTAAAAAATTCTTTAGGGGCACCTGGGTGGCTCAGTCGTTAAGCGGCTGCCTTCGGCTCAGGTCATGATCCCAGAGTCCTGGGATCGAGCCCCGCATCGGGCTCCCTGCTCAGAGGGAAGCCTGCTTCTCCCTCTCCTATTCCCCCTGCTTGTGTTCCTTCTCTCACTGTGTCTCTGTCAAATAAATAAATAAAATCTTTAAAAAAAAAAAATTCTTTAAAATAAATAAATCTTATTTATTTATTTTATACGTATCGGTGATATGAAAAAAGACAGGAAAGATATATACCAAATACTTGACAGCAGTTGGATCAAAAGAGGAATTGAATCGGGGAGTGGTACAAAGGAAACATCATACTTGTTAACATTTTAGTTCCTTGGAGAGAAAAAGGGAAAGGAACATTCAAAAGCAAACACCATAGAGTTTGGCATTTATCAGCGGTGGTGAGCACTGGCTATCTGTTGTCCTATTCATCTCAATTAAAAAAATTTTTTACAATAAAAACAATTTCGTATGTTCATCTGTCTTTTCAAATAAAAAATTACTAAACCATAGTGTTTTAAATGGCATGTACATACAAGGAGTTGTAACACTGCACATCTCAACGGTACAAGCAACGTGGGCAGCCTGTTTCCCATCTGGCTCTATGGTCACACGCTCTTCCCCTGTTACCAAGTCACACGGAACACCCTAGGATGACAAAAAGAAATCCGGAGTTATCACCACCTTTAAAATAACAGAAAAAGAAGTTTTGGATGTTTGAGTATTTTCGCCATTACCATCAAATTTATTCCCAATCCTGTAAAGAAAATTTTTATGAAAAATAAAAGTGGCTCGCTTACATAACCTACATAAACTTGGAAACATCTCAAATCAGCTTAATTCTCAGGTAACACAAACATGAGAAATCATAGCAGTTTCACTTTTTAACTTTGTATGTTTCTGTACTATTTTGGTTTATTAAAATGAACATGGATTGTTTCTATATTCAAGAAGAATATTATAAATAATATTTAAGAACGTAAAGACCCCCTAATAGAATTCCTTGAGAAGGAGCAGCATTAATAGTATGGTATAATAGTTTGCCCAGGACTGAGGGGCTCCTCAGGACGAAGGGCTTTAGGTGCTAAATCTGGGAAAGTTCAGGCAATCCGGGACAGCTAGTCTCCCTAGAGGCCTGAACTAATCATGAAGAAACATCTGATATATCCAAACTGAGTGACAGTTTACAACACAAATGACTGGTAGTTTTCCAAATGTAAAGGTTTTGAAAGATAAAAAAAGGTTCCTGAGGAGTTGTCCCAGATTAATGGAAACTAGAGACATGATAACAAAATACAGCGTTGAGACTGTGGACAGAATCCTAAGGGGTTGGAAGACAGTGGTGGTGGTGTTATCGACAACTGGCAATTTAAATATAGACTGTGGATTAAATAATAGTATTCTATCAATATTAAATACCCTGCTTTCGAGAAATACCACGTGGTTATGTCAAAGAAAGTCTCTGTTCTGAGGAAATACTTTCTTATTTATGGATAAGGAGGCAGGATGTATGTCAAATTACACAAGTCATCCAGAACAAAAAACAGAGAATACAAATTATCTTCCCAAACCTGTTCATCTCACATTATAAAGTCATAAGACAATGAACCAGAACGTGGCCCGTTTAGTGAAACGATGCCTCAGACGACAGGGCGTTCAGTCCTTTGCAGGTCTAAACAAGTGGCTTCAGTCTTTATCATTAGTTCTAGTTCATAGCATCAGAGGTCTAATTGAAAAAAAGGTAAGTTAAATACAATAACAGAGTAGGTTAACTCTGAGGAAGCAAAAGAGGGCCTCAGAGGGAGTTTCAACTGTATCAATAGTTTACTTCTTAAAAAAATAAATAAAACAAGAAGTATGGTGAAATGTTAGAATCCGATGGGAGTCGGGTAGTGTGGATTCAAGTTATTTGCATGTAATTCTCTGCATTTCTCTGTAGTGGTGAAATATTCTGTGATACTGTATTTCATTCATTCCAATACACTTTTCACATTTTAGTATCTCTGAAATCAGGAGGAAGCCTAATGGCAGGTCAGAGTTCAGTTGGCAGCTTCTTTTTCTTTCTCAGTTGTACATAAAATAATCGTACATCTTACAAAGTACAATGAACTACAGCAACTTTTATTAGTGGTAAATTACTACATATGCCCTTCCCCACCTTCCACCTTTACCCTGCCCAGCCCTCCCAAATTAACAAGAAAAAGAGCAAATATTTGGTAATATACTGACAGCAGCATTACTCTTTTCGAAGATCTCATGTGCCAGTAATTTTAAAGGGCCACAATACACTCCAGATTTTGCTGACAAGTATTTCTGGATTGCATGATAAGTCTTTCCACTGTTTGTGGGGCCTGAATGGAATATTATCTTCCGCTGTATGGCTCTGGCTTCTGGGTACCTAAAACATAAGTAGGTAAACAGCTTATTCCCATTAACCTGAAAATCCATCCTGGTAAAAGTTATCAACCGAAAATGATTCCAATGAAACATCCTGTTAATATTCACTTGACAGGATCTTTTGGGAAACTAAATAAAATGATGAGTTTCAGATCCACACTAAAATAATGACTTTTGGGGCACCTGGGTGGCTTGGTCAGTTAAGCTTCTGCCTTTGGCTCAGGTCATAATCCCAGGATCCTGGGATCAAGCCCGTCGGGCTCTCTGCTCAGTGGGGAGCCTGCTTCTCCCTCTCCCTCTACCTGCCGCTCCCCCCGCTTGTGCTCACTTGCTCTTGCACGCTCTCTCTGCCAAATAAATAAAAAAATTTAAAAATATTGACTGTTTTTGTTTGCCTTTGGCTCAGGTCATGATTCCAGGGTCCTGGGATCAGGCCTCGCATCAGGCTCCCTGCTCAGTGAAGAGTCTGCTGCTCCTTCTGTCCCTCTCCCCCTCGTTTGTGTTCTGTCTCTCTCAAATAAATAAATAAAATCTTAAACCCCCCCCCCAAAAAAAAATATTGACTGTTTTCCAAGATTGGCACTTACTAACTAAAGGACAGAAAAATCTAAATGCAAATTAATTTCTTGGATATTTTTGCCATTGTCCAAGTCCCTTCTCTTCAGGAGTTTAACTTAAAGTAAGTTTAAACTGCTATCAGCTCCACAGACATGCTGATTTCATTTCCACAGCTCTAAATACATGACCCTATAAGTAAATATTCCTAGGCTTCTGAATTTCAACATATATAATGTAATGACTGAGTCTTCTGTCTCCAGCCATGATGAATGGTACGGGACTTGCCCGCCCACCACAAACAAGTACAAAACTGGACAAAATACATGCCACAGCTGCTTGGGGACATAAACAACAGGCAGTGGAGGACTACAGCCCTGAAACAAAGGAACACTTGAGATGAGCCCTACTGCACTCCAGCAGGGCACAGGGAGGTGGAACCCAAGCAAAGTATGACAGTCCCAATGAGCTGAGCAGTAGAGATCAAAGTCAGAGATGCTAAAGCAGGTGGGATTTGAAGGGCATAGTGTGGAAGAGAAGAAAGGGTTCAGTGGAGGAAGTGCCTTCAAGTCTATGTGAGGCTTCCCTTGGGTCTCTGGCCAAGGGCTGGGCTGCACATGTGCAGGGTCTAGCAGAAAGCAGCTTGCTAAGGGTTTTAGCAGAAAGTCTCAAAGAGGTGGCAAAGCGCTAGATGTTGCGAGCTCCAGCCACAATGGCGGTAGTGATGAGAGCTCGTTAACACCCAGGCATTTAGCTGACACTAGGCCACACTTTAATTGTAAGGCCGAAACCCTAAAGTAAGGGCTACTCTAGATTTGTCCTAGTAAAACCTACTACCTAGCTTGATCAGAATCAAGGGGAGACACCAGAATTAATTGCCTGTTTTTCAAGGGAAAACAACTCCTAGACTCCTTATGATTTATCATCCACCCTACAATAAAAAAATGTAATGATCACCAATCTCCCAAGATTAGACACTAGTATCAAACCCACAAGTAAAGAAACTAACCAGTTTGGTGGTATTCTTAAGTCACTGATTTTACGAAGGTCATCCTTACATTCCAACACAGGAAATATCTGTTTTGCGTGTCTCAAGAAAAATGGAAATAAATCATCCACATGAGCTGAAAAATAAAACACTGCATTAACAGGTGCAATCTACATGTTATCCATAACCAGACTTAGCGAAACTTTCCTTCTTAGCGAGGTAGTCAAGGGGAGGATACCAGGATAAAAAGAAAAATTCTGGAGCAAGGAACTCTATCCTTTTCTCAGATCCTGCTTCGTCTTGTGTTTTCTTTTTAATTTCACTTACGTTTTCTAGGAAAATAGCAAATTGGCTGTCAACCACCATGTTCTACTCTTCTGATAAAAACAGGTAAAGATCAGCATTGGTGAAAGTTAAATTAAAAAACCTGGAAATAGGGCGCCTGGGTGGCTCAGTTGGTTGAGCGACTGCCTTCGGCTCAGGTCACGATCCTGGAGTCCCGGGATCGAGTCCCGCATCGGGCTCCCTGCTCCGTGGGGAGCCTGCTTCTCCCTCTAACCCTCCCCCCTCTCATGTACTCTCTCTCTGTCATTCTCGCTCTCTCAAATAAATAAATAAATCTTTAAAAAAAAAAAAACCTGGAAATATACATTAGCAAGAAGACCTATGGTTACTGAAGAGAAATGCAGGTACAAACACTTTACATTTAAAAAACATAACCAAAGCCAAACTGTCGATGGGAACACAACAGTGATGTTCTTACATTTTTTCTTTTCTCGCAAAAACTCTGTCCTGATATGAGGGAGAAAAAAAGTCAGTGGCAGAAACAGATGGAATCTGCCACATATTGATTCTATCTTCTATGAGAGTTCACTTCACTGTTGCCTATACATAACACATAGCCGAGAGCAGAAGGTGATAGATCAAGACCCCAGTCTTCCTCTAGTCTAAGATATATGGTGGATTTAATGACCAGCTCAGAGATCCACTATAGAAGCAAAATGACCTAGAAGGCCTCCTATGAAAGCACACAATTATTTACAGACGGTGTGAATGGGCCCACTCTATAACAAACAAGCTCTGACCAGAGAAATAGACATGAAGCACAAGAAGAAATACAAAGTATGCTCAACACATTTTAAAAGAGATTTTTAAAAATCTCTAAACACTTACCTGCACTGAAGCAAATATCATTCAAAATAATGTGAATGTCCACATCCAGAGAATGAGACTGCATGATATAATTTCTAAAGCTAACGAAAGCTTGATGGAAGAGACGAGCTGTGGGAAACACAAAACCAAAATAGGTAAGGCTTAGTTTTCATTTCATTTCTCATTTAAAAGGTACATATACACGTTACACCTAACTCATCAAAGTGTCCTCTTTCTTTGGGGTCAGAGGAGGGTCCTACAGCTGGTTTATTATGATCTGGCCTACAGTGAAATCCTAGCACCACATGAAGGAAAAATTAACACACAGCTCCTTTGCCGTGTGTCCAGCTCACCGGGTGCATCTTGCCAAACTCCTGTCAAGACAGAAGCAAAGGTCAGGGACATCCTCCAGACAACACGTATGTACTTGTTTCCTGGGTACGCGAGGTCTCACACAAGAATGACAAAGCTGTAATCTATGAAGTAATAAAATATCTCTAATGGAAATGCTATTAGCCTTACCATCGAGTCCATAATCAGCACCCAGTTTCTGAATTTCTTTCCTCTTGTAAAACTTGTCTAAGATCTTCTTTACTTCATCTGAAAGAAAGATGTGCTTAACATTGGATTTCTAGATGGAGAAATGCCCAAAGAACAAAAGAAACTTGAAGTCATAACACTCATGGCAGCAGCTTACTGAGAGTTCCAAGTATTTAAAGGTTTTAGTTGACCACATGCTTTTTATGGTTTAATAGTGCAACCGAGTGTCTAGAAAAATTATAAATTCAAATAATAGAATATTCCTGTTATACTGCAGAGGAATAAGCAAGGTGCCATAGGATTAGACATTGCCCTTAGCCTCCATCAGGGCACTCTTAGATGACCATATTCTGTTTCATTTACTTACATCCTTTCTAAACATCTAATAGTGAGCAGTTAAAAGGTATCTAGAAAGACAACCAGAACTGCAAGGAGCAGATCACCATGCTTTTACTCAAATGACTAAAGAGGTCAGGGATGATCTGTAGTTTGAAGATGATGATTTTAAGAACAGACTACGCTTATTTTGTTCTAGATGGCATAACTACAGTCAGTGGGAAGTGAGGGATGCAGATTTCAGTGGAATTTATACAAGAACTTAGAACAGTGGAAAGGGGCTGCCTCAAAAAAGTGCCAGCTCCTTGTCACTGTAAGTGTCAAGCAAGGCTGAGAAGACTGTATTTCAAGGGTGATGGAGGGGAGGGCGAGTCAGATGTCTGATGAAGCAACAGGCCAGTATGAATCAATAATTTCATAAATGAAAATATTTTAGTCAATCAAGCTGCAAATGTATTAACATTGTACATTTTAAATACCACTGCATTATTCCAGAGATAAACGTTCTACTGATCCAGCCACACACACTGTATTTCTGGGAAGACAGGCCAAAATGGAGGATAGTCTTTGCCCACGAAACACTGAAAGGCCAAGTGGCCTGTATTTTTACCTCCTGCCCAAGTACCAACCGCATTTTCATGCAATGACAATACACACAATACTTAAGAAATCAAGCCTGAATAAAGCATCCCACTAATAAAAATTTGTTTTCCATAATGAGGAATTTTAAAATCAGTGGCTTAGGCACTAGATTTGCCCACAATGAAATGTGAGATACATACATATATATCACTTATCACGGGCAGCTATCCTGATATTTCTGGGTATCTGTGACTTTGTACCCAGTGGGGGCGATCATCTCTTTCCATCAATAGTGGAAAAATCAGTGACAAATAAAAGACTGGAAAAAAGCACATGCAACTGCTTGGGGAAATTCTGCAGAACTACAGACTCCATACAAACTGAAGACATCACATTTGTTTAGAATTAACCCACTTTCCATAACTAACACTCGAGTGTTATGCAAGAATCAAGATACTCAAGGATACTTTACTCAAGCATAAGGTTTCTTGTGCTAAGTGAATGACGCTAGTCAAGAAAGACCATATCCTGTGTGATATTATTTATATGAAATATCGTAATGTGAATTAGTGGTTGCCATGGGCTGGGTGAAGGGAAGTGGGGCTAGCGGAATGTAGAGTGACTACTACTAGGTATGGGATTTCTTTTGGGGGTCATGAAAATGTTCTAAAATTAAGATTATGGTGATAGTCTACAACCCTGCAAACATACCATTACACTTTAAATGGATGAATTTTATGGCATATATGTTATTTTTTAAAGCTGTTGTAAAAAAAGAATATTACCTACACAAAAATCTCTGTATCAACACTTTATCTAAAAGCATGCTCCAAATCCACTCCCAACTTTTTAAAAAAAAACTGCAAAAAAAATTAATGGAAATAGCACTAAATATTTTTTAATTTACTACAAAAGTATATGAAAACATGTTTTGCTTTTCATAAAAATTAAGCTTTAGATAATTAAGCTTTACATAATTAACATTATGTACAATGTTAATACATTTGCAGCTTGATTGACTAAAATATTTTCATTTATGAAATTATTGATTCATACTGGCCTGTTGCTTCATCAGACATCTGACTCGCCCTCCCCTCCATCACCCTTGAAATACAGTCTTCTCAGCCTTGCTTGACACTTACAGTGACAAGGAGCTGGCACTTTTTTGAGGCAGCCCCTTTCCACTGTTCTAAGTTCTTGTATAAATTCCACTGAAATCTGCATCCCTCACTTCCCACTGACTGTAGTTATGCCATCTAGAACAAAATAAGCGTAGTCTGTTCTTAAAATCATCATCTTCAAACTACAGATCATCCCTGACCTCTTTAGTCATTTGAGTAAAAGCATGGTGATCTGCTCCTTGCAGTACTCAATCAGTTAAGCATCTTCCTTCGGCTCAGGTCACCTGGCTCCCTGCTCAGTGGGAAACCTGCTTCTCCCTCTCCCACTCCCCCTGCTTGTGTTCCCTCTCTCGCTGTGTCTCTCTCTGTCAAATAAATAAATAAAATCTTTTTTAAAAAAATTAAGCTGTAACAGTTTCACTATTCTTAACAGAATGATCTGATTTTTTATCATAATTACTTCTCATTAAAATTAACAGTGATTAAAGGAGACACCCTCTGGATTTCAGCCACAGTAGAAATGACTCAGTCACTACAACTTTCACCAGGTAACAACACATAGCTTTCTTCTAGCCTCCTGCAACGGAGCCTGGGACTTAATACAGCTACACTGGGACTCAGTTACATTTGCTAAAATTAAGAGGCCCACTACAAACTCTAAGCCAGCTGCATCCTTTTAAATGGTTACATTTTCTTTTGAAGAGAAAACAAAATGTTCAAGATAGTCCATCAGGACTTCCAAAATGTGAATCTACCTCACCGGGAGTGTTACACAAAATAACAGTCCACTTTACTCTACCTACATTGTGATGAAGAACAAAGTAGCCGTTACCAACTGGGGTTGCTTAAACCATATGATTTATCCATTTTGTTAAAATGTTTTAATTCCCTCGTTTCACTGTAAGCATCCATCATTAAAGAGAATCCCACTTCAGGACACCAAAGCTACAGCTCATTCGAGCGCTGGAGAAGCAGATGGAAAAGTATACAACTCAACCTCTCTTCATAACAGAGTTGGGAAGGCCAAAGCCACAGTGGAAATGCAGGTGGAGAGAAGTGATCAGAATAGGTTAGAAAATCTCTAGGATCCATAAAGGAAAGGCAGCATCATTCCTCAGTGGTGGCATTTAGCTCCTTTCCCTCTAATATTACAACTAGTATTACTACCACTGTCATTGAATATGAAGATGTGCTGGAATATTGTTCTAGTAGTGGCCAGAACTCATGCTGAACCTTTTTTTTTTTTTCCCTTTCCAAGTTTTTATTTAAATTCCAGTTAGGCAACATACAGTATAAAATAAATTTCAGATGTAGAACATGCCGAACCTTTCATATCATCACAAAGGGAATGAAAAACCCTAGATCTGCTCCAAGGGTAACTACTGCAGCAGACAGGTGCATCAGACCAAATGCCTCAGACCCTTCTGCCTCACTCTCAGGTGACAGGTGTGACATCAGCACTGAAACGGAGAAGGCTCAGCTATCCTCTACATGCCCAAACGTGTCTGTGCCTGATATCCTGCATCAAATTACAATGACTTTATTAAGCCTCTCCTCCTTCATAAGGTCCCTCCTGCAACCATGATTCTCATCCCGAAAGCTAGATGTGCTCTGAAAAGTGTCACCTAACGTCTATACAGGGACTGTCTCCATAATCTTGACCCCCTTAGTATCATACCTGAATTCCCTACTTCATAAGTGGTATGCCAGAACAAATCCATCCAGGTGTTTTGACAAGCTTCCCCCAAACTCTGACTCCAGTTCACTCTACTAATAGGGAGGCGAGGGGCTTCAACGCTCTTGCAACAGCTCTACAAATCCAAGTTCCAATGTGCATCTACTGGCTCCCTACTCAGTGGGAAACTTCCACTACTAGGATCTCTAAGGAAACTACCACACAACCTGCCTCAATTCATCTGATACTCTCCCCGGGAGTGACAACTGCTAATAAAATCCACCAAGAATATTATTTTTGCTGCCACCTCCTGTAAACAAGCCAGTGATTAATCAAAAATCAAAAGGAGGGGCGCCTGGGTGGCTCAGTCGTTAAGCGTCTGCCTTTGGCTCAAGTCATGATCCCGGGGTCCTGGGATCGAGTTCCACATCGGGCTCCCTGCTCTGCGGGAAGCCTGCTTCTCCCTCTCCCACTCCCCCTGCTTGTGTTCCCGCTCTCGCTGTGTCTCTCTCTGTCAAATAAATAAATAAGCAAAATCTTTAAAAAACAAAAATTAAAAGGAGATCATGCTCTGCAGGTACATCTGCCACCCGTGGTCAGCCAGGGCTCACGTAGCTATGTCAATGTCTGGATGCTACTACTTTCCTCCTTCGCTGCTCCACTTGAGACTGCCCAAAGCTTCCAGCCTAGTCACCTTTCCCAGAAAGAGGAGGGCTACTCTGCCATCAAAGGTAGTTGTACTTCATTGCTAGAACTTCTAAACACTTAAAAATTCATAGTAGTGCCCAAAGTTCTTAAAAATACTACTCTGGTGGAACCAGCTGATTCTAAGTAGAAATATGTATAAGGAATTTTACACCAGCTATTATAGCCTAAAGGGAAAAAGCTAAGGAAAAAAGCCCTTGTTGATACACTAACCTAAAAATACATTATTTTATTAAATCCTCACATCAACCTAGATTTATAGGTAGATTATGTGGGCTTCTAGGGGAATAGTATTCCCAGTTTCCATGTACCAGATTCTTACTGCAGGGTGTCATCCCAACTTTTATTGTTTTTTGTTGTTTTTTTTTTTAATTTGACAGAGAGAGAGAGAGCGCGCGCGCACAAGTAGGCAGAGTGGCAGGCAGAGGGAGAAGGAGAAGCAGGCTCCCCATCGAGCAGAGAGCCCAATGCAGGGCTCGATCCCAGGACCCTGGGATTATGACCCGTGCCGAAGGCAGATGCTTAGCCGACTGAGCCACCCAGGCTCCCCGGCAACCCAACTTTTAATTCCATTTCTCAAATAGCAAATGTTTAGTACAAATAATGTTAGTTTACATTTGTTCATCCCTTTACGTTTTCCAAAGTGCTTTTCCTAACACGTTCTGATGATTTTCACAATCCAGAGATGCAGGCAGAGAAAATATTATGCTCATGTTACCAACTAGGAAATGGACAAAAGGTAAGTAAATTGTAAATCAGACGGGTAACTTAAGTGCTGCGTGACTATCACAAATATGCACCATCTTTCTACACGCAGTCAATCTATATTCACATGGCTAAATTCGTTATAATCAACCAAGAAATATAGACAGGTAGATATTCAGCACCTACCGTGTGACTACAACAGTGCTTGGCACATAGTAGACATACAAGTAGGTTTTGGGGGGGATAAAAACACTAACTCATAAGGGTTCTTAGGAAAATTGAGTCACATGCTTACAATGGTACCTGTTCTCTAGCAAACACTCAATATTAGCCACTGTTTAAAAAAAAAAAAAAAAGGAGCTCGGCAGGAAGCCTCCTTCTCTCTCTCCCACTGCTTGTGTTCCTGCTCTCGCCTGCTCTCGCTATCTCTCTCTCTGTCAAATAAATAAAATCTTTTAAAAAAAAAAGAAAGAAAGAAAGGAATCACAGGGGCATTCAGGCAGTGAAAGTATTGTACTTCTACCCCAAAAAACAAGATTTGGCCCATAATATGTGGTAGTTCTGTATTTTTAAATTACAATAGGAGTCATCAATGTTGCTCGTTGAAGTGAACTGCCTCAGGTAACTCCTGGAGAGCTAGTGCCCTGTGGAGCTATACCATTCCCTCACCCTGCCAGAGCTTCATTTGGTCAGAGGAAATCCCCTGCCTCCCTAATCATCCAGAAACTAAAGAGGTGCAGCCCTATAATCTGAAATTCCCCTTAAGACCATTTGCACGCCTAGCTGTCAAACCCATTCAAAGTTAGTTGCTGCCACTTGCTGATACTGAGCGATTCCTTTCTCTCTGGAGTCCTGGATGATCAAGGATACACACCACCTTTGCCAAAGAACCCGTTTCATGTTCTAACTTGTATTAGAGTTGGTTATCCATACATCCTTCCTCCCCGCGAGACTGTAAGTTTCTGGAGCGCAAGAGATCTGAATCTGAGTCTGGTTCCTCTTGGCAACTACCATACAATGCCTAGCCGTGCCAGGTTTGCATAGATGCCAATAAATGAGAAAGAATCCTGAAAGAAATCCTCCTCTGGCTTTTCACTGACCATCCCCTTGCCCCTTTTCAAGGACAATAGTTCTAGGCAGCGGAGGAGAAACAAAGGATGCTCGAAAAAGCGGTCGTCCACGTAACGACGCAAGAAAGGTGAATCGTGCCACCAGAAGAGGGTTTAAACCATTCCGAGAGGAGCGCAGTGAAAGGGAAAAGACCACTTCTGGGGCGGCATATTAAAGACTGAGTAAGACGCAGTCCCAAGCCTTGAGGGGCTCACAAACCAGCGCGATACGCAGACACTGACAGGCACGATGACAACACTCGAGGGGACCGCGGGTCTCCAGGGGAACAGGGTGCAGCGTCCTCGCGGCCACGCATCAAGCCCGCAGACACCCCCGCCGCCCTCGCTAGCTCCCGCACTCACTCTTATCCAGAGGGCGGGTTAGCTCGGCCCCGACGTCGCCATCCGCGCTGGGGCCCTGAGGTTTCACAGTCAGAGGCACGAACAAGGATGTGTTCGGGGCTTTAGAACCTCCTGAGGCAGAAGAGGAGGAGGAGGCGGAGGCAGCGGTAGACACGCGCCCCAGAGCCCCAGGCAGGGGTTCACCGCGGGCGCGAAGGACAGAGCAGACCGCTGCCCGGTGGCCAGCCCAGCGCCCCGCCGGGAGCCGAGCCCACAAAAGGGCACACCGGGGGAAGGACATCGAGGCCACAAGCCTTAAAGGAGGCTGGCTGGAGCTGCCTGGGACTTGGCGGTGGACAATGACGCATCCTGCCAGCGCCTACTGTTCAGAAAGCCCCAGTCCGAGCAGGGGAGCTGCCCAGGATAACGCCCGATCAAAAAACAAAGGTAGTGTGGTGAGATTGCTCATAAAGAAGAGGAAAAGCTTAGAAATAAAAACCAGAAAAATGTTATTTCTTGTTCTCTTTCTCTTTTTCATTATTTATTGGACTAGCTTTCTCTAAAGATAAGAAACTAATCAGGCACCGTTGCAGATGTCACTAGATGGGGAGGGGGCCCTGCGAGTTGTGTCACGTGACGCGAGCTAGCATGGTAGGTGCGCGCGAGCTCAGAAGCACGTGGGCAGCGCGGTCAGCGGTGCCGGGCAAGACTCGGGGACGGGCGCGCGAGTATCTATCTCTGTTGTGGACACCAGCGAGGCTTGCTGACTCTCTAAAGAGCGTTTCTCAAGTTTATTGGATTATTAACTTCCGTTTTCTGATAGAGTAGCGTTAGAGAACATAACTTGATCTGGCCTTCAGAACGTAGCTAAGGAATTTTTTTCTGCAAGTTCTTAGGTAAACCCCCTGTGTGACACTTGTGTAAGTACTTGTTCTTTAACGTGAGCAGTTTGTGTACATCATCTAAGCAGCTGAGATGTCACAACCGCATAACAAAAATAAGTCCTCTGTATCCCAGCCAAGTTTAGTTTCATTTGCATAAGTTGAATACTGTCATAGGAGCTTGCAACATGTTAATTCAAAATACGCTGTTATATTTTCCACATCTCTTTCATTATATCTAAAACATTAATATCTTGCAACTTGAAAGGACGTGTCACGTAATAGGTAATATCGCGTGTCAAATAGTATACCAGTAACCATTTGCTAATAGGCAGTGTGCCTTTCATTCACAGGCAATGTGCCTTTCTATATATGTATATATTTTTTTAAGTAAAGGTAATATATAGATATAGATATATAGATTTTTTAATTTTTTTAAAGGCTTTATTTATTTATTTGTCAGAGAGAGACAAGCAGGGGGAGGGGAGAGGGCTTCCCGCGGAGCAGGGAGCCCGATGTGGGGCTCAATCCCAGGACCCTGGGATCATGACCTGAACCGAAGGCAGACGCTTAATGACTGAGCCACCCAGGCGCCCTATAGATATATTTTTTAAGTAAATTCTACCCCCAAGCTAAGGCTGGAACTTAGGACCCCTAAATCAAGTGTTTGCGTGCTCCACGACTGAGCCAGCCAGGCACTCCCACAGAATATATTTCAAACATCAGAATATAAGTAGATAACCCCTTATTCTCCAAAAGTTTCGGATCTGGTTTTGGTGATACTAACTGTACAAGTTAAGTAATGCAAATACATGTTAATCTTAGGCTAATGAGAGTTCAAAGAAAGGAGCAATTTCAGATCCTTAAGGAAGTTTCTGCCAGACTTACAAGCAAACAAACAAGACAAATAGGGAAGTTGTAAGGAAATTCTAGTCAGAGGAAAGAATATAAGCAGAGGCTTA
The DNA here is from genome assembly GCF_011800145.1 of Mirounga leonina. Taxonomy (NCBI): domain Eukaryota; kingdom Metazoa; phylum Chordata; class Mammalia; order Carnivora; family Phocidae; genus Mirounga; species Mirounga leonina. Next base: position 4,765,267 of record NW_023270232.1, on the reverse strand, counting down.
ACTATGGAAAAGGCATACTGAAAAAGTTTAAATACCAGAATTAAGGCAGGCTTCTTTCTGTGTTTGGCAAATAGTTTAAATGTTTGAGCAATCAATTAGTGTCTAGGATAGACTGGAACAACCCCCCCCCCCCCAACACACACACACAAAAAAACAGGGAGGAAAACCAATTATAACTATAGCAAAATTTCTAGCTGAAGCTGGTGGATTAGTGTGTCTGAATTATGGTAGACCCCATGTATATGGAATGGAGAGACTTAACAAAGAAATCCTTAGATAATTTAAATATGACAGAAAATGCCATGAAACTGGGAGAATGAATGAGCCAAATACTTAATATGCAATGAGGCTGATGTTACTCCTTTTGTTAATATGCCTGACAACCGTTTATAATTATTGGGCCAGAATCAGCAGTTGTTAATAATCTTAGGGATGTAGTAATGTACTCTAATACAGTTTTACAGGAAAAAAAATCTTAAAACAGTTTTAAATGGGGGCCCCTGGGTGTCTCAGTCGTTGGGCTCAGGTCATGATCCCAGCGTCCTGGGATCGAGCCCCAGGTCGGGCTCCCTGCTCAGCGGGGAGCCTGCTTCTCCCTCTCCAGCTCCCCCTGCTTGTGTTCCCTCTCTGTCTCTCTCTGTCAAATAAATAAAATCTTTTTAAAAAATTTTTTAAGTTTATCAGCACCTAGTACGTATTAAAGCCTCCATAAGTGTTTTGTTTGCGTGAATGAATGTGATAACCATAACTGGTATCCTTGCCTGCTCTCAAGCCTCCATCCATACTTTGCACAGTCACCATAAGGATCTTTCGAAAACACAAATCTGGGGGTGCCTGGGTGGCTCAGTCGCTTAAACATCTGACTCTTGATTTTGGCTCAGGTCTTGATCTCAGGGTCATGAGATGGAGCCCTAAGTCAGGCTCCACGTTCAGTGTGAGCTTGGGATTCTCTCTCTCCCTCTGCTTCTCCCCCTCCTCATGTGCATGCATGCGCACACACACTCTCTTTCAAATTAAATTTAATTTAAATTTCAAAAAAACACAAATCTGATTAATTCCTGCTTAAAATCTTTTAGTGTATTCTGAGTAAGTGTTGAGATAAAGCCCATACTCCATTCATTTGTATGGCGTCCAAGGCCCTTCAAAATTTGCCCTCCTTATATCATCTCTGTTCCCCATATCTATTATTCTATTCATGCCAGAACTACACACCACTTATTATGTCCTCACTTCTCACCTCCGTACCTCTGAACACATTGGGTGCCTCTCTTGTGTGCCATGGGACCTAGGACAACTGCTATCTAGCACTAGAATTGTGTCATAACTGTGTCTCTAGTACAGTTGAACAACACAGGTTTGAACTTTGTGGGTCTACTAATACATGGATTTTTTTGATAAGTACGATATTGTACATGTATTTTCTCATGATTTTCCTAACACTTTCTCTAGCTTACTTTATTGTACAAATACAGTAATACATATAACATGCAAAATATGTGTTAATCTACTGTTTATGTTATCAGTAAGGCTTCCCAGTCATTAGTTTTGGGGAAGTCAGAAGTTACAGATTTTCTACTCCACAGGGATCAGTGCCCCTAACTCCTGCTTTGTTCAAGGGTGAAGTGTAGTTTTCTTTTTTTTTTTTTCAAGATTTTATTTATTTATTTGGCAGAGAGAGAGACAGAGAGAGACGGAACACAAGCAGTGGGAGAGGGAGAAGCAGGCTTCCCTCTGAGCAGGGAGCCCAAGGTGGGACTCAATCCCAGAACCCTGGGATCATGACCTGAGCCAAAGGCAGACACTTAAAGACTGAGCCACCCAGGCGCCCTGAAGTGTAGTTTTCAAACCTTGGGTGCATCAGAATCATCTGGAAAGCTTGTTAAAAACAAAATTGTTGGGGGGTACCTGGGTGGCTCAGTCAGTTGAGCATCTGACTTGATTTCTGCTCAGATCATGATCTCAGGGTCCTGGGATTGAGCCCCACATTGGGCTCAATGGGGAGTCCTTGAGATTCTCTCTTCCTCTCCCTCAGTCCCTCCCTTCCTCTCTTTCTCTCTCAGATAAATAAATCTTTAAAAAAACAAAACGAAACTGTTGGGGTCCTACCCCCAGAGTTTGATGCAGTAAGTCTGGGGGGGCCCAAGAGTTTTCATTTCTAACTTGTTTCCAGGTGATGTTGACCCTGCTGGTGTGGGAGCCACACTTTGAGAAGTACCCTGGATTATAGTTCCATCAGGGTAGGGCCAATGAAACAGCACATACGTTCAGAAAACATGCTGAATATATGCATAAATAACAAAATAAATGGGGAGAGGGAAAGAAGTGGAGGAAGTAAAAATACCCCAGGTGATAGGGAATAAAGTAAGCAAGTTCTTCTCTCTACTTTGCCTTTGCTATTAAAACCTGGTATAGAGGGTTTCACAAAAGCACATCCTTGTATATCTCTCCCCTCACATCTTGCCTACCAAATTCTGTAGTTTCTAGTATTTTTCCAAAACAAGGTTATCGTGACCTAAATACTAAATTGTTTATCCTAAGTGAATTTTTTAAGATGCATTTGTGGGACTTGTAAATAGCACCATCATGGTCCTGCTCTGCTCTTTCTTGTTTTCCCTCCCAGGCCATTAAAACTCCTAGAGAACCTAGTCTGTTTCTTTATTCTAATGCTGAGGTGCATAATAATTCTTATCCATAATTTTATTACATTTGGACTTGCTGCAGGATTGTTGAACATGATGGTCAAAAAAGAGTTCTTGAGATGTTTTACAGTACAACTTTGTAAATTTATTTAAGTAGTGCGGGGGCAGGACCCCTGGGCAGAAAGTGCTGCACTTTTGCTGTATGAAGCTGGTGGTGGTTACATATGCTTAGTGTTCAAGGGGGATGGGACGAGCAGGGAGCATTAGATCGTAAGTGTTTTCTTCAAATTTCGACTTGTAAAACTACTGGAGATTTCTCTGGTGCTTATCATTCAGCTTGATATTAACTACTGGTGAGATATACCGGTAGTCATGAGACCCTTTAAAAACGTAGCAACCATTTGATCCTTATCAACACTGCAGACTATAGGTCAGGCTTCTGGACTAAAGGTGAACATTTTTCTGTTTCTGTCCGTCATCATTTCCCTCCTGATGAATTTTCAGTACTTAAATCTTTAAGGTTGTTGAAGGACAAAGGGCTTATCTTCTGTAACTTCTTCAAGCTGACAGGGGTCATAGAGATGTCCCTATCCACGGATCGAAATTGATCACTGTCTGTGTCTACAAGTTACTATTACAGAAGGCAATTGTTGTAGAGTCCAGAGGTGACACTGGGTAAATTTGTTTCAAGTAGTAAGGATCTTCTGTCAGCTGGGCGAAGGAGTCAGGAACTGCTTGTATGTATCTCAACAATAGGAGAGAACAAAGTGAAAGACAACATATTAAGATTAATATAATAAAAATAAGAAGTGTGATAAGAAGATCCTTTAAAGTAGACCTTAGTCCACCTCCTGACCAGGAATTTAATCAGTCATTAAATGACATTGTAGAGTCTTTAAGAGCACCAATTTGATTTAGTAGTAGGAATATCCCTATTGGGGTGATGTATCATATTGGCTATGTATTGATGTAAATAATGCCAATCTGTACCTTATGATGGAGAAACCCACCAAGGGAGGCCTGAAGTGCTTGATATGGGCAGTAAGCCACAAATCCAAGGCAAAGATTGGTTTTGTAGCTCAGTGTAATGTTGTGCCCATTGTAAAAAAAAAAAAAAAAAGTTAACATTTAGGTACAGTGTGCATGTCTGCTAAAACTTTGGATACATTAGCAGAGTCATCTGGGATATACACAAAACATTTAGTCTCAATATTAGCAATAATAACTTTTTCTTTGACTTGCAGTCATCAAGGGCCATTAGGTTTTGGAGGGTCACGTTTCAAATTTGTGGGTGACTTCGTGTTGGGTTTAGTTAAAGGTGGAAGCTTTAGGCTTGGCTAAAGCCTCGTTGGTAATTTTACATCGATAGAGGTGGCTCCCAGGACAAATATGGCTAAGGGATACACCATTAAGAAGCCTTCTTTGGGACACCTGGGTGGCTCAGTCGGTAAAGTGTCTGCCTTCGGCTCAGGTCATGATCCCAGGGTCCTGGGATTGAATCCTGCATTGGGCTGCTTGCTCAGCAGGGAGCCTGCTTCTCCTTCTGCCCCTCTTGCCCCTGCTTGTGCTTGCTTGCTCTCTCTCTGACAAATCAATAAACAAACAAACAAACAAAAAAAGGGATGCCTGGGTGGCTCAGTCAGTTAAGCGGCTGCCTTCGGCTCAGGTCATGATCCCAGGGTCCTGGGATCGAGTCCCATATTGGGCTCCTTGCTCGGCGGGGAGCCTGCTTCTCCCTCTGCCTGCCTCTCCCTCTGCTTGTGTTCTGTCTGTCTGACAAATAAATAAAATCTTAAAAAAAAAAAAAAAAAAGAAGAATCCTTCTTTGCCTGATATTTAGCCTTAACAATATCCTAACTATGAGGAAATGCTAGAAAGTGAGAGATGACCTGTCTGGGGAAATAAGGGCATCCCAAGTATAGTCTCCGATCCAGTTATAAGGAAGGTGGGGCCATCCATTATCTCTAAATTCACCCTTATTTCCAGAGATAGCCAAATCAAGACTAATTCATTTGTAAAACAAGTCCAGTTTTATTTACATAAGCTCCTCAAGGAGAGTGATTGATCGTGTAGATCCTTTAAATCTGCTTTGCTGGAACTTTTCATAAGGAATCTCTAGACTGAACTTTTAATAGCCTCTCAAACCAAAGCCAAGCCAAATACTTGTCATCAGACTTGCCTGTAATACCTGTAGATTAGGATATTCCTCTTCTCGAGGTCCCCAGAATATCCTGAAGTTCCCGCACCTGCCAGGAAGTGACATTCTTTACTCACCTGGTAAGGCTGCTGGGAACTCTAAGCAAGATATCAAGCCAGTATTTTCAAGGGGCTCCATGGGCTCCATAAAGTCTACCTTAATTCCTTAAAGCTGTCTGGTCATATCTGAGTCTATGCATATCTCTCTCTAATATGACATTCCAGTCAAAGTCTTGGTAATATAACCAATGTTTCCAATGGTGTCCTGTTAGAAGGGGAACAGATTCTTACTGAACTTATGCAAATAACTGTAGTTGCCATGAAAGAAAGAATACTCACTGAGAATTTCTAAATTCTAGAGGGTTCAGGTAGGGAGAAAAGTTAAATGCTTCAGTTTGTTCACAAAGAAATACTTTTTCACATTTCTGTAAGTCATGGGTATCTTAAGAGAAAATTTCCTTAAATCTGGAAGAGCAAATGATAGAGAATCAGCAATGTTTCAAACAAGAGTCACATGCTCAGGGTGACTGGGTGGTTCAACTGGTTAAGCATCCGACTTGATTTCGGCTCAGGTCATGATCTCAGGGTCCTGGATGAAGCCCCATGTCGGGCTCCATGCTCAGCAGGAAGTCCGCTTGAGATTTCCTCTCTCCCTCTCCCTTTGCCCCTCCCCCTTCAAATAAATAAATCTTTAAAAAAGCAAGAGTCACAAAAACTATAATCATCTTCCTCAATTCATTTAGTCCCATATTACTAATTCTAGTTGTTTGGATGCAGCTTTTTTTGGTTAGTTCTGGAAATTCTTACCCAATTTAGTTTTATTTTTTTATTTTTTTCCCAGTTAAGTTTTATCATTTTAAAGATATCAAAAACCTGCATTTTTTTTAAAGATTTTTTATTTAATCCTTTGAGACAGAGACAGAGACAGAGAGAACACAAGCAGGGGGAGTGGGAGAGGGAGAAGCAGACTCCCTGCTGAGTTGGGAGCCAGATGCAGGGCTCTGAGCTGAAGGCAGATGCTTAACCATCTGAGCCACCCAGGCGCCTCAAAAACCTGCATTTGTTAAAAGTCCTTTTTATGAATCTATTTGAAGATAAAACATACTTGCAAGAGCATCAGAACAATAACTATAAATAACCAAAAAAAACCCTTCAGAAAGATCCAATATAAGAATTAATCATAATGCAATTGACAAGGAAATCCACTTATTTCTATGACACACAACATTTCAATAGTTGAAGTAATGACCTTATCCCAGGACATATTAAAACTAAAAGAATTTTATATATATTTTATTTTTTATTTTATTTAGATTTTATTTATTTGTCAGAGAGAGAGAGCACACATGCAGGGGAAGCAGCAGAGGGAGAGGAGAAGCAGGCTCCCCGCTGAGCAGGGAGCCCCAAGCGGGACTCGATCCCAGGACCCTGCGATCATGACCTGAGCCAAAGGCAGATGCTTAACCATCTGAGCCACCCAGGCGTCCCAAAGAATTTTATATATATTTTAAAATGGTTATAGCATTTACCTGTAGAACACAACCTAAGGCTTATCATCACTGGTTCGACAATGCATCCCATGTAATTTAACATACCAAATGAACAAGCCTTAATAAGTCAAAAGATGTCATTTACCATTTAAATCTCGAGCAGTTTGTTAAAAACCTTAGAAAGTTCTAAAGCACATACTTAGGGGTGCCTGGGTGGCTCAGTCGGTTAAATATCTGCCCTCAGCTCAGGTCATGAGGTCCTGGGAACCAGCCCTGCATCAGGTTCCCTGCTCAGCAGGGAGTCTGCTTTTCCCTCACTCTCTGTCCTACGCCCTGCTTGTGATCTCTCTCTCTCAAATAAATAAAATCTTTAAAAAAAAATAAAGCACATACTTAAATAGGATTACAGATCATTATAAATTTAATATTTATATTTAACCAAGGTGACGATAAGGGATTCTATGGGAAGTTATATAGTTGTTAGCAAAACTTAGGTCCTTTAATATTGAAAAGTTTTAACTTTAAGTAATCAAAGACCTCATACAGACAAAACATCGAAGCTTTGGTTTTCTGGGCAGATAAAGAAAAACTTCACTTACATTTTCTTATCAAAAACAGACCAACAATCCAAGAAAACTTTGTCTTCTTAACATACAGAAAAGGAGAATTTCAGTTTTATACCAGTGTACTTTTAAAATCCATTCATTTTGAGGGGCGCCTGGGTGGCTCAGTCGTTAAGCGGCTCAGGTCATGATCCCAGGGTCCTGGGATTGAGCCCCGCATTGGGCTCCCTGCTCAGCGGGAGGCCTGCTTCTCCCTCTCCCACTCCTCCTGCTTGTGTTCCCTCTCTCGCTGTGTCTCTCTCTGTCAAAGAAATAAATAAAATCTTTAAAAAATAAATAAATAAAACCCATTCATTTCGAGGTGCCTAGCTGGCTCCGTCGGTGGAGGATGTGACTTCTGATCTTGAGGTTGTGAGTTCAAGCCCCATGTTGGTGTGGGGCCTCCTTAAAAATAAAATAAATAAATAAAATCAATTCTTTTTTTTTAAGATTTTATTTATTCATTTGACAGAAAGAGAGAGCACAAACAGGGGCAGCAGCGGAGGGAGAGGGAGAAGCGGGTTTCCCGCTGAGCAGGGAGCCCAACACGGGGCTCGATCCCAGGACTCTGGGATCATGATCCGAGCCAAAGGCAGACACTTAACTGACTGAGCCACCCAGGCGCCCCTTGACTTTAATTCTGACCACACATAAAATTCTTTTCCAAAGATTTCCCTTCACAAACCTTCTACAATTTTCTTTTTTATTTATATTTTGTCCTAAGCCTTTTTTCTCTAAACAACCCATCTCATTTTAGGACAAAATTACTTTACTTTTCCCTCAACAAAAGGTAGTCCCATCCCTTATAACTTTCTCATGTATCTCCTACTTTCTTATAAGTAAAGTTGATTTCCTTATTTCCACCAGTCTTAATTACATTTAGCAGAATTTTAACTTTTAGAAACCTTTGCCCCCAATGAAAATTGAGTAGTAACCAATTGTGAAGTGTCTGTTACACCAGGATTCTTTTAAAGCTGAAATTCATGAATACATTTCATAATTTCTAAAAACATAGGTTTTCCCATAGTACATTTACTACTAAAGCATGAAGCAATTTACTACAGACCCAAGTATCCTCAGTTTCTCTGCAATGAGAAGCCAAAAGCAGACAAACCTATGTTCAGTAAGTAACCAATGCTTTAGTATTTTTTTTTTTTTGCTTTAATATTTTATCTTATCTGGAAAAGACTTAGATATCCAATGAATTCGATTTCTCATTTAACTTAGCAAAACTTCAAAATTTTAGGTTACCAAAGATTTTGAAAGCTATTTAGAAGTTTTACCTATAAACCGTTTTATTTAGCCTACTTGGTTTTTAATAATTACCCATAAAACTCTGATGAGATGAACACAATTAACCCTCATGTTAAGTCATTTTTTGCTGACAACTGGCAGCAGAGGTAACATGAGCTTATTTGACCTGTAGTAAACCTTGGTAGAATACAAGTTTTATATTTAATGCTGATAATTCTAAAGACATGTCTACCTTAATTATTATTATTATTTTTTAAAGATTTTATTTATTTGACAGAGAGAGACAGCGAGAGAGGGAACACAAGCAGGGGGTAGTGGGAGAGGGAGAAGCAGGCTTCCCACGGAGCAGGGAGCCCAATGTGGGGCTCGATCCCAGGACCCTGGGATCATGACCTGAGCCGAAGGCAGACGCTTAACGACTGAGCCACCCAGGCGCCCCATGTCTACCTTAATGAAACTAACAAATTTAAATTAGCTTAAATACCGAATATGTTACACTGGGTCCACTAAAAGTCAATCAATTTGTTCCCCACTGTCAATTTTTACCTGGGGCTCCCGTGGGGAAATCTGAAGGGGGCAGAAGTGGGGCGCTCTTGGCTCCTTGATGGGGAGGGTAGGAGGAGCAGGGACCAGTAAGGCCAGGAGCCCGGGGGATGGTACAGGAGCTGCTTATGTAAGGCGGCTCCCGGTGGTGCAGGAACAGGAGGGAGAGAGGGGCACAGAGTAGGTGAGGTGCTGCCAGGAAGCCTGGAAGCGGATAAAAGCCCAGAGGGCAGAGAAAGAGGACTCCTGGTCAGAAAGATCTTCAGCTCTGACAGATGAGCAGACGGACATTTTCTTTTTTCCACCCACAAAAAGTGAGGGGCGCCTGGGGCGCCTGGGTGGCTCAGTTGGTTAAGCGACTGCCTTCGGCTCAGGTCATGATCCTGGAGTCCCGGGATCGAGTCCCGCATCGAGTCCCGCATCGAGTCCCGCATCGAGTCCCGCATCGAGTCCCGCATCGGGCTCCCTGCTCGGCAGGGAGCCTGCTTCTCCCTCTGACCCTGCCCCCTCTCATGTGCTCTCTCTCTCATTCTCTCTGTCTCAAATAAATAAATAAAATCTTAAAAAAAAAAAAAAAGTGAGGGGCGCCTGGGTGGCTCAGTTGGTTAAGCGTCTGCCTTCAGCTCAGGTCATGATCCCGGGGTCCTGGGATCGAGCCCCACTCAACGGGGAGCCTGCTTCTCCCTCCCCACCCCACCCCTGCTCTCTCTCTCTCTCTCTTTCTCAAATAAATAAATAAAATATTTCTTTTAAAAAAGTGAAAATGGGCAGTCCATGTTGGACCAGAGAAGACAAGGAACCTCCCCAAAACAAAGGGGGTTTTGGCAGCTGTTTGGGTATTCCTTAAAGTCCCTGTCCCAAGGTGAACTAACCAGATAATTGGTTCCAATTATCCTAACCATTAACCTGGGAAACGAATGATGGAGAAAACCCCACATACAACAAGAGTCAGACAACATTCATTCAGTCCTCTCAAGAGTATATTCCAGATCTGACACACAAAAGAAGAAGCAAACAAAGAGGAGGCTAGTGACTTAGGAAAAACAGGCAGGCATGTAAGGATCTTGACAGCAACCTGTTTACAAAAGAGTTGCACATCTTGGGGGTTAGATTTATTTTATAGCCCAACAGCATGGGGTGCTTTTTTTAAAATCCAAATGGACTCTAATATGCTAGGAAACAGCCCAAGAGGGAATCCTTTAGGATCGAGAAAGCTGATGTCCTAGTCCATTCCTATAAAACGAAGAGAGTACTTTACCCCAAATCCCCTTCGGCTTCTGAATGGCATCCCATCAGGAATATTGCCAAAGGTTCCTGAGGTTCAGGGTGGTGGGAGGCATCCCTCTTCTCAACCGCTCTGACACCTTGGTACTACCTGAGAAGTGATGTTGACCTCCCTTCCCTTCCCCATTGCACCCTAGACCACAAAGGCTGGTGAATGGACTAAAACACGCAGAGACTGGGGCTGCCTCTTTCCATTCTGGGGAAGCCAATATATTTGGCCACCAATATTAATACCCTTTGAAAGCCTCTGGATCTAGTATTAATGGATGGGGTAGAGGTCCTGGCCTTTGTTAAGAAGGGACAGCTATTTTATATCATATTGTCATGTATCTAAGCTAGAAGTACTTTCATTCTAAGAGCAGGACTGTTGCCCATGGGTAAGGACAAACGAGAGACATGAAGAAATGAAAGTGTGGAACCCCTGTCTAATCCAGGCAACTTTCTCGTGAGCTTTATCCATGATCCAGTCCCAAGGGAGTGGTCCCCCATTGGGTGAGTGCCCCAACTGGGTAATAGCTCCGGTCCCTTTCAGGAAGAAAACGGTCAGACATGTCTTAGACTTTATGCTCATTGAGGGATCACACTGGGTTATTTAGGAAGAAACCTTACACAGGAGTCTTAAGATTGGCAGCCATCCAAATGCCATGAATGGCTGTCCCATGCCTGAGAAGAATACAAGTATTAACAGGTAAAACAGGAAGAGCCTGATTTCTGAGCCCAACACCATTACGACCAAGGTACTGATGTCCATCCAGCCAGGTGGCAGGAGTTTGTCCCTCCCTGTAGTTTGGGCATGGGCAGAAGGTTCTCTCCTGAGCACTCAGCAAGACCTGTTCCAGAGGGTTGTACTATTCAGGACATCTCTGAAAAGGAACAAGTTAAAAACAAAGACCGGGGATAAAGAAGACTTACCAAGCCACATCAGGGCTCTTGGATTCATTCATAATTCCTGTACAGACCACCAAAATTGTGGCATCGCTGAGCTTGCCAGTCAAGAAGTAATTCTGGAGACATTTTATGGTGCAACTTAGTAAGTTTCAGTAGCACAGGGACAGGACCCCTGGGCAGAAAGTGCTGCACTTTTGCTGTATGAAGCTGGTGGTGGTTACATGCTTAGTGTTCAAGGGGGACGGGACGAGCAGGGGGCATTAGATCATAAGGGTTTTCTTCAAATTTCTTCTCATAAAACTACTTCCATAAGATTTCTCTGGTGCTTATCATTCAGCTCGATATTAACTCAGTGAGATGTACAGGCACTCACGAGACTTTTAAGATTTATTTATTGGGGCACCTGGGTGGCTCAGATGGTTAAGCATCTGCTTTCAGCTCAAATCATGATCCCGGGGTCCTGTGATTGAGCCCCACCCACATGGGGCTCCCTGCTTGGCGGGGAGCCTGCTTCTCCCTCTCCTTCTACTGCTCCCCCTGCTTGTGCTCTCTCACTCGCTCTGTCAAATAAATAAAATATTTTTTAAAAATAAAGATTTATTTATTAATTCAAAGAGAGAGAGTGAGCAGGGGGAGTGGGAGAGGGGGAAGCAGGCTCCCTGCCAAGCAGGGAGCCCAACACTAGGCTCCATCCCAGGACCCTGAGATCATGACCTGAGCCGAAATCCAGGGTCGGTTGCTTAACCAACTGAGCCACCAAGGTGCCCCTGTCATGAGACCTTTTAAGAATGTAGCAACCAGTGCATATTTGACCCTTATTGAAACTGTGCAGGCTATAGGGCATGCTTCTGGGCTAACAGTGAACATTTTTCTGTTTCTGTCCCTCATCAGACTTTTTTCTAGAGGAGAACACCTAATTTTATAATCACTAGGAAAATAAGGTTCACTAATTTATTCAGATATTGAAAGTATATTATGTCATAAGCACAAAGTACACTAAAACAAGACTGAGCCAAGAGGCTTAAAATCCATAAAATCAAAGTCTTTTATAAAAGTGTGGTGAGCAGAGTCCCGGAGGTGTGCACAGCAGGCCTTGACAGCACAAGAGAGAACATCTAGCTCTTTGACTTGGAGATGGAAATGGTGTCTGGCAAGACCGGCCAGCAGAGCTTGCAAAAAGCTAGCTGGAGTGCAGACGGGAGAGCGGTCATCCTCCAAGGGGCTTAGAAAAACGGGAGCGGTTATGTAGTATGGAGTTTAAGCTTTCTCCTGGAATGGAGTCACTAAAGATTTTGGATAGGGGAGTGACTAGGAATTATGCTCATGGAAGGCCCGAAGCCTTAAAAAGGATCTATTAAAAGGTGCACAGTTTCCTCATTATGCCTTTATTTGAAACTTAAAATATGTTGTATTCCAATTCAGGCTAGTAGAAGCCCCTGGTGCCTTTATGTCTGTTCAACAGATTCCGTTGAACACAAAAGGAATGAAATTAAGATGTTACTGACTCACCCAGTACTTAGGATTGAGTATTCCAATTACTTGATCCATACTGATGAAGGAGTCTGCAATATGCCACTGTGGCATAAGAATTTTGAGGAGAAGGCATTTGAGTTCCTGAAATCCTCTGCCTCAAAGCCAAGCCTCCCAAAGGAACTCAATTATCATAAATCCCCTCTCAGGGAGCAACCAGGGAAGATGATCTCATCACCAGGTACAGTGAAAGTTGGCACCACGCCTAAACAGACTTTGTCACAAAACTATTTTATCTTCCGTCAATTCTCCTAAGGGCCCATTTATCTTTCTTAAGTCATTTGTTTTCCCATAAGTGCCCTTTCTACCCCCAACTTCCCCTATGAAGAAGTCATGTATAAGTGTCCTTCACCCCCTTTCCCCTATCAAGATGATATATAAGGTCCCAAATTCTTTTTTTTTTTTTTTTTTTTAAAGATTTTATTTATTTATTTGAGAGAGAGAATGAGAGAGCACATGAGAGGGGGGAGGGTCAGAGGGAGAAGCAGACTCCCTGCTGAGCAGGGAGCCCGATGCGGGACTCGATCCTGGGACTCCAGGATCATGTATAAGGTCCCAAATTCTAACTACCCCTTTAAGTTTCATTTTTGTGAACTCCCTCATACTCATTCAGTCAGTCTTTTCTCTTGCTTGTCTTTTGTCAGTTTAATCAGCACGCTCCCAAACACAGAATCTAAGAAAGTAGAGGAAAAGTTCTTCCTCCCCAACAATTCAAAACAGTGCCTGCCAGCCACTTATTTCTAATTATGTACTTTCCCCCTTTTATGATTTCAAAATAATAAAACTCCTTTGGGAGCTGCTTCTCAAATTTAATAGAGCCTAACGTAGAATCGGCTAAGTGTTCTAGTTTTTAATCTGATGATTACATTTAAAAGGAACTGTGATTCTTGATTTCTGTAATTTGTCACTGTGGTTTCTTTAAAAGCCCAGGGTGCTGGATTTACAAACTCTAAAAACCTTCATTTAGGTGCTTGTTTAGAATTAACATCTTTTAGATGTTAACCTCCATGTTTACGTATAACTGAAAAACCATAAGTATGACAAATTAATGCTTTTTGGTCTTTAGAATTGAGAATTGAAAGGTAAAGTAGATAGGAAATGTGTGAGTAGGGAAAGTAGTTGATAATTTACCAATCATTCTTGAAAGAAAACTTAAGAGGGTGTAAACTGACCAGGACTGCCTGATCGGAAGGGTTAAGAATTGCTAAAATTCTAGTTTTTCTAAAAACTGATTTGATTGTTCCTGGTTTGTTTTTCTTTTTTAAGATTTTGAGAGAGAGTGCACAAGTGGGGCAGGGGGAGGTAGGGGCAGAGGGAGAGGGAGAAGCAAAGTCCCCACTGAGCAGGGAGCCTGACGTGCGGCTGGATCCCAGGACCCTGAGATCATGACCTGAGCTGAAGGCAGATGCTTAACTGACTGAGCTACCCAGGCACCCTGTTGATGTTTTTAAAAAGATTTTTAATTTTTTTCAATTTTTAAAAATATTTTTGAGAGAGAGCCATGAGCAGGGAGGAGGGGCAGGGAGAACCAGACTCCCCACTGAGCAGGGAGCCCGATGTGGGACTCGATCCCAGGACCCTGGGATCATGACCCGAGCTGGACAGATGCTTAACCAACTGAACCACCCACCTGCCTGTAAGATTTATTTTTAGAGAGGAGCATGGGGGGAGGGGGTTTGCAGAGGGGCAGAGGGAGACGGCCCCCCCCCGACTCTTCATTTTATTTCATGAGGTTCTTGCTATCAGCTTCTGCTAACAGAAATTCAGAATGATTAAACTGTGTCCCTCTTGTATTTTTTTTAGTTCTGCTTCAAAAAATAAAGTTCAGGGGGCGCCTGGGCTCAGTTAAACATCCGACTCTTGATTTTGGCTCAGGTCATTATCTCAGGGTCGTGAGATGGAGCCCTGCATCCGGCTCCCAGTTCAGCATGGAGTCTGCTTGAGATTCTCTCTCCTTCTCCCCCTGCTTGCATGTTCTCTAAAGTAAATAATTTTTTTTTTTAAAGTTCAAAACTACAAAAAAAAAACAAAAAAACAACAACAAAAAAACCTCTTCGCTAGTGACGGAAACAACCATTTACATGGTTTAGACAGTGGTTCTCAACCCTGGATGTTTTTTTTAACACTGAGACCCTGACCCCTGAAATTCTGATTTTATGGTCTGGGTAGGACCCAACATGGTTATTTTAGATTTTTTTTTATTTATTTGTGAGAGAGAGAATGAGAGACAGCATGAGAGGGAGGAGGGTCAGAGAAAGAAGCAGGGAGCCCGATGTGGGACTCGATCCCGGAACTCCAGGATCATGACCTGAGCCGAAGGCAGTCGCTTAACCAACTGAGCCACCCAGGCGCCCCAACATGGTTATTTTAAAAAGCTAAACTGATTTGAACACGCAGCCAGGGTTGAGAACCACTGGATATTGCATTTAAAAAAATTAATTTAAGTAATCTCTGCACCCAACATGGGGCTTGAACTCACTACCCTGAGATCAAGAGTCACATGCTCAGGGTGCCTGGGTGGCTCAGTCAGTTGAGCGGCTGACTCTTGATTTTGGCTCCGGTCATGATCTCAGGGTTCCTAGGTTGGGCTCCATGGTCAGCGGGGAGTCTGCTTGAGGATTCTCTTTCCCTCTACCCCTCACCCTGCTCACTCACGCTCTCTCTCAAATAAATGATTAAAAAAAGTCACACGCTCTACTAACTGAGCCTCTGTACTTACTAAAAGCACAAATTTTTTTCAGTTTATTTCTAGTTAACTGGCCAAATTTTTACCCAATTCACCAAATATTGATTTCAAATTTTTATTCTTCAAATTGGTTATGCAACAATTAAGTGAATAAGCATCCTATTTATGTGTTTGTTTTAAGCCACCTAATTAAAAGCATTATATAACTATTTGAAATTAAAACTGACAATATTTATAAAAACTTCTTGTAACAAATATAGCTTCCTAAACTATGAGCAATCCTGTCCTCAATGAATAAATATGACAGTGAGATTTGAGAATAGAACATTTTAATCATTCAAATAGCAAGCTCAGTATCATTTCAAATTCTTTATTATACATCATGGTTGCACAATTTGAGGCTGGTTAAATATAATTGTTTTCAAAATTTCTTCGAATATTTTCTAGATTACTACATGCAAGTGACCATGAAAATATCTGGCATCTTTAAATTTTGAAACTCTGAACAGGCACTTACATGAAGGAAAACATTACCATTCACAGATAGCCACATTTAAAATAGATGCTCCAGCACATGGTACATGGAACCTTTTGCCAGTAAAGAAGTTGGTTACTGACCATTTTATCAAAGTGCCATAGTAGTAAACAGGTTTAGAGAAATGTAATTTGGGTTACTTAGCTTACTCATAAAGTAAGGTTAACTGACAAGACTTGCGCTGAAGTGTATAAAAAAATATTGGTACAAAAACCAGTGAACCCTAAGTGAAAGTAGTTTCACACAGCAGGCTTCATTTTAGTTCCTACACTCCACATTTAGTGTATCTGAGATCAGACCCCATGCATATGAACAGATGACTAAAACCTTCTTTTTACAACTTTGAACAAATGGCTTGAATTTAGTGTTAACAAAATTTAAACAGAGTGGGTGAAATTACATTTGAGTTTGAACTACCCAAAGTTCCAGTTTAACAAACATGAAATTGTCCAGATCTAGATAACTACATGCTTCACAGGTCCTCCTGAGTTCCCCATCCTCAAACTTTCCCCTGGAAAGGGAAGAGAGTATTTGTGAAGGCAACAAAATTATAATTTCATGTATGTGGTAAAAAGATGTCTTAAATTAAAAAAAAAAAAAAAATTCAAAGTAGTTACAGAAAAATGATATAGTTTTAACAAATTCGAAAATGCCAACAGAGTCAACTCTACATTGCAGAAAACATACAGTGGTACCTGCTGGATAGTAATAGCAAAATAGTTACTTAATATGGCAAAAAAGAAAGAAAGAAAAGAATGAATGAAAGAAAGAGAAAAGGAAGAGAAGGAGGGAGGGAGGGAGGAAGGCAAGGAGGAAGGAAGGAAAGAAGAAAGGAAGGGGCAAGCAAGCAGGCCACGGTGACATGCCACATAATCTCGGGGAAAAATTTTAACATTCACAAAACAGAAGACTTCAAAGAGGATACAATTCAGGAAGCCATGGAATGGTGGAATCAAAAGCACCTACAGTGAAACACTCCATAGGTATTTCTCAAACACACATGTAGAAACAAATGTATTCCTCAAAAATATTGAGATGCCATGTTTTAAATCTTTGCAGGATTTAAGGCCCATTCAATTTTTCTTTTTTTATTTGAACACGAAATACTTAATTTTTTGCATGTAGAGAATAAGAGGTAATTATTAGCATGAAAAAGGAGAAAAGTATTTATAATCAACATTACTAAGAAAAGCAAAATTACAAATACCAGCCTACTCACATGAAAATCTTTAATGTTTATGTTTATGCATATCTGAGTGCTTATTATCAGGTCAAAGTGTGCAGTAAAAAAAAAAAATACAAGAAAGAAAAAACGGCAGCTTAAGAAAGTTCCAGTGTTTCAAAGAAAGCGCTTTTTTTAATGTATATACATGAAGAACATTTAGTTGTATCATAAAATAAATGCAGCACTGTAAGATAAAGGAAGACTATTATAAATGGAGTTTTGGCCTTTTCCCCCACTACAAGCTGCAACCATCTTTAACCTGCTGAACTTAATCTCAATGGATATAGGAGTTTTTTGTTTTTCTTTTTTTCTCCTATTCAGTTCACATTTCAGGCTGTTCAGCAGATGCCTGTGATTCTGGTGATTCAAATCGCTGGTGAAAGTTTGTTCTCTGTTTCCTCAATTTTTCAGGAGCTTTTCTCCATAAAATGATCTCCTGGTAAAACATATGCAAGACATCAACAAATTAACATTCTCATATTATGCCTTAAATCTTCACCATGGAAATAATGCCACTTCAATTTTAACTATAACAAAATTAGATTCTTCCCAACAAAAGCTGTTCTCTTTGCTGAGTGACCTACTTTCTTCCAGTTCTAATCTTGGACCACCCCTTCTGCCAGCCCTGCTTCCCTCTCATAAGCACCTATGTACACCACCACTGCCAATCCAATGTGGCACAAGATTCTAGCTATTACTGATTTCAAGAATTCCTAAAATCTGTCCTTGGTTTGCTATTTTGCCCTTAGCCAAGTTCAAACCTCTGTAACTTCAACCTCCGACACTAAGAGCTTCTTGGTAGACAGCTTGGCCTCCAGTGCCTGAGGCTCCTTTCTAACCCGCCCTTCCAATCACTACCCGATTTGGCTAAAACACTGCTTCAACCGCACTTCGGTAGTTCTCAGTGCCTCTAGGATAAATCTCAGACCAGGCATTCAAGGTCCTTCACAACCTTTATCCAATTTACCAACATCACTCTGTTCCCCCACCAGCCAAACAGTTAACGCTCTCCTCCCAATGCACTCCAAATAAACCCACCCTACAATTTCTCCTATATATTTTTTTCAAATACTTATTCCTCTGCCTATCCAAATCTTGTTCCAACCAATCCATCCTGAGATCTTTTAAATTCCTAAAATTTAAAAAAAAAAAAAAAATCCTAAATTTGCTCTGTAAAGTCATGACAGGCTGTTTATGTTGGTTACCAAACAGCCAAATGAATGCCGTGGGAAGCAACGTATTCATTCAATAGGCTACAATATGTAACTGATTTGGAAACTGTAAAGTTTATATAATCTTTTTTTTTAAGAGGGGGGAGGGGCCGAGGGAGAGGAAGAGAGAGAATCCCAAGCAGGCTCTACACCCAGAGCAGAGCCCAATGTGGGGTTCGATCTCACGACCCTGAGATCATGACCTGAGCTGAAATCAAGAGTCAAGACACTTAACGGAGCCACCCAGGTGCCCCTATATAATCTATCTTGAGTTACAAATTACCTTTTTTTTTTTTTTTTAAGATTTTATTTATTTATTTGACAGAGAGAGACATAGCCAGAGAGGGATCACAAGCAGAGGGAGTGGGAGAGGGAGAAGCAGGCTTCCTGCTGAGCAGGGAGCCCGATGTGGGGCTCGATCCCAGGACCCTGGGATCATGACCTGAGCCGAAGGCAGACGCTTAACAAATGAGCCACCCAGGTGCCCACAAATTACCTATTTTTAATCTTACAGCATTATGGCAATATCAAAAGAAAAGGTTTTCTCTCTTCTAAATTATGGTCGAACTAGAATTTAAGTTTTCTGTTAATTAGCTTTTTATAATTTTTCTCTTTCCACACATATGCAATGTGAGAACGTTGAAGACAAGCTATGTTTATAAAAGGTAGATTTTGTATTCTTCACAATACTTAGTGCAGAATAATTTCTAATTTAGTTTTGAGTACTCAACTGACATTCAAATATTTATTAATCTGGTTCATAATATAAAAGACCATTCCAATCACAATCTTCACTGAAAATTCACCAAAGGCTTTTGATTTTCAAATGAGAACTAGTTTTATGATAAACATTTTATATAAAAAAAAGTATTAGGGCGCCTGGGTGGCTCAGTTGGTTAAGCAACTGCCTTCGGCTCAGGTCATGATCCCGGGGTCCTGGGATCGAGTCCCGCATCGGGCTCCCGGCTCGGCGGGAGGCCTGCTTCTCCCTCTCCCACTCCCCCTGCTTGTGTTCCTGCTCTCGCTGTCTCTGTCTCTGTCAAATAAATAAATAAAATCTTAAAAAAAAAAAAAATTTTAGATTTGGGTCATCTCAGGTAAATTTACAACAGAATGGAAAACCAGAATCCATCAAATTAATGAAATCATTCAAAGTGATAACGAAAATCTACATCTGTTGATAAAGGAAAGATATTCAAGACACTACTGAATGAAAAAGCAAATTAAAGAACAACACACATATGATCTAAATACACATATACAAGTTTGTCTGGAAAACTACTCACAATGATGGTGGAATTTTTGTTAACTTGTTCTTTATTGCCTAATTTTTTTTAACAAACAGTAGGTATTATTTTTATAAAAAAAAAAACAAAACTTTCAAAAGAAAAATAAAAGCTCTGCCAAATTACAGCCCATTCTGGGGTCCTGCTTCTGAAGAGATCTATCACGACACTATTCCATTCACACCTAAATTCCTTATCATAGAAACTCCCACTTGCTCAGTACTGTAAAGCTTAGAAAAGTGAGTGCTTTCCAGGTGTTTTTAGAACTGCCATAGAACAAAACATCAGCCTTGGTGGCACCATACCTGCTGCTTGAAGTACCTTCTGTCTTCCTCATCAACAAGGACTAGATTCAAAAAGTACCTTACTGAAAATTTTTTGTTCACATCTCTCATTGTTGGAGTTGGGTCATATCCCGCTAAAAACAGTCTTATTGGAATTGATTCACCTGAAAGAAAAACAATTTCCATTTAATTCTAAAGATGAAAATATGGTCACATAACACCTAGAACTAAGCATTATAGAGAAGACACTAACAGTTTAGTTCTTCATGAGATGGCAGCCTAACAAAAACTTTATTTAAAAAAAAAATTTTTTTTTTAGAGCTTTTATTTATTTGTCAGAGAAAGAGAGAGAGAGTGAGCACAAGCAAGGGGAGCTGCAGGCAGAGGGAGAAGCAGGTTCCCCGCTGAGCAATAAGCCAGATAGATGCGTGGCTCCATCCCGGAACCTTGGGATCGTGACCTGAGCCGAACGTGGACACTTAACCAACTGAGCCACCCAGGCGCCCCATAACGAAAACTTTAGACCAGGGTTTCTTAGCCTTAGCACTACTGCCATTTGGGGCCCGATAATTCTTCGTTGTGGTTAAGTTCTGTTCACTAGATATCAGCAGCATTCCCCAAGTGTGGCAACCAAAAATAACTCCAAGCCACAACAAATGTCCAGGGGGTGGTGGTGGAGCAAAACGGCCCCTAGATGAGAACCACTGCTCTACAGTCAGAATGCCTGGATTCAGATGCCAACTCTACAACTTACTGGCCATGTGACCTTGGCCAAATCACTTAACCATTCTGTTTCAAGTTCCTTATCTGTGAAATGGAAAATAGCTATAATATCCATCTTGTAGAGATTTGTAAGGACTATATGAGTCAATATATGTAAAAAGCTTAGAATAGTGCCAGCAGGTAAGTGCTGTTTTAGTAGTTCTGTTATTCTTTCCATGAAGTTTACCATAATTTCTAATCATGTGTATAAGTTCTTCAATACTTATTAACTAATTCATCCAAAGCAACAAACATGTTTCTAATGATGATTATTCCTTCGTTACCAAAAAGATTCTCGTGGTTTCTTTCCTAAGGGTAACTATTTGCATATTCTGTTTTGAATCTTTTATATGTAATACTTTTCTTGTGCACATCCATTTCCTAAAAGATATATGATCCATTACTTTACATAAAACTTTGTGGCTGCTGAAATGTTACAAAGTAATGTTGCCTAACGGGAGTGTGTACACACACACACACGTCTTGAATTTAGAAAGACCTGGGCTCAAATCCAATTCTGCAATGATTAGCTATTAAAGGAAACCAGATTATGTCACCACAAATCTGCCTCTTTGACATAAAAATTATTTTGAGCTGAAGGCAATTACGAAGCAGCAAAGAGCAGAAAAGGCTCCCCATTTTCTGCCTAAAGGCAGGCTGTAACTTCTCCCTTTAATGAAGACAGTCTCAGCCCAGGGATGGCTGATCAGGAATCAGCAAACAAACCTTACTCCATTTGTTTCCTCCCTTAGATTTATTTACCTTCACACAGCTTGCCACACCCCTGGAGAAGCCTGCAGCTACGTTCCTTTGTCCAGTTAGATCTTGAAATTTATTGTTCTTTTGAAGATGCTATATATGCTGAAATTCTAAGCCACTGTTTTGAGTTATTTTTTGTTGAGGTTTTTCCTGCATGATGTGCACTGCACACATTAATAAACTTTTTTTCCTTTATTAATCTGTCCTTTTGAGAGTCCCAGCTGAAAATCTAAGATGGGTAAAGTTCTGCCTCCCCTACACTTTACCTTTAACAAGTTTTTTAACCTCTTTGTATCTCAGTTTAATCTGTAGAATAAGATACCATCACCTAACTCAAAGGAAACATTGGAGCACCTCAGAGTACAATGCCTCATCTATAGTTGGCACTCAGTAAATGATAGCTACTTTTTGAAATAATTACTAACCGAATGAGAAAAAGCCAAAGATGTAGATGTAAAATGATAAATACTGAGGCACTGGCTGGCTCAGTAAGCAGAACATGTGACTTTTTTTTTTTTTTTTTAAGATTTTATTTATTTATTTGACGAGGGAGACAGAGAACACAAACAGGGAGAGTGGCAGGCAGAGAGAGAGGAAGCAGGCTCCCCACTGAGCAGAGAGCCTGACGTCAGTCTGGATCCTGGAACCCTGGGATCATGACTTGAGCCGAAGGCAGACACTAACTGACTGAGCCACCCAGGAGTCCTGAGCATGTGACTCTTGATCTCAGGGTTGTAAATTCGAGACCCTTGTTGGGTATAGAGATTACTCAAAAAAAATTAAAAATCTTTAAAAAAGTAAAATTAAAAATACTGGCTTTATTATCTTGGATACGGAAGATAATAATGGAACTGCTTGTTTTCTTGGGGGCTATAAGGATTACAGAATCCCACAGACATTAATGCTTAGCTATACAGCACCTTATATTCAGCATGAGTAAAAAAGACTTACCGAGATAAACTATCATAACAGAAGACAATCAAAATATTACAAATTCAGAACTAGGTAAGAGATAATATATAAATGTCTCTTCTAAATACTAAATTAAAGTTTTTCTTTTTTTTTTTAAGTAGGCTCCACACCCAGCATGGAGCCCAGCGCCAGCCTTGAACTCACAACCCTGAGATCAAGACCTGAGCTGAGATCAAGAGACAGAGGCTTAACCAACTGAGCCACCCATGCACCCCTAAATACTAAAATTTAAACTGCATAAAAAATTAAACTTTACTTCAGACTAGGAAGTACTATTACAGTCTTTCACTATCTATACAAAGACGATCTTAAAAACATCATTATCAGAATCACTTAAGAATTCACAAATACTTTTACACTGCATAAATACTTTCAAACTAAACTGCCATGAACACTGCTGTTTGTACTACCTATCACACAAAAGAAGTAAATGAAAAGTATGTTACCTTTTACTGGTGCACCATCCATTATTTCATATTTAGCAATTGTTTCTGTTTCTGTGGTGGTACTGGGTCCTAGCACAATAATGTAAACGACATTAAAAAAATAATGTAAGTGACATTAAGTTAAATATTTCCAGAATATAATTTCCAACCTTGTATCTTATTTTCCAACTACATTATTTTAGTACTAATTTATCTTCCCATTTTGTGAAAATCATTCTTTTCTATTTCTTGATCTACACTTAACATACTTATCACTTCACTGAATGTTTCACTCTCTTCTTACCATATATATAGTTCAGAAAGAATCTTCTCCATAGAGTTCCTTCTATCATTTCTAGTATCTACTAAAATGGAAACTAGACACATAAGAAATAACCACTGTCATGCTAGTTTTCTCTGCAACATCCAAACTGTCTTCTTTCAGAGTTAGTTAACTCTAACTTGGAGAAAACATCAAACTGAGTACTTGATTGACATAGTTCTTTTAAGTTTGGGTGTTCATCTTCTAAGAGATTATTTGACCCCAGACATCTGTAAAAAGTCAATGATATGATAAATGAAAAAAGTGTATCAAAACATACATTAATGATCCCAATGCTGTATAACATATAATATGCAAAGACAACTAAACTCTGTTCTGAATGATGAGTACAGATTATTTTTTATTTAAACTTTTCTAGAATCAGCCAATTTTTAACCAGAAAAAATGTTTAATTTCTTTTAAACAAGAAAAAGGAACCTGACGTTTGATTTTAATATCTTTAAATCCCTTAAAACTTTTATTAGCAGGTGAAAATGGAGATTAAGAAATCACAGATGATTGTAATTATGATTCCAATTATAAATTCTTAAAGAGTGTTGCCTAAAATTATTTTCAGCAAAAATCCAACAAATGGGACAAATTAAATCTATACACTAATTAAAATTAAAAAGTAATTATAAATAATTCTGGAGCAACTGGTCAGCCATCTGGAAAAAACTAAAGTTGAATCCATATCAAGACAAATTCCAAAGAAATTAAAAATTTAAACAAAATCCCCAGATTATATTATTTTAGGAGAATCAAGCACAGAAAATTACTTTTAGAACATCAGTGTGAAAAAGGCCTTTCTCTGGCACAAAACCTAGAGTCTATAAAAGGAAAAACTGGTAAATTTGACTACACAAAAAGAACTACATGGCAAAAGCCATCATTAGCAAGACAAACTAGGGAAATTTTTGCTGCATTCATTCATTCATTCATTTATAAAGATTTTATTTATTTATTTGACAGAGAAAGCGAGCAAGAGAGCATAAGCAGGGGGAGCAGCAGAGGGAGAGGGAAAAGCAGGCTCCCTGCTGAGCAGGGAGCCCAACACAGGGCTCAATCCCAGGACCCCTGGATCATGACCTGAGCTGAAGGCAGATGCTTAATCAACTGAGTCACCCAGGTACCCCTTTTGCTGCTTTTAATTCAGAAAAAGGAATTGATTTCCCTAATATATAAAGAGTTTCTACAAATCAGTAAGGAAAGACTAATAATCCAAAAGAGATGGAACACAGGATATAGATATGCAGTATATATAGAAAAGAAATACAAATAGCTTTTATACACATGAAAAGATGCTTACCCTCATTCAGAACGAAAAAACTAAATTAAAACTACAGCGAGGAACTTTCTCTCCCTACTCATCAGATCAGCTAAAAATTTTCTAATGTTGTATTGGTAAGAATAGGAGGAAAAGGGGCAACTGGGTATCTCAGTCAGTTAAGCCTCTGCCTTTGGCTCAGGTCATGATCCCAGGGTCCCTGTCAGGCTCTCTGCTCAGTGGGGAGTCTGCTTCTCCCTCTCCCTCTGCCCCATTCCCCTCCTCATACTCTCTCTCTAGCTCACTCAAATAAATAAATAAAATCTTAAAAAAAAAAAAGAATAAGAGGAAAAAGGCATTCTTCTACATTCCTTGCTGGTAATAATACAAATTGATACAACCCCTAAAGAGGATAAACTGATATGTATCAAAATTACAAATGAATATACTCTTTGAAATAACAATTCTACTTTTAAGATTTTTATCTCCCACACATACCTGCACACATGCAAAATGACATTATTAAGTTTAGCACTGTTTGGAATAGCAAGTGACTGGAAACAACCTGGACCAGACTGGTTAAATTCTAGTATATCCATAGAAAGGAATACTATAAAAAAGATGAGGAAGTACTCTACACATTGATATGGAAAGATCTCTAAGATATATTAAGTGAAAAAGCAAAATATATATTGTACATAAACATTTAACTTAAAAGCAGGGCAAAGGGTATAATATAAAAGTAGTTACTGTATATGTATAAATATCAAGAAGCATTTTAAAACTTATAAACATATGACCTATGAGTAGCTGGAGTACACAAATAGGACACTTTTTACCATATAGTCTTTTACACTTTGTTTTTGAACCATGTGAATGTATAACCTATTCAAAGATTAATTTTTAAAAAAGCACAAACATTAAGCAATATTAAGTATCAAAGTTAGTATCCAATATGTATATTATTGTATATCTAAACAGTATTTTAAGATTTAAAAATTTTTTAAAACAGGAATTTTAATTCAAATACTCTTTTTAACTTACCAATTCCTGTGATCTCTTTTTTGATCAGTTGCAACTCCATATGTTGGATTTTTATTCTTACTAATAAAAAGTAAATTTTTCCAACAATCACATCCTTTAGATGATACCTTTGGGGAAAGAACATACCTCATTTACCAAGTATCAGTTTAAAAAAACAATCAAAAAGGGGCACCTGAGAGGTGCAGCTGGTTAAGTGTCTGACTTGGATTCGACTCAGGTCTCAATCTCTGTTGTGAGACTGAGCCCCATGTCAGGCTCTATGCTCAGTGTGGAGTCTGCTTTGGATTCTCTCTTCCTCTCCCTCTGCCCCTCCCACTCATTCTCACTCTCTCTCTCTCTCATCTGTCTCTAAAATAAATAAATAAATATTTTTTAAAAAAGAGTGAAATATGTCCTGAAAGGCTTTAGTAGACATCTTTATGTCAGACATCCTTATGACAGTAACTATTTAAGAATACCATTTTGGGGGCACTGGGTGGCTCAGTTGGTTAAGCATCTGCCTTCAGCTCAGGTTATGATCTCAGGGTCCTGGGATCGAGCCCTGTGTCTGGCTCCCCATTCAGCGGGGAGTCTGCTCCTCTCCCTCTGTCCCTCCCTCCACTTGTGCTCTCTGTCTCTCAAATAAATAAATAAAATCTTTTTAAAAAATACCATTTTGGCTATTCAGATTATTTAATGTTCTTTTTTTTTTCAAAAAAGTACTCACCATTTTGCTATAAAAATAGGAATCAAGCTTTAACTTGACCATCAATACACCTTAAAGGGAAGAATTAGCCTGATTAACTGTGGGTCCTTTACTTAGAGGTTAGATTCCGAAGAACTTAAGCAGAGAAAATTAAGATTGTTATGCTTGCAATATTTATTTGGTGTATAAAGATGTTTCTAAACATTAAAACTCTACACAAGAGTTTAGTGTCCTTATTACTCTAAGTGCTAGAGTAGTGCAGCTAACAAAGCACTTACCCACAAAGAGACATTCCACAGGCTGAGTTTGTTGCTATGATATCTAGTCATCAAAGTCCTTTCCCAATTACTCTGGAATGACGTGCTAATAAATCTGGAAATTACTACAATCCCCGGAGGGCTTTTCAACCTTCTCCTAGGTTTGAATCTCAAAATAATATCCCAGGAGTTGATCAATGTAATTATGCTGGCCTGAAGGGAGGCTTCCAGTGACAAGGTTATAGGTCCTAAACAATTTGATAATTTTATTAACAATATAATTTAAGACTCTGAAGGCATGTTTATATCACATTTTTAGTAACATAAATTGGTGAGTGACAACTAATAAAAGTCATGTAACAGAAGAATACACAGGAAGGGGATAAAAGAATAATATACATCCATTTCTTCAACAAATAAACTTTAGTGGGGAAAAAAATAGGGGGGAAACTTACAATAAATTAAAAGAAATTTAAGAGTCAAACAACCAAATGCAGTGTGTCCAGATGCCCCGGATTTGAACAAATCTTGTTTGGATACTGATGTGAATAAACCATGTAGGGGAAAAAAGACATTTTATGAGATAATCAGGGAAATGTGAACATTGACTGGATATGTACAGATATTAAGAAATTATTAATATTTTTAGATATAACAGTATTATATTTAATACAATACACAATTTTTATGGATAAAATTCTGTGTCTGGAATTGGCTTCAGTATAATCTGTTGGGAGTGTGGGGGCTGGATCCAGATAAAACAGATCTGACCGTATACTGACAAGTACTGGAGCTGGGCGCTGGCTACTTGAGGATTCACTGTACTGCTCGTACACTTTGGTCTATGCTTGAATTCTTCCATAATAAAGTTTAAAAAGGTATTAAACAATAAACAAAACAGGAGCCTGTTTCTGTAAAAATACAACATATATAAACATAATATATACCTTTCCCTCTCTTGTGAAAAGATATGCAAGAGCTATTGTGATAAAGTGGTAAAATTAATAAAAAATAATAAAATTAAAAATGTGATCTTTTACATTGCCAAAATTTTTTTTATTTTTTTAAGATTTTATTTATTTATTTGAGAGAGAGAGAGAGACAGAGATAAAACACAAGTGGAAAGGAGAGGGAGAAGCAGGCTCCCTGCTGATCAGGGAGCTGGACACGGGGCTCGATACCAGGACTCTGGGATCATGACGTGAGCTGAAGGCAGACGCTTAACCAACTGAGCCACCCAGGCGCCCCTACATTGCCAAAATTTTCAATAATGAAAATGTACTGCTTATGTAGGCAGGAAAAAGCATTTTTGTTTAGTTTTAAAGAAATGACTAGGCTAAAATTATACCAACCCAGTAAAGAAAATTTTTACAGACAGAAGGGATTAGTTGCCTTCTGAGATGGTAAGATCCTCTACAAAAAATGACCAAGCAGAGACTTAATAGGAACTGAATATGAAAGACACCTACGCTGAGTCAAGAAGATAGTCCTTCCGCTCAGAGATTTTTTTGGGCTGTTTACATCAAATTAATGTCAATTCTATCCCTACTGTGACCAATTTACAAAGACCCGAAAAGCTTATTTCTTAAATTTTCCCTGAACATTTAAGTTATCTGTTGTTAAAGGTACTTACTTTGATTTATTATATTCAAATTCTATGTGTAGACAATCTTCAATGCCCACTTCCATCTTAATGGAGTTGTTAACATCAGGATATGTGGCAAGCTGGTGAACAATAAGATCATATTCTTTTATCAAATCTGTCAGTCTTCTTACTATTGTCACTTTAAGAAAATACCTACAAAGCCAACAGAGAGATAAGTTAAATCTCCTATGATAAATTATAGTGTTTTAAATAAGCAAACACTGACTGCAACTCAGCTTTCTCCTTACTGATCCTTTGGGATCAACTTACTTCATGAAAGAGTTCTAATCTTTAAATGCCCCCACCACCAAAAAAAAAAAAAAATACAAAGTGTAATTTTAAGAAGAGTGTACGTACTTTTTAGATGCATTTGAAGTGCTATGGCCATGCCTTCCTGAGGAAATCTCTATCACTTTTTTTTTAAATTTTATTATGTTATGTTAATCACCATATATTACATCATTAGTTTTTGATGTAGTATTCCATGATTCATTGTTTGCGTATAACACCCAGTGCTCCATTCAATACATGCCCTCTTTAATATTCATCACCAGGCTAACCCATCCCCCCACCCCTCCTCCCCTCTAGAACCCTCAGTTTGCTTCTCAGAGTCCATAGTCTCTCATGGTTCGTCTCCCCCTCCGATTTCCCTCCCAATCTATCACTTCTTACCATATACCAAATGAGATTTGCTGGGAAACTAATGGATTTTGAGGTAATTCTGTTTACAAGACAAAAGGAAGTACCTAGGGGATGATTCATACAAAGGAATTATATGAATAAAACTTCTCATGATGGCAGTCTCTAAATCTACGATAGAAGGCTCTTATTACCTCAGGTGAACATTAGCTAGACAAAATATTTGGCAGAATTCTTAAAAATCTGAAGTCTATCAGTCCAGAATTATAATCAGAAATTCTAATAAGACATTCGATAGTAGCCATTACTTTCTGGTTTTGACACCACCTACAGGTTGTTAATATATATTCATACCTCAAGCGGACATTGGCACCGATGTAAGATTCATACGGCTTTTCAACTTGCATAAATTCAAAATCATAACTTCTGCTCTGAGTTAATTCTCCAGGCAAGGCTAGTTCTTTCACTAGGTTTACAAATTCATGAGTATTACTCTTGTCATTGAAAAGTTCTACAAAATTTTAAAAAGCAAAAAAGACCAATTACATTTAATATCTATTTCATTAAAACCCAAACTTCTACCTCCAAAGCAAATAATTTTTACCAAAAGAATTAGTTGGATTTGTCTTTAATATACTAGAGCTATGATACAAATTCCATTATCCTCATTATGCTCCACCTAGGCATAAAAAAAATTCAGCTGCACAGCACAGTGAAAATTTCTATTATAAAAGATGTATTCATTCCTTTAATGTAGTTAGGGCTTGCCCAAAATGAAGCTGCTTTAACAGACACATTTCCAGGAATTATTTGAACTTCCTCCCTTCAAGGCAAAAAGCATTTATTGTTTTGCTTTAGCTAGGCAAATATATTACTTTGATAAAACCATAATATACAAAAGACTTACCAACTATCAGTGAATTACTATAACTTGCCCCTCAAGTATAATCTCATCTGGAATAGATATCTATCTACCAATTCCAATTTTGATACTTTAAACATGTATAGTACCTCTTAGAAAGCTAGATTTAAAACCTAGCTATGTATACTGTAATAGAAAGATCCATTTTCTTTTCTCTTTTTCAATCTGCCATACCAAAAGATTTATACAGTTTAACTCCTACTAAACCAAGAATGCCTCTGAAATACATGTGTGGAAATGTACACAAGCTGATCTACATCAAGAAGAAATTACACCTTTCCTTTTCCCATGGAATTTTCTGACAGGTGAGTCTGGCTACAGGCACACACTAGGTTAGGAAGACAAATGGTATGGGTAATTAGAAAGTGAAGGATGAAGGTGACACTGGTAATTGTAAAGCTGGTGAAAAATGTAGGCAGATGGAAATTTCAGTGAGTCAACTAATTTACTCGAATTATTTTTCAAGGCTGGTAACTTATATAACTCCTCTCATTTTTAGTAATTAAGTTTAATAACAAAGGCAGGATGAGTCAAGTATTTAACACAATTCAAAGAAACATGATTTAATGTTTATAAAATAAATCCTCTCCTTTATTATGCAAAATCAATTCCTTCCTTCCACAAAACTAATTTGTAATTCAAGAATTTAAGTGCCAAATCCAACCCTCTTCAAACTCAGTTATCATTTAAAAAAAAAAAAAAAAGTAATACTATTTTAAAACTCACCAATTTGACCTACAAATTCAATTCTAATTCCTTGGTGCTCTAGCCTCTTTCCAGGTTGCTTAAAGGCTAGGTTTACCTGCCAAAACATGAAATTATAAAAGATGTTAACAATCCTTTGAGTGGGCCTACTAATAGATTCCTTCCAGATGAATGCAATATATAAGTATTTCAGGTATTCATTTCTGAAGTTTGAGACACCACCACATACCTAGATCATTATGACTTTACAGCACCAGAGAAGGTATAACTTACTCAATATACAATCACTTATACATACACTTAAAAGCACCTGCTTTGTTAGGAAGGAATCCTTTCTAAGTTGGAGAACTATAAAGACTCAAATCAAAAAAAGGGAAAATTTGCAACTAATCAAATGTGTTTTCTGGTCAAATAGTTAAACAATTCTACACAATAGCATTTTAATGTAAGGTAATCACTAATTTCAAGAATTTACCTAAAAGATCACTTTAGCTCTTTGTAACCAAAAATATATTATTATAATTCCTAACTTTAAAAGCAATGTTTATTCCCCTGAATCTGCTACTCACTCTAAAAACAGAATGTCTAAAGACTGAAATTTTGTATTTGTATGATTTATCTTACATATTTTTGAAGTAAAATATATAACCTTGAAATCCTAAATTTACATCTGCCAAATGGAAGCCTTAATTTTATCAATTTTTTAATTTGACAAAATATCTATAAAGTACATACATATTAAAAAAACTTTTCCAAATGTTTAAGGATTAGCTAACATACAAAAAAGCATACTTTCAGATTTATTCTTTACTATAAAAAAATATTGTTAACATGACTCTTAAAAGCTTTTTTAACTAATGCTTCTCAAAAGATAACAGTGATCAAGGGCCAATAAAAACAGATCCAATTACTTCTGTTTGTAAACTGTATTACCTAAAATATTCACTTTTCTTTATCTTCCATACTGTAACCAGAATGAGTTAGTTACTTGCCTTCCAAATTAATATCTCAAAGAAAGAAGCAAATAATTAAATAAATTGTGGTACATCATATGATGGAATATTATTAACGTTTAAAAATAATAAGATCAAAGAATTTTTAATGATGTGGGAAGATGTGCATGACATGTTACATGAAGGAAGCATGGTCAAATTGTATATAAGCATAATGCCAATTATATATTTTTTAAATTACACAAAAGAAATACTCTTAAAGCAGTTACTTCTGGAATGTATAATTATGAGTAATTTTGTTTTCTTCTTTGTACAAAGTTTTCAAGGTTTTGTTTTTTTACAATGGGCAAATAATACTTTCTAAGTCAGAAAAATACTTATTTTAAAGGAAAAAAGTATATTAGAGGCTTCACATACACTAACAAGTTGAATTTTAGGTTTGAACCACAAATAATACAAGCCTAACTCCCAGCTATTTCACAAGCCAGGCAGTAATTAGAGCTATTCTCTAATTCACACTAATAAAGCACATAAAAACAGAATACTTCTTAAAATGTCTATCTGGCAACAGATTTGGGGAATGTCTTCATCGAAACATGGCTGTGTCTGATATTTTTAAATTTACAGTTCTTCAAAAAACACTTTGAAACCATACTATTAAGGTAGAAATTTAAAGTTATTCCATTTTTCTACCAAATTGCCTAAACTCTGAAATTGTCCTTGGTCTCCCACTGATGTCAAAACACAACTGCTTTTGGGGCGCTTGGGTGGCTCAGTTGGTTAAGCAACTGCCTTCGGCTCAGGCCATGATCCTGGAGTCCCGGGATCGAGTCCCACATCGGGCTCCCTGCTCAGCTGGGGGTCTGCTTCTCCCTCTGACCCTCTTCCCTTTCATGCTCTCTGTCTCTCATTCTCTCTCTCTCTCAAATAAATAAATAAAATCTTAAAAAAAAAACAAAAAAACAACTGCTTTTAAGCCTAATGCAAGATATTCTGGAATCTGAAGGATCCCAGGGTTGGAAGGCATAATTAAGCATTTTTATTTAAAAGCTGTTCTGCAAGGGAGCATAGAAACATAAATGAAATTATGTGAACTGAGTTAAAGAATTTTAATACTAACTCTTACACTTTTGTAACTTTTATTATAATTTCAAACATAAAATAGTTCCAAGAACAGCACAAGGAAATCCCACATAACCTTTATTCAGATTCATCATGTTTATATTTTGTCCCATATGATTTATCATCTTCTCTCTCTCTCTATATAGAAGTCTATGCATACACATACAATTTTTTTTTCACAGTTGAGAATAATTTGGAGACATCATTCTCCTCTACCCATAAACACTTCATGTGTACCTAAGAAAATAATCTTTTAATCACAGTGCAAATATCAAAATCAGGAAACTTATAACTCCATATATTATATTCATATTCCAACAACTGTCCCAATAATGTACTTTACACCCTTTTTTCCTCCTATCCAGGCTCCAATCCAGGATCACATTACATTTAGTTATGTCTCTTTAGTCTCCTTTAATCTCAAAATTCCTCAGTCATTGCCTTTTTTTTTTTTGAGAGCACATGCGCAAGCAGGTGGGGAGGGGCAGAGGAAGAGAATCTCCAGGCTCAGCACCGAGCCCAACATGGGACTGAATCCTGAATCTCAGGATCCAGAGATCATGACCTGAGCCACAATCAAGAATTGGACGCTTAACCAACTGAGCCACCCATGTGCCCCAGTCATTGCCTTTCTTGACCTTGATGTTTTTTAATACAGGTCACTTATTTTGTAGAACAGCCCTCAATTTGGGTCTGTTTGATGTTTTATCACAGTTAGACTCAGCTTATGCATTTTTGGCAAGAATACCACAGAAATTAAGTTGTGTCCTTCTCAGTGTATCTTATTACAAAGTACATGATGCCAAGTGGTGATTTTAACTTTGATCACTTAATCAAGGTGATCTACCAGGTTTCTCCAATTTAAAGTTACTATTTTTTCCCTTTACTATAAGTAATTTGAGAAATGTGAGACAATGTATACACCTCTTTAAAAGGCCATGAAAACAAAACATAGGGAAACTGTATATAAACATATTCACTGCTCTAACAAGCCAATCTCAAACTCATTCTTCAGCATCTAATATTCTGTGGATGTCTCAAATAATGCTGTCTTCAGGACCTGTGTAAGGAGTAAAATTCATCTACACTGTGTTTAAGACATACATCCATCAATGTACTACACACCATTTATAGTATCACTTACAGTGAATTACTGAGATATCTGCACTTTATTGTTGCTGAATACTGTGGTTATCCAAAATTAATTTCCAACTGCTACCAGAAGAATGTGGCTCATATTCATATTGATGAAAGATACTGTGATAATATTCTTTTTTTAAAGAATTAAACTATAAAGCCCTACAATCTCAGAATAAACATATACCTTTGTTCACTTTTGTAACAAGGCATAGAGGGTTCATTATAGGTAGCTTGGCATTGGCAACACCACTTCAAGATAATTTACTTATCACTGACCAATCTTAAAGAATCTTAAGGAATTATACCTTATGAACCCACCAAAACTATACCCAATGACTATCAAATTTTTCACAACTATTGTGCCTCAATAATTAAACATGCAATCAGTAAGACTCTCTCAAAACTATTCAGAAGGTAAATAGTGATACAAGCTATATTTCAAAAAGAGGAAACCTAGCTCAAATATATATCATAAAAAATTTAGGATACAGTCCAATGTTCCAGACTTAAGGAAGAATTGTCACTTGAACATGAACCAAAGCAGTAAATATTCTACCCAAGGATTAAAAAGATCTGAGTAAGTACATTTTAAGAATTTCTCTATTTATCTTGTAATAATCTACATAGTCCCACTTGTCTTAAGAAATGCTTCAAAAATGGGGCACCTGGGTGGCTCAGCTGGTTAAGTGTCTGCCTTTGGCTCAGGTCATGATCCCAGGGTCCTGGGATCAAGCCCTGCGTCAGGCTCCCTGTTCAGGGGGTGAGTCTGCTTCTCCCTCTCCCTTGGCCCCTCCTCCTGCTCATGCTCTCTCCCTCTCTCTCTCAAATGAATAAATAAAATCTAAAAAAAAAAAAAAAAATGCCTCAAAAACTCTCCAAAAAACTTTTAGCACATAGCAATTAATTTTAACTTTAAAATGTATATGCTACAAGAGTCCCCAAACAATTCAATGGGGAATGAATATTCTTTTTAACAACAGTGCTGAAACAACTGAATATCAACATACAAAAGAATGAAGTTGGATCCCTACCTCACGCCATATACAAACTTGAAATGGATCAAAGACTTAAATGTAAGAGGCACAATTACAAAATTCTCAGAAGAAAACAGAGGTGTAAATCTTCACTGCTTTGGACGGACAATGGTTTCTTAGATAACACCAATGCATGAGCAACCAAACAAAAAAATAGATAAATTGGGACTTCATCAAAATTTAAACCTTTAGTGCTTCAAAGACACCATCAAGAAAGTGAAGACCAAAAAAAAAAACCCCAAAAAAAAAAAAACCCAGAAAAGAAAGAAAGAAAGAAAGAAAAGTGAAGGCAATTCAGAGAACAGGAGAAAATGTTTGTGAAATATAACTGATAATGGACTTGTATCCAGCATATATAAAGAACTCTTGCAACTCACAATAAAAAGACAACCAAATAAAAAAAGGTCAAAGGATATGAACAGACTTTTCTCCAAAGATTTCTCTAGCAATAAGCACGTGAAAAGGTGCTCAGTATTAGTCGTTAGGGAAATGCAAACCAAAACCATAATGAGATACCACTTCACACCCACTAAAATGGCCATAATAAAAAATATATATTTTTATTATATATATTATATATATATATAATAAAAATATATATATTAAGTGCTGCCAAGAAACTGAAGAAACTGGAACCCGCATACATTGCTGGAAAGAATGTAAAATAGTGCAGCTGCTTTAGATAAGACTGGCGGTTCCTCTAAAAGTTAAACACAAAGTTAACATATGACCCAGCAATTCCACTCCTACATATACACCCAAGAGAAATGAAAACATATATTCACACAAAAACATTTTAAAATGTTTTTAAAATGTTTTGTGTTTTAAACACAAGTGTACAGCATTATTAATAATAGTCAAAAAGTAGAAACCCAACCGTCTGCAACTGATGAACAGATAAAGGAAATGTGGTATATCCATATTCCACATGGATATATATTGGAATATTAGTTAATCATAAGAAAAGATGGTTTGATACATACTATATGAACAAACCTTGAAAACATTATGCTAAAGGAAATAAGTCAGCCACAAAAGGACAAATCTTATATGACCACCTTTTCTTTCTTTTTTTTTTTTTTAAGATTTTATTTATTTATTTGACAGAGACACAGTGAGAGAGGGAACACAAGCAGGGGGAGTAGGAGAGGGAGAAGCAGGCTTCCCGAGGAGCAGGGAGCCCGATGCGGGGCTCCATCCCAGGACCCCGGGATCATGACCTGAGCCAAAGGCAGACGCTTAACGACTAAGCCACCCAGGCGCCCCTTATATGACCACCTTTAAGAAATAACTAGAACAGTCAAATTTACAGAAAAACAAAGTGGACCAGAGGTACCCAGGGACTGGGAGAAAAAGGAAATGGGTAGTTACTGTTTAACGGGGACAAAGTTTCTGTGTGGCGTGATGCATAAATTTTGGAAATAGTGGTGATGGTTGTACAACCTTGTGAATGTAATTAATGCCACTGAACTGTACACTTAAAAATGGTTAAAATGGCAAATTTTATTATATATATTTTTTACCAATTTTTTTGAAAGGAATGAACCTTTAAAGCATCCGCTAAGTGAAAGGAGCCAGACAGAAAAGGCTATATATTGTATGATTCCATTTATATAAAATGTCCAGAATAGGCCAATCCATACAGAAAGAAATCAGATTTGTAGATTAGTGGTTGCTAGGTGTCTCAGTTCATTCAGGTTGCTGTCACAAAATACTGTATACAGGGTGGCTTATAAACAACAGAAATTTACTGCTCACAGTTCAGGAGGCTGGGAAGTTGAAGATCAGTGTGCCAGCAGATGTGGTGAGAGCTCTCTTTCTGGTTCACAGATGGCTATGTTCACTGTGTTCTTACATGGCTGAAGGTAAGGGAGATAAGAGCACTAATCCCATTCTTGAGGGCTCTGTCCTCATGACCTAATCATGTCCCAAAGGTCCCAATCTCCAAATACCATCACACTGAGGATTAGGTTTCAACACACAAATTTTATGAAGGCACAAATATTCAGTCTATGGCACTAAGGAAGCAAATGCTAATGGTATGGTGTTTCTTTTGGGGTGATGAAATGTTATGGGATTAGTGGTGATGGCTGCACAAAGTAAAAACACTGACTTGTACATTTTAATATAAGGGTGAATTTCTTGGTATATGAATTATACTCAATAGGCTTTTTTTTTTTTTGAAAAGAAAGTAAATATTGCAAATAAACTAATGGAACAGAACACACAACCTCTGTTTATGACAAAGGTGATACTGCAGTGCAGTGAAGGAAAGGATAAATGTTCTGGGTTCATGAGATATCCACACAGGGAAGTATAAAAAAAAAAAAAAAAAAAAAACTAGCCTTAACTCCTAGGTCGCAAACACAAAAGCAACTCCAAGCAAACTGAGGATCTAAATGTGAAGTGTAAAATAAAAAAAATTACAGGAGAAAGATAACAGGAGAATATCTTCATGCCCATAAGGTAGGCAAAGATTTCTTAAATAGGATACAAAACACACTAACAGAAAGGAAACATAACATTTACCCTGTATTAAAATTAAGAACTTTTTTTTTTTTTAAAGATTTTATTTATTTATTTCACAGAGAGAGACACAGCGAGAGAGGGAACACAAGCAGGGGGAGTGGGAGAGGGAGAAGCAGGCTTCCCGCCAAGCAGGGAGCCCGATGCGGGGCTCGATCCCAGGACTCTGGGATCATGACCTGAGCTGAAGGCAGACGCTTAACCGACTGAGCCACCCAGTTCAGAATTAAGAACTATTCATCAAGACACCAGTAAGACAGTGCAAAGTCACACCAGAAAGTGAGAGAAAATATTTACAACACATATACAAAGGACCCTACACTGAGAAGCATAAAAGCCTCTTATCAAGAACACACAAAAAACTATTATACACCAATAAGAAAAAAAGTCAACTGAGTAGAAAAACGAGCTCTCCTCACCCCCCAAAAACTTGAATAGGCACTTCATAAAAGATATAAAATGGCCAATAAGTCTATGAAAGGTTGCTCAACTTCAACGGATGTCAGGGAAATCAAAATTAATACCATGTAACAACCAAGAGAATGATACCATGAGAAGAAAAGCCATAGACTAAGAAAAAATATTTGCAGAAGACACATCTGGTAAAGGACTGTTACCCAAAACATACAAAGAGCTCTTAAAACTCAACAAGAAGGGACGCCTGGGTGGCTCAGTCGGTTAAGCGTCTGCCTTCGGCTCAGGTCATGATCCCAGGGTCCTGGGATCAAGTCCCGCATCCGGGCTCCCTGCTCCGCGGGGAGCCTGCTTCTCCCTCTGCCTCTGTCTCTCTGTCTCTCATGAATAAATAAATAAAATCTTAAAAAAAAAAAAAAAAAAAAACTCAACAAGAAAACAAACAATCCAATTAAAAAGTAGGCAGAAATCCCAATCAAAATACCATCAACTTTTTTCAAAGAAATGGAACAAATAATCCTAAAATTTGTATGGAACCAGAAAAGACCCCAAATAGCCAGAGGAACATTGAAAAAGAAAAGCAAAGCTGGTGGCATCACAATTCCGGACTTCAAGCTCTATTACAAAGCTGTCATCATCAAGACAGCATGGTACTGGCACAAAAACAGACACATAGATCAATGGAACAGAATAGAGGGCCCAGCAATGGACCCTCAACTCTATGGTCAACTCATCTTCGACAAAGCAGGAAAGAATGTCCAATGGAAAAAAGACAGTCTCTTCAACAAACGGTGTTGGGAAAATTTGACAACCACATGCAGAAAAATGAAACTGGACCATTTCCTTACACCACACACAAAAATAGATTGAAAATGGATGAAAGACCTAAATGTGAGACAGGAATCCATCAAAATCCTAAAGGAGAACGCAGGCAGCAACCTCTTCAACCTCAGCCGCAGCAACTTCTTCCTAGAAACATCGCCAAAGGCAAGGGAAGCAAGGGCAAAAATGAACTACTGGGACTTCATCAAGATAAAAAGCTTTTGCACAGCAAAGGAAACAATCAACACAACCAAAAGACAACTGACAGAATGGGAGAAGATATTTGCAAATGACATATCAGATAAAGGGCTAGTATCCAAAATCTATAAAGAACTTATCAAACTCAACACCCAAGGAACAAATAATCCAATCAAGAAATGGGCAGAAGACATGAACAGACATTTCTGCAAAGAAGACAGCCAAATGGCCAACAGACACGTGAAAAAGTGCTCAACATCACTCGGCATTAGGGAAATACAAATCAAAATCTCAATGAGATACCACCTCACACCAGTCAGGATGGCTAAAATTAACAAGTCAGGAAATGACAGATGTTGGCGAGGATGTGGAGAAAGGGGAACCCTCCTACATTGTTGGTGGGAATGAAGCTGGTGCAGCCACTCTGGAAAACAGCATGGAGGTTCCTCAAAAAGTCGAAAACAGTGGGCGCCTGGGTGGCTCAGTCAGTTAAGCGTCTGCCTTTGGCTCAGGTCATGAACCCAGGCTCCTGGGATCAAGTCCCACATCGGGCTTCTTGCTCAGCGGGGAGCCTGCTTCTTCCTTTGCCCCTGCCTACCACTCCCCCTGCTCTCGCTCTCTCTCTGACAAATAAATAAATAAAATCTTAAAAAAAAAAAAAAAAAAAAAAAGTTGAAAATAGAGCTACCCTACGACCCAGCAATTGCAGTACTGGGTATTTACCCCAAAGATACAAATGTAGTGATCCAAAGGGGTACGTGCACCCCGATGTTTATAGCAGCAATGTCCACAATAGCCAAACTATGGAAAGAGCCTAGCTGTCCATCAACAGATGAATGGATAAAGAAGAGGTGGTATATATATACAATGGAACACTATGCAGCCATCAAAAAAATGAAATCCTGCCATTTGCAATGACGTGGATAGAACTAGAGGGTATTATGCTAAGCGAAATAAGTCAATCAGAGAAAGACAATTATCATATGATCTCACTGATATGTGGAATTTGAGAAACAAGACAGAGGATCATAGGGGAAAGGAGGGAAAAATGAATCAAGACGAAACCAGAGAGGGAGATAAACCATAAGAGACTTTTAAACTCAGAAAACAAACTGAGGGTTGCTGGAGTGAAGGGGGGCGGGAGGGATGGGGTGGCTGGGTGACGGACACTGGGGAGGGTATGTGCTATGGTGAGTGCTGTGAATTGTGGAAAAAATAAATAAAATTAAAAAAATAAAAAGTAGGCAGAAGATCTGAACAGGCACCTCACTAAAGAAGATATACACTTGGCAAATAAACATAGAAAAGATGTTCAACAGGGCGCCTGGGTGGCTCAGTTGGTTAAGCGACTGCCTTCGGCTCAGGTCATGATCCTGGAGTCCCGGGATCGAGTCCCGCATCGGGCTCCCTGCTCGGCAGGGAGTCTGCTTCTCCCTCTGGCCCTCCCCCCTCTCATGTGCTCTCTCTCATTCTCTCTGTCTCAAATAAATAAATAAATAAAATCTTTAAAAAAAAAAAAAAGAAAGAAAGAAAAGATGTTCAACATCGTATTACCAACTACACACCTATTAAAATGGACCAAATCCGGAATGCTAACAACACCAAATGTTGGCAAGGATGTGGATCAACAGGAACTCTCAGTCACTGCTGAAGGAATGCAAAATAGTAGCATTACACTGGAAGACAGTTTGGCAGTTTCTTACAGAGCTAAAGATAGGCTTACCATACAATCCAGCAAGCACACTGCTAGGTATTCATCCAAACGGGTTGAAAACTTATGCCTATACAAAAACCTACACACAGATGTTTACAGCAGCTTCATTCATAGTTGCCAAAACTTGGAAGCAACCAAGATGTCCTTCAGCAGGTAAACGGATATATAAACTGTGGTACATCTTGATAATGGAATATTATTCAACACTAAAGAGAAATGAGCTATAAAGCTGTAAAGACACAGAGGAACCTTAAATGTGTATTACTAAGTGAAAGAAGCCAGTATGAAGAGGCTAGATACTGTATGATTCCAACTACATGACATTCTGCAAAAAGCAAAACTATGGAAACAATATAAAGGTCAGTGGTTTGGCAGGCAAGACAGGAAAGATGAACAGGCAGAACAAAGAGGATTTTTAGGGCAATGAAAATACTTTGTACGATATTATAATGATGAACATATGTCATTATACATTTGTCCAAACCCACGGAATAACAACACCAAGAGTGAACCCTCAGGTAAACTACGGACTGGGTGATTATGATGTGTCAATGTAAGTTCACCCTTGGTAAAAACTGTGCCTTCTGGTGAATGAGATCGATAATGGGAGAGGCTATGCATGTGTAGGGGCAGGAGGCATATAGGAAATACCTGTACTTCCCTCTCTATTTTGTTATAAACCTAAAACTGCTCTAAAAAAATAATCCTTTAAAAAAAAAAGATCTGGAAAAAAAAGTGTGCAGACAGAAATTCACATGTCAAGAATATCATAAAAGGGGGGCGCCTGGGTGGCTCAGTCGTTAAGCGTCTGCCTTCGGCTCAGGTCATGATCCCAGGGTCCTGGGATCGAGTCCCACATCGGGCTCCCTGCTCGGCAGGAAGCCTGCTTCTCCCTCTCCCACTCCCCTGCTTGTGTTCCTGCTCTCGCTCTCTCTCTCTCTGTCAAATAAATTAAAAAAAAAAAAAGAATATCATAAAAGGAATTTATCCTTGCTGTGGTTGGGATGTCAGACTCTCA
The DNA here is from genome assembly GCF_011800145.1 of Mirounga leonina. Taxonomy (NCBI): domain Eukaryota; kingdom Metazoa; phylum Chordata; class Mammalia; order Carnivora; family Phocidae; genus Mirounga; species Mirounga leonina. The sequence continues at coordinate 4,724,269 of NW_023270232.1, read as the reverse complement.
GAACTTCAAAATTATATCTAAGGTATGAAGGATTTTTATGCAAAGACACTATAATGCGAAACCAAATTTGGAAACCAATTATTCAGTCCAACTTCCCTAATTTTAAAGTGAGATCCACAAAGTTAAATGACTGCCCAGAGTTACCTACCAAGTCAGGGGTAAAGTCAAGACTAGATCTTCCAACTCTAACCCAATGATCTTTTTATTATACTCAGATATTTCAGAAAGCCTAGACTTGTTCTTAGAGAACATGCTGGGTCACAGGTAACCAATGCTTGTTTTCCTCTCTTTCTTTAAAGCTTTCTTTTCAAAGTACTCATAAGTCACCTATTTAATAACCTATTCTAAAGGTATGCCAGGAATCAATATTAATAGCAGTTACAACACTTGCAAAAAAGAGAAAACCAAACATCATATACCCCCCTGATAAAAAGAACACACCACCACATATACTCTTGCCAAAAGAATTGAACTTGACTCTGATCAAGCTTCTAGAAACAGCTACCAATTTACAGGCAACAACTGTATCATGAGTATGCAATAACAGAGAACTCTATAGTTTGAGTGTCTCAGGTTCTTCAAAGTATAGGAAAAGAAAGGCATGAAGAGGGAATGTGAGATTAAAAGAGATTTAAAAGCCATATTAATCTGCTTAAGGGAGCAAGACTAAACAATTAAGAAACACAAGGAACTTTATTATTATAAAAGTCAGCATAGTGATTTCTTTTGTGAGGAAGAGGCTATGTTTGGGATCAGACACAGGGGTAGTTGGCAAAGTTCTCCTTGAATAGTGATTACAAGAAAACATGCCTTATGATTATTTATTTGTTTTGTGGTTTTCGATATGTGTTTTATTTTACAATAAAAGGTTAAAAATGAAAAAAATTTCAGGTCAATAAATAATCAGATTCCAGATACAGTATCTTTTGAGCAACAGAAAATATTTATCTATAAATTATCATTTTTTAAAATGTAATCTATAGTTATTGATTAGGACTACATATGACGTCTAGCAATTCCAAAAATGTAATCTGAAGGTGCACTATTTTCTATAAACCACACTGAAGTAGCTTTTATTCCCCTTATTCCCCTTCTATTTCCCATCTTCCTTTATTTGTCCTAAAAACATCAGCCACAAACTCCTAACTAGACCAGATGATATAAGATCACTTTAAACCAGACAGTAATTGTTCCCTACTAGACTTAAAAACAAACAAAAAAGGGGCGCCTGGCTGGCTCAGTCAGTAGAGCACGTGACTTTTTTTTTTTTTTAAGTGGGCTCCACACCTGGCCCAATGCAGGACTTGAATTCACCACACCTAGATCAAGACCTGAGCTGGGGTCAAGAGTCGGATGCCCAACTGACTGAGCCATCCAGGCACCCCTAGAGCACTGGACTCTTAATCTCAGTCAGGGTCGTGAGTTCAAGCCCCACGTTTGGCTTGGAGCCTCTTAAAAAAAAATTATGATTAATGAGTATTAATCATATTCGCTAAGGTATAAGATTACTTTCATACATCACTTGATAAGGAAAAGGGGGAAAAGTGAAACCTTACAGAAGGGATCACAGATGTACCTGACCATGCACATATACATTCCAAACGTACATTAAGTCCTCTACAGAGTACCAAGGAATGAAATTAACAGACACAATGGTAGTAGTGCAGAGAGATAAGCTATAAAGAATGAAACATTTAAAGGTATACTAAAGAGTTATCGCCAATCTAACTCAACTTAATGTATAAAAGGAGAAACAAACTCTGAGTGGATCACAGCCCCATTGGAGAAAGTGAAGCAAAACAGATGCATAGTCACAAACACAAAATTCTGCTTGCAATTTTAGACTCTGCCCCTGTAACCCTTCCGGTTTAAGAATCTTTCCTGTAAATGCTCTAATGAATCAAGGATTTTAGCTGACCTTCTAAAAAAACTTTCCATCTCTAACAAAATTATTGATATTTAGAAAGAGTACAGACAACTTTGATGACTAATTCTAATATCCTACAACTAGGTACTTCTCACAAAGAAAAGATTTACCTTTCCTGAAACAGATTCTCCATCATAAAAAAGATAGTGTTTTTCTACTTTGCCATCTTCAGTTTTCATTTCAGCCATTTTCCTGGTTTCTCCATCATTAAGGACAACATCGATCTCACAGATGGGTCCAAAAAAGCCTCCAAGAAAACTCTGAAATAAAAGGAAAATGCTCATAATTATGTTTTGTCAGTCACTCCATTTTGTAATTCAAATCTAATTATCTCTGACCTACAGTTAAACAGACTGCAAATCTGTAAGTACAACATGGAAATAAGAACTTATATCAAATTCTACATCAAAACTAAACAAATTTAGTATAACAATGTACATACAGCTAATACTGTACTGTACATTAAAATTTGTTAAGAGGACAAATTCATATTGTATGTTTTTTACCACAGTTTTTTAAAAGACAAAAAGAAAATTAAAATTTAAACATGCTATAATTTTTTTTTTTTAAGATTTTTTTATTTATTTGACAGAGAGAGACACAGCGAGAGAGGGAACACAAGCAGGGGGAGTGGGAGAAGGAGAAGCAGGCTTCCCGCGGAGCAGGGAGCCCGATGCGGGGCTCGATCCCAGGACGCTGGGATCATGACCTGAGCCGAAGGCAGATGCTTAACATCACCGCCACCCAGGCACCCCTAAACATGCTATAATTTCAATCATTTCCATAGGTAACCACTCTAAATAATCAATTACTACCATATACCAGAAATCTAAAAAATTAATTCTTAACATCTGGATTTGAAAAGTTACCTTTAGTTATACTTCTATGCTGTTATTTCATATGCAGAACTCATACAATCCAAATTATGTGTACAAATCCAAATGAATTATTACAATGTACTATTTACTATAAAACGTACTGCTATATAGGTCTGAACAGGATGTGTTACGTTGTATAAACCCTTGAAATAAAACTGGCTCTAGGGCGCCTGGGTGGCTCAGTTGGTTAAGCAACTGCCTTCGGCTCAGGTCATGATCCCGGAGTCCCGGGATCCAGTCCCACATCAGGCTCCCTGCTCAGCAGGGAGTCTGCTTCTCCCTCTGACCCTCCTCCCTCTCATGCTCTCACGCTCTCTGTCTCTCATTCTCTCTCGCAAATAAATAAAATCTTAAAAAAAAAAAAAAAAAAAAACTGGCTCTAAAGGAGGAGACTAAATTTCTGTGAATTCTTCCAAAGAAAATGTGTAAGCCTTGTTATGTAAATCCTGAATATGACAGAAATATAAGGGAACAAAGACCAACTGCTTGTGAATGCCAAAACACATTAGTTGGTAATAATATGGAATCCATTAGCAATTCCAGTATCAGATACAGTTGTGGATCATTTTTGTCACTAAAGAAAGCTAGTCTTCTAGTCTTTTTTAAAATTTACATCAACAGTCTTCTATACTGTCATCCTACATCCCTTCTTAGTCTGCCCTACACAACCATAGTAATCTCTTAAAAACATAAATCTGATCATTTTGTTTAAAATTCTTCAGTGGGCTGGTAAGAGTATAAATTGGAACAACTACTTTAGAAAACAGTTGGTATTACCTGGTAAAGCTGAAGATATACATATCCCATGACCCAGCAATTATACCCTTAGATACCTACCCTAAAGAGAAACTCTTACATACATGAACCAGGAAACAAATGTAAGAATGTTAATATCATTGTTCATAAAGCCCCAAATAGGAAACAATCCAAACATTCATCAACAAGAGAATGGATACATAAAGTTTATTCTATATTCATACAATAGGCAAAGGAATGAGACACAACTATACACAAGGATAACTTTCACACATACTATATAATTCCATTTATTAAAAAGCCAAAAACATGTAGCATACATTATAGCATCAGAAGTCAGGAAGTGGTTAGAAGAAAGCATAGAGGGAGTTTCTGGGGTGCTAATTATGTTGTTTGTTTCTATCTGAGCACTTCACACACAGGTTTGTTCACTTTGTGAAAATACATCAAGCTATATACTTATTTGCACTTTTTTGTACTTCAATGAAATGTTATTTTAAACATGTGCACGCGTGTGCCCAAGCGCGTGCACACACACACACACACACACTGTAGTCCCTAACGTGGCCTACATATATCTGGCTCTATCCATCTCTCCAGCCACACCAGCCTCAAATTATCCAAGTTAATCAAATTTGCCAGGTTCCTTCTTGTCCTAGACCAAGTATCCTTAACCTAACTAATTCAGCCTCTTAGTCTCAGTCTGACTCATTTCCATAAAGAGGCCTCCCATACCTTCCTAAACTGAAACCAGAGTCTCCAAATTTAGGCCTCACAACACCATGTAGTTTTATTACTTCATCATTTGTTATAACGTGATTATTCAATACCTGAATCCCTGACTGAACTGTAAACTCCATGAGGACAGATACTTTATCCTTTGCTCATCACTGAAGAGAGTAGCTAGGGGTAGTGTGTGGCATTTAGTAGAAAGCATTCAAATACCTATTGAGTGTTAAATTAATTTTGAATAAAACACATACTGTCCTGATAATAAAAAATAAATGGATACACAAAAGAAATGAGTTAAATCCAGAATATCTGGAAAGACGAGACCTCCCCGAGGAAGTTAGCTTTGGCGCAGTAGCTAAGTCTAGAGCAAGAACTTGCATCAAGCCTCAGTTCTGTCCTCAGGTAGCAGAGTAACAGCAAGCAAGCTAATGATCCTCTTAAAACTCTGCAGGGCACAGGGTGATACTATGATCAAAGCAGACAGTGTTTCCTTAAATTCTGAGCTTGCTTTTTTGTTATTATTAATCCTTTATTAACAAAAAGATTGTAATTTCAAGAAATCAACTCAAAGAATTGCCAGATTTGTACTTCTGACATACTACAAAGACACAGCATTTTTTCCTTTCAACAATGTTTTAATCTTCCCTGGCAACATTACAAATAACAAAGTCAATTTTAACCAGAAAATTAATTTTAATCAGAAAACTATTCTGAACTTAGAATGAAAAACATTAATGATAGGTCACATGCAATGCCCCTTCCCAGTTAGCTTTCATACTCCAAGTTTTATACTCAAAACTTGCGCAAAATGGTGTATTTTTTCCTAAGGGCTACAGATATGAGAATGTACAGCAGCTCAAAATCAGGCTGCTGATATTTACTAATTCTCAACTATATGCAAACTACAGAGCCAGCCAGGGTAGGGGGAAGCTACTATGGGAAGAGCAATTCTGAAAGGGTAGAAGACAACAGCCTCATTTAAGATAAAAATAGAAGCAGGAAAATAAAATTTAATTTTCTCATTCCCCCTTAAAACATCCCAGAGATGCTTCTGGGAAAAATGAGATTTGAAAACTATAAAAATTGTTTTACGGATAAAAGAAAATATTATGGTAACTTTTTCCACATATGGATACTTAACACACAGTGCTGAACTTGGGATTTGAAAGCTGATATTAAAAGATCAAGTAATCAGGGACGCCTGGGTGGCTCAGGTCATGATCCCGGGGTCCTGGAATGGAGCCCCACATCAGGCTCCCTGCTCCACGGGAAGCCTGCTTCTCCCTCTCCCACTCCCCCTGCTTGTGTTCCCTCTCTCGCTGTGTCTCTCTCTGTCAAATAAATAAAATCTTTAAAAAAAATAAAAATAAAAATAAAAGATCAAGTAATCAAAAATAATAAAATCAAAATTGCCACTAATTAAAGTGGTGTAAAAGAGACTGAAGTCTTATAAAACTTCACAATTAACCAATAACATAATTGTAATTAAAGTCTTATTTTGACACCATAGATAAAAATGAAAAATTCCTAGGCATTAAAAATATGTGAAAGCTATGTGTTATCCTCTATTTCTGTATGCACGAAGGTACGAAGTATTTCGTAACTAAAAATTTAAAAAGCAGACTTACTTTTCAACACAATCAAAACACTAAGATGGGGAGAGATCAGAAGGTATTTTTTAAAAGCTTAGTTACAACACATGCCTAATAGGTTGAGTAATAAGCTACAGTACCTTAAAAGGTTAACAGAGAATTTAGCACCAGGTTAACATCCAGTTTTTCACACTAGGACACATCAAAAATGAACTAGTCTTACTAAAAGTCCCAAGAAAACTGTTGATGTCTTACATTTAACAAGTAGACGACAAAGAGAGAAAATATCTGAGAAAAAAGTTTGTCTTTTTTGTTTTCCTTCTAAAAGGAGTTGAAAGAAAAAGATTCCTTTTTTCAAAAGTCTTGCTTTTGAAGTTTTTATTGCAAGATGTGCATCTTTTGTCATTTCAAAGAAAATGTAAAACTTAAAATCTTTTTAAAAATTATTCACAAATTATAATAATTCTCCTGATATGTAAAGAGGAAACAAAATACGTAATTGACAGGATGGTGAAGACTAGGTGGAAAGAGAATGAAAACTGTAAAGAAGGTTAGGAAACATTAACACAGACTTTTGCTGAAATTACAGAAGAGATATTTTAAAGCGAAAGACTACTCAGTTCTGGCGAAGATAGCTTCAAGTGAGCACTCAGAATATGAGATTTTCAGGAGCAGTATTAGTAATATACAAGTCAAAACTCAGGTAGCCTTTAAATAACTAGACTGCTGCAATACACACGACTATTAAAAGATTATAGCATTGTTTTTACAGTTTTCTACTTGTGGCCTAACCTTCATTATCACCTGTAGGTTAATTTAAGATTTTTCATATAATTCATAAACCCCTACTGAGCATTACCATCCAGCAAAATTGCATGTGGATATGTTAAAAGTCAACAAATTTTCTAGCCCTCACTGAAGAAATTTCACTCCTTCCAGTGGATATAAAGAAATGCAACTCAAGGTGAGTGGAAAGGGAGACTCTCAAAATTTACACAGGCAATGAAACAGCAAATTTTCATGCATAGATTGCATTTATGCCCATTTCAGTGTTATAAAGCTTTACAATTTAGTTTATGTTTGACGAGTAACTTGAAAATAAATTGCTCTTAAACTAATTCTAAAGCTTATTAAAAGTAATTTTTAAAATAAGCAAAAAACTTTTAAGTCTTCTTGGCAAAGTATATTCAATTAAAGACTTCCCTAACTCCCTGACTAGGCAAGGTCTCCCAATACTTGTTAGATTTATCACAACTGTTATTTCCACGTTAAACAAATAATTACACAAATAGATGTTTACCTCCCTCTAGATTGTAAGCTACAAGAGAGCAAGGGCTATTTCAGTTTTGCTAGTGGCCCTTGGGTACGCCTAAATAATTATTTGTTGCATGAAAAAAAAAAAAAGGCCCCAAGTTTAAGAATGAATATGCCTGGGTGTGAGGACGGGTTAGCCTGGTGATGGGTATTAAAGAGGGCACATTCTGCATGGAGCACTGGGTATTATGCACAAACAATAAATCATGGAACACTACATCAAAAACTAATGATGTAATGTATGGTGATTAACATAACAATAAAAAATTTTAAAAAAAGAATGAATATGCCTGTCTTTACTTTTCTAATTTTAATCAAATCAACACGCCTTCTGAGTTTAAAATGCATTTATTCAAAACAACTTTTTTTTTTTTAAAGTAAACCTAGCTTCGTCTTAAGCCAAAAGTCTCAGGCAGTTTACTGAACTGGTGAGTTTTGGGAAAGCTGATGGTATCAGGAGAGCACACAGCAGGCGCTCAACGTATGCTTGCTAAATGAAACGAATAGCATAAAGTGAGCCAAATGAGATCCAATCTAGAGGAGATGGCCAACACAAAGTTAAACGCATCGTGCCCACGCCTGTGCTTCCCACAAACTGGTTAGAGTACTCTGACTTCCCTCCCTTCTCTGCTCCCTAGGCCATTTCAACATCCCAAAGCGTTAAGTTTCGAGAAAATGGCTTGGGGAAGGAAATGAGAGCCAGAGCTTAAACTAGCGGGCACAAAACCAGTGTGTTTTGAATTAAAGACGTCCCCACTTCAATGTCCTTTTCTCTCCCGTTCTACAAGTGTCAACATCAAGGCTGAACTGGGGTCAAGATATCGCCGAATGTCACCACATCGAGATAAAAACAAAAGAAAAACGCGGAGTTTATCAATCCCGTGACACACTGGAAGAGAGTGACCCAGTCCCTCCCCCCCACCCCAGCCCGGAACTGGGGGACTCCCGGGTCACTCCACCTGCAGGGAAGCAAGGCTGTCCGGAAGGAGCAGAGGAACTGGCTACCTTGGAAGGGGAGGCGGCGCTGAGCCCCCGCACAGGGGGGGTCCGAGTACCCAGCCAGGGCCCCCACAGCCGGTCGAGGAAGGCGGGCAGAGGCTCCGACATGGCCAGGAGAGCGCGCCGCCGCCCGCAGGTGCCCGGGCCTCTGCGAGACCGGGAAGAGGCGGCGCTGCCGCCCGCCCTTCCCCGATCCCGCGGCGGCCAGACAGGCCCAACCCCGCTCCCCGCCCTGCTGGCTGCCCCCCTCCTGCCGTTGCCCTCCGCCCCACCCGCGACACCAAGCCCGCCGTTGGCCGTCCCGCCGCGCGCTCTGACGCCAGAGCTGGAGGCGAGCGCGCGGGCAGCCGCGCACTCACCATTGTCAGCGCCGCCGCCGCGTCCCCGCCACCTCACTCCGCTTCCCTCAGAACTCCCAGTCCAGATTCCCTCCGCCCCAGCGCCCGTCACGTGACCTCTAGCCGCTGGCCGCACGTGACCCCTCCCTTCCTTTCCTCTCCTCCCCCTGCTCCAGTCCTCTCCCGGCCTCTTGCCCCGCCCCACTGGCCAGCCTGGCCCTCGAGGAGAGGCAGTTTGGAGGCGGGGCCTCGTGCTCCACCCTATACTCGAGGGGGCGGGGCCACCGAATGCCGTAAAGTGGGAGGGGCCTGAGTGGACGCAGGCTCCTCAGGCCCTCCTCGCCCTCTCTTCGGTCACGTGGGGGGCGGTTCGCTGACGGGCTTCTTTGCCACGCCCAGTTCTTCTTCCCTGTGGAAGTTTGAGTAGCTGGGGAAGAAGGCGGGAGGGTTTGTTCTGCGCTGCAGGCGCTCTCCCCGGGTGGGTTACTGGGCAGCCGAGGCGAAGGGGAGCTGTTACCCGAGGCGCTGCTTCCTTAGGCCTTGCAAGGTACATGTTCTTTTCATCCAGGGAGGAGGCATTCTTCTTTCATCTTTCTGGAACTCTATCCAGCTCCCTCTCCCATGAGAGCTGCTGGGTTTTGAGAATTGTTAGCACTATAGCCTCTGAAGAGCCGGCCAGTGGGATAAATGTGAGAGTGCTACATCCGTTGCTTTGTAAAGTACACGGATATCTGAGTTGTGCTGTCCTGCCGGTACGTGAGGGGGGTGGGGGGCTTCCTAAAACAGGTGATGCAGCTAGCCAGTACTCTGGCTTTGACTGCATCCAGACACTGTGGTGTGAGCCTAGAGGCCCTCCAGATGAATGGGATGCTGTTTTAGTTTTTAAAAGCAGTGTTGAACCACCACAATGTATACATGACCAAAGCAGAAAAAAATGATCATCTGAACACACCATCCTTATCCCATCATAACAAAACAAAATCAGGTTTGTGAGGCAGGGCCATAAAGCACGTATAAAACTTTAAAAGGCTTGAAATTAGAGCATGGTCTCTAACCACAATAAAATTCACCTAGAGATAACAAAAAGATAGAAAATCCACAAATATATGGTAACTAAGCAACATAGTTCTAAACCTCTATGTCAAAGAAGACAGTGGAAACTTAAAAAGAGTTTGAACTAGAAGAAAATTATAGTAGAATTTATGGGATACAGCTGAAGTAGTATTTACAGGGACATCTGTAGCTTTCAATGCATATATTTGAAAAGAAGAGTTTTAAAATCAGCAGTGTAAGTTCACATCAGGAAATAAAATCATACTACCATGTGGAGGGGAGCAGGGGGCATATGGGAACTGTACTTCCTACTCAACTTTGCTGTGAACTTAAAACTCTAAAATAATAAAAAAAATTAAAAGCCCTCACGTAGGTGGTTACATTATCTTCAAACAAAGGTGCCATGACAAATCAATGGGGAAAGGACAGTCTTCTCAACAAATGGTGTTGGGAAAACAATATCCACTTGCAGAAGAATGAAGTTGGACCCTTATGTTACACCATATACAAAAGTTCACCCAAAATGGGTTTAAGACCTAAAACTATAAAACTTGTAGGAGAAAACATAGGGGGAAAATCTTTGGACTTGGCAATGATTTCAACAAAAATGACAGACATAGCACAGGCAACAAGAGCAAAGATAGACAAATGGAACTGTGTCAAACTTAAAAACTTTTCTTCATTGGGGCACCTGGGTGGCTCAGATGGTTAAGCGTCTGCCTTCAGCTCAGGTCATGATCCCAGGGTCCTGGGATCGAGCCCCACATCGGGCTCCTGGCTCAGCGAGGAGCCTGCTTCTCCCTCTCCCTCTGCCTCTCTCCCCTGCTCATGCTTTCTCTCTCTCTCTGTATCTCTGTGTCTCAAATGAATAAATAAAATCTTTAAGAAAAAAAAAACTTTTCTTCATCAAAGAACACAACAGAGTGGAAGGGAAACCTATGGAAAGGGAGAAAATATTTGCAAATCATGTATCTGATAAGATATCCAGAATATATGTTACTCCTTCAACTCAATATATATTCTTAATATCTAGAATAGATGAAGAATGACTACAACAATAACAAAAAATCAAATAACCCAGTTAAACAGTGGGAAAAGGACTTGTACAAACATTTCTCCAAAGATGATATACAAATGCCCAATAAGCATATGAAAAGATACTCAACATTCGGATAAATGCAAATCAAAACCACAAGGTAGCATCTCACACCTATTAGGATGGTTACTATTAACAACAACAACAAAAAATAATAACAAGTGTGAGTGAGGATGTGGAGAAATTGGAACCTTTGTGCACTGTTGGTGGGATTGCAAGATGGTGAGCCCCCTATGGAAAACAGTATGGAGGTTCTTCAAAAAATTGAGAATAGAACTGTCATGACCCAACAATCTCACTTCTGGCTATATATCCAAAAGAATTGAAAGTAGGGTCTCAGAAATATTTGCATATTCACATTCATAGCCCATATGAACACTCATATTCATTCATAACAGCCAAGAGGTAGAAGGAACCCAAATGTGCACGGACAGATAAATGGAATATTAATCCATCTTCAAAAGGAAAGAAATCCTGTCACACACTAGAACATAAATGAACCTTGAGGACACTGTGCTAAGTGAAATAGGCCAGTCACAAAAAGACAAATACCATATGATTCCACTTATATGAGGTATCTAAGTCAAATTCATAGACACAGAAAATAGAATGGTGGTTACCAGAAGCTGGAGGAAAGGGGAAAGAGAAATTACTATTTAATGGATATAGAGTTTCAGATTTGCCAGATGGAAATGTTCTGGAGATCTGTCTCACAGCAATGTGAATATACTTAACCGCTACCGAACTGCACACTTAAAAATGGTTAAGATGGTAAATTTTATGTGTTCTTTACCACAATAAAAAAAATTAAATGCAGAGTAGAAAGAAGGAAGACAAAGATAAGAACAGAAGTCAATGGAATAGAAATAGGCAAGCAATAGAGAAGATCAAGAAATGCAATAGTTGGAGGCCAAGGAAAGGAGGCGAGTCAAGGACTTCCTCCTGGGGAGAGAGCTTGGATTCGGGAGGCCGCGCTAGGCCTGTTGGACTAGGCGTCCACGCGTGGGAGAGTTCAGTCATGTCTGTACATATGGTGATGCGCGCCTTGTGCAAGAACAAGACGCTTTGCTACGGAGTCCCCATGCTGTTGCTGATTGTTGGAGGTTCTTTTGGTCTTTGTGAATTTTCACAAATCCACTCTGATGCTGTGAAAATTAAGATTGATCCTGAATTAGAAAAAAAACTGAAAATGAATAAAGTATCATTGGAATCAGAGTATGAGAAAATAAAGGACTCTGCTTTTGATGACTGGAAGAATATTCAACGACCCAGACCTTGGGAAGATCCTGACCTCCTCCAAGGACGAAATCCAGAAATTCTTAAGACTAAGACAACTTGACTCAGTTGATTCTTTTCTTTCTTTCTTTCTTTCTTTCTTTCTTTCTTTCTTTCTTTCTTT